>NC_084982.1:24193839-24532347 GCF_963691925.1 Scomber scombrus | reverse complement strand
GGTTAGTGTTTTGATACATAGATTTTCTGTACAGGTATAATTGCTTGACAAATTGGCTGTTAATATCTAAATTTACAACTCTTAGGACTCACCGGTAGGCCTGGTTTGCCAGGAGCCCCTGATGGGCCATATCGCGGGTCATAATATCCACCACCAGGCTCTCCCTTGTCTCCCTTCACTCCTGGGCCTCCTTGCTCTCCTTTCAATTCATTCTGTTGGAAACAGTTTTAACATTATGATGACACTTCCAATTACAGTACATCATGCATAGTAGGAAAAGTGGCTGCTGAATCTGGTGTTATTTTAGTGTTCTCAGGCCAATAATTGACTTGTTAAAAGTGTGAAATAGGTTACAGAGCAAAATTAACAATTCCTCCAAGTTGACTAAAATCAAATGCATTGTGACTTATTGACACATTTTATTGACATATTTACTATTCCAGTCAGTAACTTTCATGTCTAACTGACTCATATAGTCCTTTTTAACCAAAAATGTCAGGTACTTTGAAACTAGAGGAACCACATTTGGTCCCCGTTGTGCATCTGAGGAACCAGGTAAATCATGCAAATAAGAGTTAAAAAATGACAGAAGCACTTGCAACGCATTATTCACACATGAGGGAAAAACAACAACAGATTTGTCCTATTGTCTTTTGTATTTACTGTTGCATGAGTTGGACGTAATGAATAAATGAAAAAGAGAAATGCAGAGGAGGAAAATGAAAGTAAAACTAAGAGCGTCTGTCTCAACAGTAAATCACCTGTTGAGTGTTTGATAGTCATTTATTACTGCATTAGAACTTAAGGTTAAAAAAATGAATCTTTTTTATACCAAAACGCAGCATTGAACAATTCAAAACAATGCCTGGTCCTGGTATTACACCTGCTGGCTCACTGTCACACTGTCATGGAGCTCTGGGATACTTGAGTATAACATAACCATTGTTATTATGTGTTCTGTATGAAAATGTATAAAGTTTCATCCTCCAAATGTTTGTCAAATTAGATCAGCAAGATCACATTTGATTTAAAAAGCAACTATGAGACCAATCAGCATAATTTTTCAATCTTTCCATAATGCCAAGACTCATCATCCCTCCGGGCCGATCACTGTGTCTACAAATTGCCAAGTTTGATAGCTTTGATTTATGCCCATGATAAGGTTAACTGAGTCCGTTAAATGTTTTGCTGTCATATTTAGCAGAATTACACAATTACACTATAAAACATCTAAAGATTACGGGCAGATATGTATCTTTATATGTATGGATAGCTTAATTGCTTACCTTCAATGTGTAAATATCAGTAAAAGGGGTCAATCCTGCAAAAGCAAAGGTCTTTTAGTAAATAAGTACTGGTAATTCAATTCACAACAGTAAATATTTACAGTATGTAATAAAGGAAGTGCACGTATATTTTATTCAAACGGTAGGATTTACCTGGGATCCCTGGAGGTCCAATATCTCCTTTCTCCCCTTTATTTCCTACAACAAAGTAGAATATTTTACATGGAAGAGTTAAACACAGTATGCCACAAGTAACTGGTAGCTGTGAAACTGTTAGCACTTATTTGATAGTGATGTCTTCTGTGTGTGTTTTTTGTGTGTTTTTTTATCAGTTCATTGCTCAGATCTAGTAAGTCTTGACAGCTTAATCTCTTGACAATAGAGTGTATATCCCCTTCAGGCTGAGGCAGCTGGATCAAACTGAAATTAAGATAGAACTGTTTATCTCTCCAGACATTTTAAATCCTTTCTAAATCTCTCTTCCTTGACTGGCACATTTACTTAACTTCTTCATTTTGATCCCTCTCTTTGAAGAGTTCTAGCCTATCGTATTATGTATTTGTGATAAAACAACAAACGGCGTGTGATGGGAGGTCATACCTGGATAATTCCTCGAAGTATCATCATAGCCCTATGAACAAAAGAAAGCAATGCTCAGAGAAGCACCAAAAACAATGAAGAAAAAGACCATGTACTTCACAACCAACTCACTAGTTTCACCAGCCAATGAGGTTTAAACAACAGAACAAGAGCACAAAATAATGACACGTTTCCTGCCCAACAGATACCAATATGACATGGTTCAGCTCTCTGGCTCAAGATAGTACAGCTAACACTTACTGGTACATATTATTATTGTGGGCTGTACTGTCCACAATTGGGTTTTGTGAATGCAGGGATATCAGACAATTATTCATTAATATACAAGTCTATATACTGGGGTCTTGTACTCACATTGAAGCGATTTATAGGAAAGGCTGGTCCAGGAGGTCCAGGTGGTCCGGGAGGGCCGGGGACTCCCTGATAAAAAACACAAAAGTTATTCACTCTTTGTCATTGATTGATGTGTAGATACAGAGTGATTCCCCATTGGGAAGTTGTGAGATTGATCCAATAGGCGGGTCTTATTTAATATAAGCTGGTCACAAGACAGACAACAGGAAAAAGAGTAGAGGATGAAGAGAGGATATTGACGTGCTGATGAACTGTAAAGTGGATACTGAATAATTATAACTCTCATGTCTGAAGTGCCAGGTTTAGTTTGGGACTTTTTGTAAACCTAAATTAAACTGAAACCAACACAGAGCTCACTGCAACATGACTCAAATATACTATACGTGAGGCAAAACAGCTGATAGCTTTGAAGATAAACTGCACTACATTTTTGAAAGAGGAAAAACATATCAACACTGTCCTCAATGAACCTCTGACAACACCCAAGTTACAGCTAGGAGAGGACAAGTGTGAGGAAGGGTGGTACTGTAGTGCCACACTACATCACTGCTGCACAGGATGTGAAAAGACATGCTGTCACCACTACTTGGAAAGACAGGCAGCATTATTAGACTTGGGTGTAGTTACTCTTTAAAGAAGCATTTTTGAACGTTCTCTGAGAAAAATAATAAAATCAGCGAGGTAATCAGCCTAGTAGCATTTTCAGACTCTTACAAGACCTTCTTTTAAGTCTTTGCGCTTTATGAAATGGCAAGCCTACTATTATCCCTGGCCAAGTCAGTAATAATAATAGTACTTACTGGGAAGCCAAAGCCAGCGCCTCCTGCTGGGTCTCCTTTTTCACCCTTGTATCCATTTACTCCGGGGCGACCCTGTTGTAAGAAAGTCATTGGTTAATTTTTTTCCTGCGCTTGGAAACAAACGGTTAGGGTTTTAACGACAATATTATACAGCAGGTCAGCACAATGCCAATATATAGTTTGTGTGACACTTTCTAGTAGCTACACAGTTAAATATCATAGATAAATTACAATATGTATACAGTGTGAAGATTCATTTAATTTCTAATTAGTTTTGTAAGAAAAAATTTGGGAGGCAGCATGAAGATAAAACACAATGACTAAATGCTTGCAAAAAACAGGAGAATAGACATTTGAGTTGCATTTACTCGTGTATAGTGCGAGTGAAACAAAAGCCATTAAGTGGTTGGTGAAGACAGCTCGATCGATTTTAAATAAGAGCGTGTCTGTTCTGTGAGACATGTTTGAGACGCACGACTGAAAAAGTGCCTGAAACATTTAAAGCGTAGACATGGTTTGAGACTTCCTGACCATTTAAACTGTCAATGTAAACGGTGCTTACAGGTCTTCCAGGCATTCCAATTTCACCCTTTAATCCAGTAGGTCCATACGGGCCCTACACAGAAATCATGAAATAAAAGAAAAGGTTGTCTGATCAGAGAACATATTGGAATAAGTTTAATATGACAAATAAGTTTACATTTGCCAAATGGTCAAACACTTACAGGAGGTCCAGCTGGTCCAGAAGGTCCTCTATCTCCCTACATGCAGGGTAAAAGAAACAGATAAACACAGCAGGTAAGAGGAGACAGCTAATTTAGAGTATGTATGTGCTTTTGTTTTGTTTTTTGGGTGTGTGTACCTGAGTCAGAGAAATATAACAGACACTCAACAGATGCAGTGAGACTCACCTTCAAACCCGTTGCCCCGTCCAAATACAGAGGATTTCCATCAGGACCAATTATTAAGCCTGGCTCACCCTTCTCACCCTGCAAAACAGCAGCAGTGTCTTAATGGTGATGAGTGGCAAAATCAACAGTGGAACAAACTAAAAAGTGATCACATCTGGGCTACATCTTCAGAAAAAGGTGTTTTTGACCTTACCTTCAGTCCATAACCTGCCGGGCCTGCGTCTCCTCTGTCACCCTTTGGTCCAATCGGACCCTACACGATATGAGATGACAAAATAAAAGATATGCTGTGCTTGTGGTTGATGTCTGTATTAAAAATCTTAGTAAAAGCAATACAATCCTGATAGAGTTATAAGAATTAAGATTAATATTAAAGAACACTTCACATTTATGTGCTAAAAATAAGTTATTGAGGCTTTACTAATGTTCACCTGATTTATAAAAAGGGCATTGGATATAAATTATGTAATACAGTGAGACTTACAGGGAATCCAGCTTGACCAGGTAAACCAGGTCCTCCCTGTACAGGAAAACAAATACTTTTTAACATTCTACATTTATTACATTTGCTTGTTTTTGTTCTGATTTGTCTGAGCCTTTTTTCTAAAATGTAGATTGTGAAATGAGTGCAGCTTTCACTTAGTGTAGAAGACTATTATACAGCTGACATTCTGTTAGGATGTTGAAAGATGTTTTATGGTTATGTTTGATAAAGGTCAGACACTAATGGCAACAATCAATAAAGTTTAATATCTCCTAAAACTGTCAGCACTATTCGAACAGTGGTTCCCTAATTGGCCTAACACAGAAAAGGACACGTTAATAGTGTGTTTCAACATATGGTATACATATTGTTTCCTCCCTCTTACAAGTTGGTAAGTGCAGAAACAACTTTTTATTTTTATTTGTTTTACTTTATTTGGAATCATGTGATAGTAAAACAACAGTTTACACGATCATTATTAGTTAGCACTTTACAAAGTGATCTTTTTGGTATTGTCCAGTGTCATTTTGTGTTTTTTTATGTATTTTTTCTTTTTTTCTTAATGTTATCAGTATTGTCATGGAGATTTTAATACATACCTGAGCCCCAACTCTGCCAGAAACACCATCAAACTGCAGTGACACAAAGAGTAAATGAGAGAATGAAATAAATTAAGATGCATACTTAAATCACTCTTAGATTAGGTTTTAGTCTACCACTGATACAATGTCGTCGTTGTAATTCTTCACATTGCTTACGTTGTCAGGTTGGTAGATGACTTTTCCTGGCGGTCCAGGTGGGCCTGGCGGACCTTGGAGGCCGACTCCATCACGGCCTGGTTCACCCTAAAAACCACAACACATGTAAAGAAAAGATAAATAACAGCCCTCGTCCTAGTAAGACATTGAAGACAGTGAAATCAATCAAGGGCTCAGTTTGGCAAAGCTTAGGAAAAGTCCAGGCTTATAGAATTGTATTAAATATAAGAAATAAAAATATCTTTTAAAATTGAAGAATTAACTTGTTTCTGAAAGATCTTATGCCTACAAAAAACTAAATCACATTGCATGCATGTTTCAGTACGTTAGATGACAATATTACAGAAAATTGCTTTGTAGAGAAAATGTACAAATATACGTTGTATAAAATAATATTTACCGTCTCTCCTTTGTCGCCTATGTCACCCTTTGGCCCCTGTAAGTTAAAATTTAACTGAATTAAAAATAGAAAAGACTAAATATGCTCTGTATGTACACATAATTGCTCCATAAGGATCCAATAAACAGTCAACACTCATAAAAACACATTAACTATATTATATTAAACCACAATTAACATGGTAAAAAGGAAGATAAACCACATGCTATTAATTTCTACTCAAATGTAACATTTGATTTTATTCCAATACCAGCATGTTGGTTTCTATAATATACTACAAACATGATGTCTGGATTTATGATTAAACTCAGTGTCATCAGCATCTTTCCTCAACTTTTAAAAGTTTCTTTCGGTCACATAAAAATGTAAGATATTCAAAAGTTAGATAGTGAAAAATTGGCTCCTTCATACATTTAAACAGATGAGATGTCCAAATCGTGCCTTATACAGTATATTACCCCAAACTGTATCGGGTATATTGACATTGGCTCAAGGTCCACTTACAAGCTTTTTCTGCCTCATCTCACTGTCTTTGTTGGCAGATTTGCTCAGTTGTCATGGAGATGTCATGGAGCTCAGTTGGCTGATAAGTTGGTATGGATGACAAGTGAGCCATCTCCATGACAACTGAGAAAACTCCATCAGCTGATGTGGGATGCAGTTGGAAGCCCCCAAAAATATTGTTAATGAGCCTTAGATATGATTATTTTATCAAACTACTATTTCCAGCTTCAATAATTAATAAGAATAAAAACTCGTACATGGTGTAATATTTGATTCAAATTCTACATTTTAAAACAGTTATTACATTAAACTGATACATCATGGATCCCTTCTGTAAAACTATTTATAAAACATACTGAAAACTGGGCCATGCCATTTGTTGATTTGTGAAGAGTTGGCATTTTCTTCTACTAGCTAGCTGCATGGTGTCAACATCTGTAGCAACAGGTTTGCAACAACTTTTTGCCCTCTGGTATCCAGTTGGTGGATACAATATTCCTTTCATTTCTCAGAGTGCCAGATCTACAGTTGGGTTTTTACCTGAGGTCCGGGGAAGCCATCCAATCCTGGTTGCCCATCTCTTCCCACAGTACCATCCATGCCCTTTTGGCCTGGCATACCATGCAAGCCAGGTTTACCCTGCAGAAGTCAAATAATTCAAGTTTTACCACTGAAGATATATGCAGTTATTGTCAAACGTGTGCTAATTAATGGCATTAGTGATCCTGTTGAGCTTAATACAATGCTAGCCAGTCCTGAAAATGTGAATGCTAAGCAAAGTTACTCCATATTTAGGTAAGCAACTTTGACTTCAAACAATAGTTACATATTAACAATGAATTAATTTACTACTTTTAATGTGAAAAGTTGGCTTGAACGTCTGACCCCACTGAAAAATCAACACTAAACTCTGCAGCTCTATGCAACTTTCAGCTACTCTTGTCATCACTTTACTATTTGCAGTCCTTATGTTCCATCATCATGACAAGGTGCTGGACTGAACCTGAGCTGAACCAGTAGTGAAGACTGGCTGTTCCTAATGTTTGGTAACACGCTAACATAAGTTAACTCTTGTTGTGAGAGTTCTGTCCCTCTATTTTTATATAATGTACTTAAAACAATCATAAATATCAATATATATTATAATCCACAGTTGTTTGCATACTATTCCATTTTTGTTCAAGCTTTTTGTATGTACCCACCCATTTTATTTATTTATTTTTCATTTGTGTTACTTTGTATTACTCTTGTGTGCTTGTGTTTCTTGTTTTCCCTGCTGACTACTGTTTTTTAGACATTGAAAAGACCTTATTTCCCCTTGGGAATCAATAAAGCTGCAGCTTATTTTCCCAACCCTAATGGTTTTGAAACAAACACGTGAAATGACAGCAGAGGAGAACAGCAAGGACAAATCGACTGCCGCTAACCAAACCTGAATGTTAAATAAACTCATCAAGAAAGGGGCTAAAAACACATGTCCTGATACTGGAGTTCAGTCTCTGATAGCAGTATCTCACACTTGTATGTGCTTCAATTAATATAAAATAAGCAAATCAATTCATATAAAAATCACTGGCTTTATAGATTCCATAGTTTGTCTCTAACCATGTAAGTTGGAGAAGGGGTTAAGGAGACAAGCTCAGGACACATGACTGAAACATTTTTTTTTAATTACTTACTGGAAGTCCAGGCACGCCAGGAGGACCCTAGAAGCACACAATATTTGCCATGGTTATTTGCAAGCTCATGTACTGTATATCATCCTCAGACATGTAAAATATAGACATGCACAAAATTTAGCTGTGATACTTTATATTACTTAAGATATGCTGCTTTTTGTTATTACTCTTGTGAATACTTGGCATTTAGATACATAATTGTTAAAATTACCAACTAAACATTTTCTGGTGAGATCTTGGTATTCAAATATTCCACTTTGTTTTTACAATAATAATAATAATATTAATACAATGATCTACAAGTGGAATCAGCACTCAGATAATGATTTAAAAGATATAATAGCCTTGTGGTTTTTGTGGTGGTGTCAGAATTGTAGATACACAAGGTACTTATTTCATTAGCATTTCAAGAAACGTGTTTCAGCTAAATGAAATGAAAATAGTAGACAGCTGCTGTGCTTTGAGTGTAAGGCTAGCTGTGATGCAGAACTGAGTAAATTACTGCTTCAAAAGGTATAATAGTGCTACCAAAATAAACTATTTGAATGGAGGAGCAAAATCAATGTGATTCTGGAGCATGAAACATTTGGATTGTACCTGATTTTGTCTTGTACTTGTAATTGATGATATGGCTCACCCATCAAACCTTCTCCCATTTTATTTAATTTGTACTGTATGTATGTACTATATTAATTATCCTCTTTTATGTTTTAAAGCTATGTGGTGAAGCTGAAGAAAGTTTTTCACAACATGGACAACAGCTCCAAACTAATTAACTTACTAACTATAATTAAGAGCTGTTGACCAAATCTGGCATCAGAGACACATTAAAGCTTCTCATGTGACATAGAGAAACTCATTCAAAGAATTTTAGTGCTTCAATGAGAAACTATTGCTTATTTAAAAGTTTGTGTTGTATGACTCTGGTTCTCAAAGTGGGGTTCAGGGATCCCCAGGGGTCCTTGAGGAGGTTCCTGGCTGTCCCCAGCAAATAGAGGAATAATTTATTTTCACTATAATTCCATTTAGAAGTAACACAATGACAGAATGTGTGACTATTTTGGTCATGGGTTTCATACGCTTTCTGTAATCAAACATTTAAAAGTGAAAATCTTATAAAATGTGCCTATCTAAGGGTCCTTGATGTGGAAAAGGTTTGAGAACCACTTCTCTATAGGAATCCAGGCCTTTTGTTAGTAATTTACTAACCTGACTTCCTTCTGGTCCTCTGACACCAGGAAGTCCATTAGACAAAAATCCTCCAGAGCCCTCCATGTCATCCTATAAATACCAGCAAAGTATTAAAAACAAACAAACAAAAAAGCCAAATGTTTTTCATGGTCTACATTTTATGACTAACACCTCACCCATATGAATAATACAGATTCTTGCTGCCCAAAACATGCTGAATTTGTTTGTTAATCATTAATCATGATCCGCTGCAAAGTAGATACACATTAATGGTATGCAATAGAGTTGCCAATGGACAGTGTGTTATATTAATATTTAGCATTTTTTCATATCTCAATATCTGTGAATCTGACCTGTCTCCTACCACATTATTGAGATATCTTCAACTGTGAGATTGTGTAAACTCAACCAAAAGGTATCTTAACGAAAACAAATATAGAACTTACAAATCCAACACGATAGCTTGGTCCAGGAGGTCCAGGAGGCCCAGGTGGCCCAACTGGTCCCAGTGGTCCAGGCAGACCAGCCAGTCCAGGCTCTCCTGTTGATCCCGGTAAACCAGAGTCTCCTCTAGCCCCCTGTAAAATAAAAGGACAGGAGTAAAATCAGTGTTCAGAAACAAAAGGTTATCTCGGTCTTCAGTGAAGTGCATCTAATCAATGGCATGCCTGTGTGGGGTTGAAATCAGTGTCATTAATCACCTTAATGCACAAACTAGTAAGATCTTTGCCATCAGTGTCAAAAGGCAATTTGAGGTATGTTAGATGTTAAATGTTAAACCAAACCATAGCCAGCACTCCAGATTAAAATTTCACACAAGTCTAACATTTGCATATTGTTAGAAGACACAAATCCCCTTTGATGGTTGACGTGCTGCAGCCCAGTTACCTGCAGATGGGAAGGTTTAAGAGAGTAGGAGGAGGATAAATAGTGAGGCAGCAGATTGGTGAGGAAAGAAAAGTAGGAGCTGTGCTGGAGAAATGAAAGGGATGAGAAAAGCTTAAGAAAATAGTTGGATAAAAGTTCATATGTCAGTTATCGAATGGGCACCATTATTTCAAAAAACACACCACCAACTTACAATACACTTTAATTTATATACTTTCTTCCCAGGATTATGACAAATAAATTCTGCTCTACAACTGATACTACACCAATGGCAGTTTGCATGTGACTGAGTTTTGGAGTGTAGTCTTCACTGTTAATCTGCAGCTGCAACTTTATGTTAAAGTTACTTAAAAAGAAACCAAAACAATCAAGGTAATAAATCATCACCTTTTCTCCAATTGTTCCTGGAAGACCCAGCTCGCCTGAATCACCCTAAAGTAGAAAGAAAGAGTTAGATAAAACATGTTAACAGAAACACCAATAGAAGTGAAACTTAAATTCTAGTTATCTTCTTTTGGTGGAAGAAAATATGAACTACAATGATGTTTGGTTATTGTGTATATCTCTTCAGAAGAGGATTAAGCAGTTTTTGGACACATTTGTTCAAACGGTGTCTGATATTCAAGCCTATGGGTGAGCGTTCTCACTGCCAGCCATTGACTGACATCTGAGGACTGACGTTGCTAGGGGACGGGTTGTCAATTTCTATGGTGCGCTTCATAGCTCTCTATATCCTATGAATATTGAAGTTGTTTATCTCTTTTTTTCCCCGCATTCTTTTTGCCTTTATTTGACAGCTGAAAGTACAGAGAGACAGGAAGCCCGGATGGGGAGAGGGGTATGACCATGAATGTATTAAGAGAGCTGGATATGGTGCCTTGTTGCAAATTTCCCCCAGTGGTCACACATGGTAGTACAACAGAAAAATCCAGCATTATAAAAAAAGAAACTTTCTTTCTTTGAAACTGCAGAAAAGGACAATTATTACACTTTGTATTATGGACTTCTAAACCTGCAAGCTATGTGTTTGTAAAACATTCCCAGAGCCTGGAGAAGTGATTCTGACGTTTGTGACATTATCCCAAAGTAAAGTCTCTCGGGGCGGAGAGGAAAAAATCACTACTGCAAATATCCAGCAAGGCACACGACATGGAAGTAAACCCAAACGCTAGGAAACTTTTTTGGATTATGTGCCTGTATATGTAGCTTTTGTCTTTCATTTCATCCATTTATTTTGTTTTTATGCTTACTGTGTAAATATGTATCCACTATAATTTTGAATATATTCTCCTACTCCTGTATTGTATTGTGTACTTCAGTCATTTTCACAAGATTTTCACAAGGTCATTTACCTTTTCTCCCTTGGTACCAGAAGATCCTGGGCTGCCATCGGTACCTGGCATACCAGGCAAACCCTAGAGGTTGAAAGATTAGGTTAAGGCTTGGCAAGAGTGTACAATCATTACAGTCAGTATTCAGAGAGTTGAGTGAATATTTGTGTCAAGACGCAAATATATTGACACCTACCGGTTGACCTGGTGCCCCGTCCTTTCCTGGTGGTCCAAATGCCCCAGAACTCGATGCTGTACCTGTTGTAGAGGGACCAGGAGGACCGGCAGGACCAGGGGGACCTGGGGGACCTGGCAGTCCCTACAAAAAAAAAGAAAAAATAATCATTTCACAGTAATCTGTAAAGTCTTTGTAGATCAGAGATTTCTAGTTAAATATACAATTAAAGTATTCAGCAACATAAATGTCTTACAGCAATTTGTCTTCTTGGTGGTTTGATTTTGATTATCAATCACAGTTGCTGGTTAAAGTCTTACAGCAACAAAGATGAGGGCTTCACTTTCATAATTTGTTTTTGACGTTTAGCGTTGATTGTAATTGTTCTTACCCGACTAGAATCCGAAGTTGGGAACCCTGAGCCTTCCATGTCCACAAAAGTCTGCAATATATTAATTAAAATGAATTAGATTCAATACGTGATTCAATAATGGAGGTTACAAATTGTGCATAAACTTTACATGGAACGCAAATGAGGTCAAGAGTAACTCACAGATCTAACTCCAGGTCCTGGGGGTCCGGGAAGACCTGGGAGCCCCCTGGGACCAGGTTGTCCCTCTCCACGGTCTCCCTGTATGCAAAAGACTCATTAAGACAATCTACATTTCTACAACAGAGACATCCACTTAAATGCCCTTCATCTTCTGTTATTTCAGGTCTAGTACAGACAAAGTACAGCAGAACATGTGTTTGGTTTACAATAATTTTCTATTATTCTGTCCGTGTAACTGAGTATCTGACCTTATCTCCTTTGAGTCCAGGATCACCTGGAGTTCCTGGGAAGCCTGGAGGTCCTTGAGTACCCTATGTTGAGGAAACCATAATGTTAGATCACTAGAGGTTGTCATGAACTCAATGCACGGAAAAGGAAAGTTTAATAGACCATCATAACATAATTGTGACAAGTGGTAAAAGTTTAAACCATTATATTATTGGTATTGTATGGGAAATAAATACAATTTAAAAACTCACAGTTTTTCCATCCTCACCAGGATCACCCTGCAAATTGAAATGAGGAATGAAACAATAGTAATTTAACAGAAAAGACACAGTATGCTTTACAGTATGACAAAAGCAGACACCTCAGCTGGATAACCTCAGTAATAATGCCTTAACATTATATATCCTTAACACTATGATCCAGTGTGCTGTTGCACTTACTAAAATAATAAAACATACAATGTCAGTTTATCAAGTAAAGTGTGATTAGTGTTTTTGAGTCTACTGACTGGCTCTCCATCAGTTCCTGGTGAACCCGCTGGGCCTGAGACACCTGGTGGTCCAGGTGGTCCTCGGGGTCCAGGGACCCTCGAAACAACTGAGCCGTCACTGCCAGTTGAAATATCGGACGTAGGACCAGGGGGCCCAGGGGGACCAGCTGGCCCAGGAATGCCGGGCTCTCCTTTCTTTCCTTGGTAGCCAAAGCCTGCATTGCCCTGCGGATGAATAAATTAACAAAGTGATCAGACAAGAGAAACATCAACTTCTATCTTTACCAGAAATCCACGAATTGAGATCAACACGTGTATTAATGTTGCAGCAGATCCCTCATAGTGAGGAATCCTGAGGAATTACCTGCTAAGAAACAATAGTAGCACGTAGATTTGTTTTGTTTTGTACAAGAAACCTCATAGTCTCATCTAGACATGAAACAGGTGATATTGACTGAGCAAGTGACCAAGACCAAGAGTTATAATTTCATTCTAAGTAAATAGGTACATGCCTCTGGGAGACTCAGATCAGGAGTCAAGTGACTCAAAATAATCTATAACTTACCTTTGTTCCCACTTCCCCTGGTTCTCCCTGAAAAATTACAGAAAATAAAGGTTGGTATCAGTCCCTTTTATCCTCAAAGTCCATCTGATCTGACTTGAAACATTTCTAAGAACAGGCACTATTATTCATATCCACAGACACAGCCTCTTGTACATTATTAGCTTTAACAGCATACATTTATAATACACTTTGGTTATGGGTATAACCAGTGGAAATCAAATGATGCAGTCATAAACTTGTAAATAAATGTAAAACCAAATCTAATTTCAGTAACACCACCCAGTGAAACTGTTTCTAACTATGACCCTAATAACCCTAACCATCATCATATACCTAATAAACATACTTATTTATACATAATGTAATCGAATCATAACCCTTAATGTTAATTTTACACCCAACACATGCCACTCATAATACTAAATGTATGTGTATGCATAAAATAAGGGCTTGCAGCTCCCTCTGGTGTTCCTTTGGGACATTTCACAAAAGTTCATATTACTGCTACCCTTACGCTAGTGTTTGCTCGTGATTTTACCAATTATCTCACTGCTCACTGCAACCTTCAGAAGAGACACTGTGGTATTTTTTTTTCAAGTTTTAGGAATTAATTATATCCCAGCTCTCAAACTGCAAACCACAATCACTTGTCTAATAAATGTGTTCCACTGTACATTGTTTTAAAAAGAAAAGGAAGAAAAAGGTCCAAACCTTCTCTCCACGGGCTCCACCCCGTGAACTGGAGCCAGAGCCTGAACCTGCATCTCCCTTCGCCCCAATTGGACCTCTATCTCCTTTCTCTCCTCTATCCCCTTGGTCACCTTTTTCTCCTCTAGCCCCAATTTGCCCTGAAAAACAACAACAAAAGACCGTCATTAATATCTTCATGACAAGAAAGTATATCCCACATCCCAAACAATAAACAGGACATGTACTGCTCCCAATAGACCAGGAGAATAGAAAAGAAAATAACCTTTTGCTTGACATCTTCGACATAGTGTGCACGGCTGTAATTTAAAGGCCATGTCAAGATTTCAACATGTTAAATGAACTTGCCTTCCCACACCTGCATGCACCACGGTCCTGTGATATATTTTCTGACCTTAAACTCTTCCCACTGAATGTGTCACTTTTCAGTGGAGGCTGTACGAAATGAAGCCTACTCCGCTGACATGCACAGCAAAAGTATGTGCACTGCAAGGAGGCTTATTGATACATGAGCAAAGAATATTCGTCGAATAAACTAATCCCATGTATCATGGCATTCGTAGACTAAGCTAATATGTAATACTATTTCTGCTTTTCAATCCCAGTTATTTTTTATAAACAAAAATGAATGTAGAAATAAACCAAAAATTGTCCTGTTTGACATGCTGCATATACAGCCAGACATCCTTTAATATCCATGAGAGCCAAAACTTTATCTCACTCTTTGCCTCTCTCAGTCGAGCTCCTCATTTTTTAGTTTTTTTTTTTCTTTTTTTCCAGGACATTGTAGACTGAATGGCCTAATTTCACTGGCTTAGTGTATACGCAGACATGTCCACCACCCTGCATGAATTCAAAAGCAGATTGACTGTAGATGGATTCATGCAGTATTGGCGTTCGTTTTTTAAATCCATGTGATGTCCTACATTAGGAGTACACATACAATATCAGGCAGGCAAAACATCCAGGCAGAGAATAGAGAGCAAGGAAAAAAACAGAGGATTTGGCTGATTTTCTCCCTGTTTATGACTCCCATTGACCCACCTGCTGACCCAGAAAGTCGGGGCTTGGACTCCATATAAACCTGCTCAGAGTCACTTGCTGAACATAATACAAAGGCAAATGTTAAAGTAGGTCTCCAGATAAACATTTGTTTAAGTCGGTCACATGAATGCTCCAGGACATTATGTAAGCTGTTATTTAGATGTTATGTTATTATTTTGCTATCTTCATAGTTTATAAATAGATCAATTTGTGAACATGTTTTTGACAATTCCTTGGCTTGCCTCTTCTCTGTTCACAATGACCTTATTCAATGAAAATGTAATATTATTAAGGGATGTGTTCACAATTTTACAAGTCCATGTCGAAACAATACTACAGTGCTCAAATTAACTTCATTAATCATTCTGGCCATCAGGAGATTACTTCACAATGCATTTATAATCTGAAGCTAATATGAAGCTTTAGCTGTCTTAAGTCAACATCCCTCTTTTTTTCCCACTATACTTCCACCACAGCTCAACAGGGAAACATTTCAGAGGGAACACAAAGCGTGAATTTGATGCTAAAAAAAGAATGTAATTGTGGCAGATATCCATTTGATATGACAAACTCAGACTGCCTCATATTTAGCTTCACATCAACTTTGAAATGACTGTGTGGACACACCGTGGATTTTGTTCCCAATCACTTACACTGTAGGAAATCTCATGGCAATCTTTATAACAGTCTGGAATGACTGCCATTAACATCCCTGCAGCCACATTGGTAGCTTAGCTAATGAAAAATTAATCAACAGGTTCTAAGCTAGTTATAGTTTATGTTAAATCACTCAGTATGATGGGGACAAACTAATTAAATTATTTTCAAGTGATGTATTCCCCCGGATGAGAGGTTGTAGAGAAATACTCAGCAATTTCAGAAAATTAAATAAAAAAACCTAAATACAAATAGAAATTTAATAAGATTTCTAACAGACCATGAAAAATGCACTTCGATACAATTTACATGGTAAGAAATGCCTGCCCTGATATTTGATTTAGTCTTAGAAATGAGGGATTTTTCATTCCCCTAATGCATTAGTCTTGATGTCCACTAGATGGAGACATTCACCAATAAACTGCTTTACAGCGCATCCTGACTAGCTCAGCTGTGTTTAAGACATATGATCTCTGCCTGAACAGCATGAATTGTAATAAACATTCCCTTCAGTACCCAGCAGGTGAGCTGAGTCAAATGTCAGCATGTGGAAGTACAACATATATTTCTCCTCTTTGAAAGTGAAATTATACATCTGTAAGTGTTTACTGTGGTCAGACAAACTCACCTGTCTCTCTTGTAACTGACACTTCCTCTTTCTTGGACAACGGTGGCTGCTGAATGGGCCGGGAAGATGCAGGAGTAGTCTGCTGGAAGAAAATCAAGCAACAGAGAGAAAAAACAACTGATCACATTAACTGGATGCCTCTTGCCAAAGGCTGCATTGATCCTGGAGTTTTGAGCCACAACACAGCCTCCTCATTGTTTCCATCGGTATTCCCCCTAAAAATCCTTGAAAACTATTTAAGAACCTTTTCACATGGGAAAAAGTAATGCTTGTTAACGTTAATACCAAACAATCCCAACAAAGATGACTCATGTTTCAGCTCTGTGTTATCATTCAACTGCACTTATGTTCAAACTTTGTGTACAACTAAAGCTCCTCTCCTAACTAACAGCCTCGTTTCCCAGCTCCACACTGAACCTTTTTTTAAACATGATTGAGTCAACATGTGCATTAGGAAACCAAGAACTCAGCAAAACCATTTCTATGTCTTTTGGCAAATTGTTATTGTTTAGAGTAATTGCAGTGGATGTGTTAATCACTATCAGACATCTCATGCCTGGCCTGTATTGCAAAACTTCTTTGTGTGTGAGCCTTATTAAAGCAGTCAGAGGACACTGCTCCCAGTCTATCAAACCGCTCTAACCTGCAGTTGCAAAATGTCATTACTCAGAGTTATAGCGACACCTTGAGTACAAAAGTATGTTTGGTTACAATGCAAATGACACCAACACCAACTTCCATTAGTATTTGTGTGTGTGTGTGGTCATCCTATTGCTGCCACTCCAAACCACACATTTAACCTTCACAGCTGAACTAACAAAACCTGATGATCAAATTAAAAGGTGTCAAACTTTCTTATTCCTCACTTTACATTGATTCTGCCTTATATACGACTGCATCAACAATTCTAATTGATTGTTTAATTTCAAAATAGCTTCGCGGATATGTCTGACCATTTCCTATGTATATACAAAGCTCCAAAGACTTATAACAGCGGTCACGTTCTTTGAATGAAGCGCTGTAAACAGAACCACTTTCCCATGCATGCACGGTGGCATCTGCCTTACACAGAAATACTCTCTGGAGAATGAAAATTTAATGACTGTTATTATTCTTAGAAACTGTTTCTAAACAAACTAACATGCCCAACCTCTCTTTTGTGGTAAAGAAAAATGTCAACCAGTGTGGCTGCGTGTGCTCAATGTGTGGCTCACTGATGTGCTTTTAATAGTTTTTGGACAACGACGGAGGTCTACGGCACAGAGGAATAACACAGATCAGTTAATTGTTTGTTTGGCTCTACAGATGAGACTGACAATAGGAAATATGTAGAAAATCACCAGCCTTATCCTACACACAGCACAAAGCATGCAGTGGTTTCAATACCTTAACTTGTAGGTCTCAACTTCTCAGTTGCTTCTATGAGATTTAGTGATAAGAAACTATAGAAAATTGCCAGCTTTGTCCTTTAACACATTTATAAATTAGACTTCTATACATTAGCATGTTTTCATGGGTTCATTTGTGTGCCTACAGACAAAGAAAAGAAAGCCCAAACTCAAGTCTGCCAACAATCTTGCGTCACTAAATACACAGAAGCACTGAGAGAAGCAACAGGAGTGATTGAAGGTTGGGGGGAGAGGTGGGGTTGCTCCTGCTCTCAAAAACTGCCTTTGGGTAAAAAAAGAGAGTGGGGGGGAGGGAAATAATGCAAATACCCCCGCCCCCCCGTCTCCCTGTCTGTCTGTAACTCATTCTTCACCGGTGACACACCTCGAATTGTCACTTGTGGAATTCACGAGAGGAGTGGGATGAAGAATGTAAGGAGCTGAAATGAAGCCCGGGTTGATAATTAACCAGATTTCTTCCTGAGAAAACTCCCTGCTGTGTTGCACGGCACTGACTATGCGAAGAATTCGACCGCACCACTATTGACTCTTCTAAGTTGATATATGTATTAATGTGATAAAGAATACCCTGCTTGTTCACTTCTTCACCTATCCATCATAGCAGGGGATGATGGGAGGCTCCAGTCTTTAGAACATAGTGCTGATGGATTTGAACCACACAACCCTGAATCCAAGAGCAGGTATGCAGCTCCCTTGGCAATGAACATATTCCACCTCCACAGCAGTGTAGGATGATTTTTTTTTTTTTTCAGTGCATGACCTATAAATTATCACAGAGGAATCCAATTGGAACTTGCACATTTTTGTGGTTGATCTTTGGTGAGAAGAAAAACTGTTTATAAAATGCAGCAATTGAGGGTTGACTTTCATTGCCTGACTCTTAAGGGTCTTGTTTGTAGTTTTTACATAACAGTCAACTTGCCTCGCAGCCAATCAGTTAGCAGCTTGTTATTTAGAATTCAACATAAAAAAGACATGTTTTAGCAGCAGCTTAACAAACATCAATTATCTTGTGCAAACTGATAAACATTTCTTGTGTTATTTGGTAGAGATTCAATTATTTGACATGACTGCACGCACTAATGCTGACATAACCTAGCATTGGCCTTCCATGTCATTTTCCTTTCTTGTGAGATTCATAAAGAGGATAATTAGACACTGATTTGGGCAGATTTTCATTCTTTCCATTTCGTCATTATTCAGTAAATTAATTAAATATGTTGATTGTATTCTCTGGGTAACATCTGCTTACCGAATGTGACTAAAGGGTCATTGTGTACAGAGTAGCACATAAGTAGTGTACAGATTGCATATTTAAACACTAGTGTATGTTTGCTTGTTCAAAATTATATCACACATGGTAGAAAATATGTACAAATGACTTCAAGAAGACATGCAACCTTGGTGCAGCCTTTAGAAATCTGTATACTTGAACATAAAATACACAAGAAAGTTTCATAAAACTAAGAAAAATATACTTTCAAGTGATTTGTAGTTCTTCCAAAACATCATTTACAACATCAACAATTGCTAACAGCAGCTCATTGACACTATCTGAAACAATCATGCACACTACATCAGGTCAGATTTACGCTCCAGAAACATTTCCTCTTTAGGCTTCATGCTGAAGGGGACACTTTGGATTCCGGCAGTGACACTGTTAAGGATGACTGACTAACTCTGTCATCTATCACCATGAATTCCTGGATGACAAAATGGAAAGTTTCACTTATACAACTCTCTCCCTCTCTCTCTTTCTCTCTCTGACAAGTCTTTGCCCGGACTTGCCTCAATTGCACTGGTTGGACAATTGTGAAGAGTGTAGGTTAGACCGCCTGTGAACAGACATCACATGGAAAAATGTCGGCAGGTAGGCATTACATTGCCAGCTGTTGTCTTTTCCACCGCATTACATATGATGCTAATTAATGCCTACTGGATAGATGGAAAAAGCCCCTTGTAAGCAGTGCAGTAATGACCAGGCAGGGTGAAGACAAGAAACTTCCTACTGAAGCTACCACGAACCTGCCCTCTCTGACTTTCTTTCCACCTCAGTCAGTTCTTGTACACTGAGATTGAGAAACCAGTCAGAATAACAAAGCCACGGGGACCTTGAGGCAGGGGGGCCCCTCGACTTGGATCAGATCGAGTCCAAATTGACATCTGGTTTTTCTAAGTCAACTCTGTAATTGTGAGTGGGAGGGCATGCACGCACAGTGGTGGAGGTCGTACTACATTTCAGCCTGCGTGGCTATCTTTGAGGGTGAGTGGGTGCCTGTGGAATCTGATTGTTTGCGAGCGTGAGAGAGACGGAAAGCAGAGAGAGGAAGACAGGATGACAAAGGAGAGCGATACAGAGAAAAGTGATGGAGGAAGAGACAGAAAGATACAAAATGAGAGGAAATTGTTTAGAGAACTGGCAGGATAGAGGGAATAATAGTCTAAGTATGATGGTGTGCTTGTTCGTAAGGATAGCGTAAATGTTGTTGTGTGTGTGTGTGTGTGTGTGTGTGTGTGTATGGCTACCAAAAGATAGATAAACACTACAATCTTTCACCCTTCGGGTGAAATATGTTGGTTTAGGCCTTCATCCAGGTGATAAATCTACAGCCTCATCTATCCAAACACAAACCACACCTCACACCAAGTAATCCTCCACAGAATAACTAAAACAAGACATTAAAAGTTTCTGTTTGAACAGCTCTTAGTATAACAACTGTCCAATTTCAGAATTATTTTATTATTAAATCTTAAATCACCAAAGCTGTTACCTTTTTTGTATGAGAAGAGGCAACTCTATGTAAAAAGTATTTTCTAAATGCATAAGACAGAAGAAGCAGCTCAACTTCCAGACATCAACTCAGCAGTTATTAATCTCTCTTGAGGGACGAGTGTAAACTCACTTAATGCCGAGCAACTCGAGACGTCACTGGTACATCAAACACTGAGGTCTGCTGTTCATCTTTGTCAGCCAGGTATCCTCTTTATGAAACAGATCCGCCTCCTCTTTCTAATATGCACTCTAAAGGCATTCATCAGTTTACATTAAGTGTAATGGTTAACTAACCCGTGATGTTTCAATGACTGTTAGAGTACTGCTTATTTACTGTATCAATGAAACAAGCCGTGATCATGAGGGATGAAAAAATAACTCCAATAATAAACTGAAAATTGCTCCGTACCGTCCACGTAGGTCTCTTCGCGTCTGGTCTGGTTTCTGCGTAGCCACTTCCGTCCCCTGAAGCCTGAGGAGACCAAACACACATGTTACATTTAACTTTATCTCCACAAGATGTTCCTCTTTCTTTTAATCATTGCAATGACAATTACACACCTAACGAGAATGCTCTTTTTAACTGTGTGTGTGGTACTTACACAGCATGTGTGTCTGCTCATCGCTCTTTATTTGAATTTTTGGTAAAAATACAAAACAGCTGTTAAGGACCAGGAATAACAGGCTAATCTGTTAGTGATCTGTGTGTCAGTGTTATTGACCTGTTTTATATGTCTGTGTTGTATTTGTAGACAGGTAGATCTACAAATAGCCAGTAAAAATAAAACACAGAATAACAGGAAAGATATTTAATCAAATGGTTAGAAATAATAATAGCATCATTTGGACATAAAATGAAAGTGTCTTTTAGCTCAGGAGACAGAAGAGGTAAAAAATTGGGCTTTGTGCAAAAATACACATCCACATACTTTAACCAAAATATGGAAATCATTGCAGTTAACGCTTTTTTTAACATCCTCTTGGCAAGGAACAGATTTCTTGATTTGGAACCGATATTTTAATCCTAATAAGCCTTTTACCTGGTTAAATTTAAGTGTCATTTAATACTGAACTCTCTAAATTGTTAATACTCTGCAGTATGTATCTGCGCTAATGCAATAGTCAAATCAAATTCTTGTATATTTGTTGACTATTTCAGTCAATCGTATTTGCACTTGGTAATTCAATATCTAGAATGTGTCCATTATAGTGGAAAACAGCTGTGTGTGAGGTTATCATTTGGGATGAAAGACACATCCTGAAATCAGAAACCTGTCATTTCCACTCGGAATGCCATTTTCCCGTCTAATCCGAGCAACATCTAAAAGGTTCGATGACAACTCGCTGTACAGTCTTGAACCCTGTTCTGTCAGTGAAGACGGGGCTTCAGTGGTCTGTGCGAGCGGAGCAGCTGCTGTGGGGTAAATGTTTTACTAAACAACATTAAAGGCTGCTGGTGGGCTGCAGTGAGGCACCTGTGTTTGTGTGTGGGTGGTCAGGGTCAGCAGTGAAAAGGCTGCCCTCAGATTCTTATCTGCTGTGGATTTATGATTGGTAATAAGTGATAGAATAAATCCACAGAGTGGAGTGAAATCATATGAATCATGTGTCACTCTGTGGTAAACTATTCCTACCAATTAACTGGTTGTTTTTCCATTCTTGCTCAGCACATTTGCAGTTTACAAAGAAGGTTAACTTCTCAAAATTCTCAGTAAGCATTATGAATTTATTCATCTATTTATTTGAGACAAAAAGGAAGAAGTAGACAAAAGTAGGCTTTTTTTTCTCTAATCACCAATCATCAATTGTGTCAGCTGAAATGACAGAACCAGTCGATTCACATAGAATTGCAGTATTCATCAAATACTGCATTTTTTCATATTTTCTCGTACCATGTTTTTACATTGATAAGAGAAAAGGCTGAATGGGGATAACTTCCTAAACTCTGATAGCATGCAGCACCAACTTCCACGCATACTAGTTGTGAATGGGGCTCTTTATTTTTAACTACAGTACATAGTAGTGTTAAGTTAGGTAGTCGGACATGCTAACACTCGCAGCCATTACACACGTTAATCCATTTCTTACACTTTTGCTCTGCGTTTTTGGTTTTGGAAAGGCTAAAAGAAAAAAGAAAAAGGTTCTCTTTTTCTTTAGCTCAGGGCTTTTTCAAAGTCTGAGATTGCAGGCTTGCCCTCAAACAAAGCTGGGAAAAAGGCGCCCTCTGACACCCTGAATTGAGTTGCTTAGTTTTGCTCAATTTCTGAATGCCTATGTACGGAAGCCCTAAAGGGCCAGGTCCGTATAAATTTTTTTATTACCGTTTTCTCGTGATAACGACTTATTATTTCATTATCTCAAGATAACAAAGTCCGTTTTCTCGTGATAACGAATTAGTTTATTTCGTTATCTCGAGATAACAAAGATCGTTTTCTCGTGATAACGAATTAATTATTTCGTTATCTCGAGATAACAAAGACCGTTTTCCCGTGATAACGAATTAAATTATTTGGTTCTCGGCTTCCGTAGGCTACAGGAGACTAGCTTGGGCTCGGGTTCAACTCAACTCAGAGACTCAAGTGACTGCGAGCGAGGTGCTCCAAGTCAATCGTCACGGCTGGCTGCAGGCTGGGAGCACACCTTACCGGTAAGATACCATTTGTGTTAGTTTGTTTACTGGACCGGGTTTTTGTTTAGTTTAGTTTAGTTTTTACCGGTTAGCCTAAACACCTACCGCGGCGCCACTTTCCGGAGAATGACGCTGGGTGTCCCCATGACACTCCATTCCACCGTAAATGTATTGTTGATAGCATAGACTGGTTGATAGACATTTGCCGTGATGACTTTATGTTACATTTACTGTGTTGACTCTTATAGATCACCGGTCACCATGGACAATTTCCTCTCAGCCTTGAGAGAAAGGGGCGTTCCCGAGGAGAACCTAACAAGAATGGCAGAGGACAAGGTGAGGGAGATGAGATGAAAGTGACCATTGAAGAACAAGTAAATGATTTTGGTCCAATTTCATTTTTAGGTCAGCTTTGGCTACAGTGTAATTGGTTTTAAGCTGGTTGACCTGGTGGCTCTCTTGATGCCCAACTTAAACCAGCCCATATCAATTCTGTTCTGTTTTTTACTTACTACTCTCACAGAAATAAACATAAACTCAAAATACTACTCTAATATATGTAGACGCGGATGGTTAATTTATTCAAATACAATTCTCAACTCGGGTGTAAGATTTTTCTTAAAGTAGTGAACTGCACAGTAATATGCTGTTGCTGATTTTGGTCACAAGGTGGCAGTATTGAGCCATATTGTGTTCATAGATTGCATATAAAAATGGAAGTAGGTTAGAAGTCACTTTATGTGCAACACCAGCGGGAACCGCTGGGGGCTGTCTTCAAAAACTACACATTCAAAAAACATCACTTTCAGTCATTAAATACTCACTCAATTAATGCATTACATAACTGATGACGGTGTCAACAGCAAAGGTTCCTCATCCTAACATGTTTATTTTTCTGTTCACATTGACGCCACACACTTTCAGGGTGAACAGAAAAACTGACTATGACTATGGATTTTTAAGTAGGTAACTTCATATTTCGGTTTTTACATTACGTACTGGGATTCAATTGTAATGAGTATTTCTTTAACTGATTTACCATAACATTGTGATCAATGTAATTGGTTACTTTGACAAATTAATGTTTTCAGTGTCATTAAAATTGATAAGTTGACAAGAATCATCAGGAAAATAGAAGCGCCATATTCTCCATTATGTCTGGATGCTTTCTTGTCCTTTCAAGGGAGATCTAAGTTCAACCACTTTTATTTTTCTTGTTGGTATTTAAAGCAATTACTGATTATAGCATTGTGTGGTGGTCTTTGTGTTGCTGTTAAAATTCGTACCAAATATGCTCCACTAAACCCCCCCCCCCCAAAGCAAATTGTAATAAATAACGTAATTTCACATTTGAACAGATCACATAACCAGCATTGAATAAACCGACGGAAATCAACTGTCTTGTAACTCAGTCTTGGGGTTTGATGACCATCACCTTAAGGCAGGAAATGTGTCATTATTATACAGTACAGATGTTGTGACTGGCTAATGACTTTTAATTTTATGGCAAGGCCCATTTTTACAAGCAGTTTGTCTCAAAGGGCTTCATATAGCATCATAACAATGTTCTCTGCTCTTAAACCATCACATCACCGGAGGAAAAAACCCCAAGAAAACCCTGAACAGGGAAGGGAAAAAAAGGGGAAACCTTTGGTGAGAGACAGAGGAGGGATCTGTCACTTGTGTTTTATGCCCCTCAATGACCACACTCTTCCATCTTCCTTACCCTCCCAAGTGCTAAATATGAGAGCCACTGGCCACACTAAGCCACTAATACATTATTTCATTTACATTATTTGTTTGTTTATTTTTAATCACAGTTAGCAAACAAGTACAAAATGAATACTTCCAAACAAAGAAACTGGTTAGAGGTAAAACCCAATCTCTCTGTCTGAACTGCCCTGTCTGAATCTTCTTTTTCTGTAAGTGATGGTTACCAGTAGATGAATAATGTCAAAATATCTGCTTTGTGTTTCAGATCGATAAAGACATTGTAAAGTTTCTTGGAGAAGAGGAACTTTCTGTTTATATTCCTCGATATGGAGACCGCGTCTTTGCAAAAAACTGGAAGGACCTATCCTCCAGTGAAATGGGTGACAGAGAGGAAAGGAAAAAAAAGTTGATAAATAACCTTAGAGAGAAGATGAAACTTCCATCCACAGCAAACAGAAGCATTAACTCAAAAGAAAGACTTCATGGAAATAAGAATGCTGAAAAGAAGACAAGAAAAATAGAACTTGGCTGGATGAACTACCAAGACTCTATGTACAAACAAGTAAGGAAGCCTACTGGGGGTGGAACACGAGAGTTAGTTGTAAGCAAAGAAGATACAGTATCCAGCATTCTGGAAAAGGGGAAAAGCCTTTTTTTCCCCAACGGGGAATCAACAAAAGGTAAAATAGAGGACTTTGAGTGCATGCTTTCTCTCATTGGCTCTGAGAAGCCACTTGAGAGTAGTGCCACAATTGGAAGTTTATATGAGCAAACTAATCACAAGATCCTCAGAGTATACCTCTGTACTAAACCAAAAGACTGTGATTCTGATCTTAGTGATGAAACTACAGACATGCCCCCTTCACCTACCACATCCTCATCCAGCACATCACCAGTCTCCCCCAGGCCTGCCAAAAGACGTCGCTATGGCAGTAGGCATTTCTCCTGGAGCAGTACAAATACCTCAACAGAAGCTACTCCTGCCTCCCAAGCCCAGCCTACTATAGATTTGTCAGATGATGATGATGAAGTTATTGTTTTTGGATATACGACAAACAGTGATTATGAGGAACTTGTGGATGGTCTTAGTGACACGCTTATATACTTACCTGAGCAGGATAAAGAGCGTCCATCCACCAGCACAGTCAGTACTGAGCGTCAGTCCCCCAGCACAGTCAGTACAGAGCGTCAGTCCCCCAGCACAGTCAGTACAGAGCAGGCGTCCAACAGCACAGTGGTTAGCGATTTTTTTGCGAATCCCGAGAATGTAGTGGAGAAACAGGTCATTGTCATTCGCAAAACCCACTGTGTGGAGGACATGATACAGGCATTCACAAACAACAATATACTGGATGCTAACATTTTACTGAAACGCGTGCTTGAACGTGGGGAGGTTGAGGTTGGAGTGGGGAGTGGGGTCACGAGAGACTGCCTCACTGACTTTTGGGATGTGTTTTACGCCACAAAGACCTGTGGGACCACCTACAAGATCCCACTTTTGCACCACAAATTCAAAGAGAGAGAGTGGGCCGCTGTTGCTCGCATTTTGGCCTTTGGATGGCAGAAATTTAAGTTCTTTCCTGTCCAACTTGCCCCTCCATTCCTTACAGAGGCTCTATCTCTTTCCTCAGACAGCAATCTACTGGAGGCTTTCTTTAACTATATAAGCGCAACAGAGAAAGATGTGTTAACTGAGGCACTTAGCAACTTCAAAGGGGCAGATATGGATGAACTCCTCAGTATTCTCAGCAGTCACGACTGCTGTGTACTCCCAACTGAACACAATCTGCAAAGCCTGGTCGAGGAAATAGCGCACAAAGAGATGGTACAAGAACCAGCATTCATCATTAAGTGTTGGAAGCCAATTCTTGGGTCTATTGGACAATCCATCAGCACTGCAGAACTGAAGAAGATTCTGGATGATCTCAAACCAAAGGCAAGAAATGTTACCAAATGCATCAAGTTCCCAGGACGTATGTCACTGGACCAACAAACAACCTCAAATCATCTCTTGAGGTTTGTAAGAGAAAGAGATGAGAAGGAGCTTGGCCTGTTCCTCAGATATTGCACAGGGTCTGACTTGTTCCTGTCTAAGACCATTAAAGTCACATTTACAGTAGAACAGTCACAATACGCAAGGGCACCTTTGGCTCACACCTGCAGTTGTTCTTTGGAACTGGCATCTGACTACAAAGACTACACTGATTTTAAAACAGAATTCATCTCTGTGTTGAAGAGTGGAGTGTGGGTGATGGATCTGGCATAAGAAGGTTTTGTTGCAAATAAAAAAATCACAACACACACACACACACACACACACACACACACACACACACACACACACACACACACACACACACACACACACACACAGAGAGAAGATTATTGCACTAACCATAGCACTTTATTCATACACCCAGAGTCACACAAACAGAGTGCAGTCAGAAAGGAAAACAATATTACTACCTATTCATTTATTTATGTTTCTGGTTACTTTCTTTTTCTTTTTCTTATTTATTTTCAATTCATGATCTCCTTTTCAATTCAAACATGACAGAAAAAGGCACTGTGTAAAAACATCACGCTTATTATTTCAATCAAGACAATTTATTGTGTTTTATAAGAAATAGAAATGTTACAGTACGCTGTATTCTTGGAAAAATATTATGTGAAGACAACTGTTTGTGGTTGGTGTTTTTCCATTGTTTAGTGTTAAAATTACAACTAAACAGAGTTCAGAAATTACATTGTGTGGAAGGCTTTAGTATGGTTCCTGCAAAGGCAATTTTTGCATTAATGATGTTAATCTTATTATTTCACAGTCAAATCATATTTGGTGAGAGAATACTGATTTCCGGTGCTGGTTATGTAAAACAAAGTGGACCAAAGAGGCTACAGTGCACACCTTTAGTGTATCAGTAAATATTATGTTCTTGTTTTGTCTCAAAACTCAAAACATTTCAAACAATTACTGAGTTGGAGATAGTCAGTTTTTATTTTCATGGTATTTACATGAATAAACTCACTTTGAAACAATGTTTCTGTTCATAGTCTGCTTTTTTAAGGGCATTCTTTTAGGCCTACATGAAGTCATTTCCTGGAGTGTGACCTGTCAACATCACCAAACTCGATGTATTATTTCAATTGTTCATTTTACAAAACACAATTTCAAACCAAACCACTGCTTCTACTGCAATACTTTAACTACACCAAGCTGATAATAGGTTAGGTAGTTTTAATGAAGTAGTAAAGTATTTTTACATTGCCGTATTGGTAATCTTTACTTATGGGACTGAATACTTTCTCCACTATTGCTCAGAGGTGACAGGAAATTTCTCTGCTCTTCCATCCTTCTCTGATCTGACTAATCTGTCTCTGACAGTTGTGCTCTTATCAAGGGCCTCAGCTGTCTGTACAGTCTGGTAACTTCAATAGCATTATGACCTGGCTCAAGATTATGCTCTTCCATGGTCAAAACACAGAGCTCATACAGATCTGAATCACAGGTAATGTCAGTTTTCCAAAGGCAAATATCCTCTTCTAGAATGATGTCCAGTCTTTCATAGTCCACTGGATGGAGGTAGTCCCGTGCCTGGTAAAGCTCTGGTGCGTGATACATGAGGAAAGGTTTTCCATGATACAAGTCACGACCATTTCCACTTGGCCGGATCCGATGGGTGTTCCACATTCTCACCACAGTGTCTAACTCCTCCTGTAAAATAAAACGCAAATTCAAATATGTCTGCCTGCCAACATCACGCTATTATTCAATAAATGCAAATATTGTTTGTGTGTGTGTGTGTGTGTGTGTGTGCGAGTGTGTGTGTGTGAGTGTGTGTGTGTGTGTGTGTGTGAGTGTGTGTGTGTGTGTGTGTGTGTGTGAGAGAGAGAGAGAGAGAGAGAGAGAGAGAGAGAGAGAATCAGTCAGTGAGGAAAAGACACGTTACCTGAATGACATCAAGAAAACAGAACTGAATGAGTCCCTTGTCAACCATATCGCCATTGAATTCGCCTGCTGACTGGAACTCCTGGAACAAGTCTCTCCAGTATTCTGCATTCTGTCTCCGATAGTTTCCCCACCAGCTTTCAATTCTTTGATTGGCAGTACTTCTTCCTTGAAGGACACAAGGTCCATGAACTGTGCCATTGTCATCCTCACGCAGAAAACACTGAAATCTGTTCACATGCACATTCTCGGTACCGAGATCGGATCTCATGATTTTTGGGCAGCCCCCTCGCTCACTGACAGCACCAATGAAATAAGCTGCAACAACCTCAGGTTTACTGTTCGTGACGTTTGCTTGCATCCAGATGATATGACGCGAGAAACCATCGATGCATCCATTCACTCCGATGCCAAAGGGTGTTAGTTTATCGTATGAGTCCATGTGCCAAATGTAATTTGGTCCCGGAACACTGTAATGCCTTCTTCTGAGTCTCCTAGCTCTTCTCTCTCGCACACCTTCCGGGTCCAAAACGGATTGCACTGCATACACTAGATTTCTAGTGACCCGCAATCCTGCTGCTCTGCATCTCTCAGTCATCATTCGGTATCCATGGAGACGCCCAGGGCCTCGTAGCTGGTCAGCGATGTAGTTGAAGACGACCTCAGGGTCAGTTAGATTGCGCCTCCGATAAAGCTGAAGCCTCGCTAACCGTCGTTTCAGATGACGCACACTAATGTGTACGTTATCTGTAATAGCGAGGCATGTAGCTATTTCAGCATGTGTCAGGCCTTGATTAAAAAGATATGTGATGCGGTCATTCTCCTGCTCCTGCTCCTCTGACATTGCGAGACTAAATGATACCTACGGAAGCCGAGAACCAAATAATTTAATTCGTTATCACGGGAAAACGGGCTTTGTTATCTCGAGATAATGAAATAATAAGTCGTTATCACGAGAAAACGGACTTTGTTATAACGAGACAACGAAATAAACTAATTCGTTATCACGAGAAAACGGACTTTGTTATCTCGAGATAATGAAATAATAAGTCGTTATCACGAGAAAACGGACTTTGTTATCTCGAGATAATGAAATAATAAGTCGTTATCACGAGAAAACGGTAATAAAAATTTTTATACGGACCTGGCCCTTTAGGGCTTCCGTACCTATGGGATCATGATTATGTTATTTGATCCCATAGACACTCAATTGAGCCAAGATGTCCTGAAAGTGTTGTCTGACGTATTTCAGCCTACACCAAATACATAAAAAGGTCTGTCTGAAGGCGTTTATTTGTTTCTGACTCTGGGAAAGTAGGAAAAAACAATACAATTCACCCAAACTACTGTATCTCTGAACTATCTCTTTGACCAAATCACACATAACTAATGTTATATTATTCATTTCCAGTCACTGGCCCTCCCCTGAAACTATTTGGAGCCCCCCTGGGGAGGACACTCTCCCACTTTGAAGACTTCTGTTTTAGCCCTGTGTACCACTGAAGCATCTGGAGAAAAATAGCTTGCTGTGCTTGGTTACATTGTGAAGTTATTGGACTGTTTCTCAGTAAATGATCAGTCATTTGGTCTTAAATGTCTGACAATGTTTTAAAAAATGTCAATCGCTGCATCCAAAGCCCAAGATGTCATTCTCATGTCTTATTTTGTCCATAACCCAAATATATTTAGTTTTTTAAGATATATGACATTTATACTTTCAAAGAAAACTCAATAAACCAGAAAATATTAACATTTGAGAAGTTGTCAAAATAGTCATCAAATAATTTGGACAACTTTTAATTGAAAAAGGACTTGAAACGATGAATCAATTATCAAATTAACCTAATGTTCTGTCAATTGACTAATCAAGTAAGCTTTGCAACTATTTAATTATCAATTACCTTTTGAACTCTTCCACATACATTATTCCCCCGCCTGTCTCCCAAATGTGATTAGTTGACACTCACCATATCGGAGTCATCTTCATCTTCTTCGCAATGCCTCTCAGCAGCACGAGGGTCTCCCACCACCCTCAGCTCACCGATCACACCCTGTTACAAAACAAGGACATGGTGTTTTGATCTTTGATGATATGATCATGTCAGAACAGCAATATATGGATGCTTATCTATGGACTTGCAGATAAGGTTTAGTGAATATTTCTCAGGGAATTCCCCCTTTTCCACACAATCAGAGGAGCTATTGATGTCTACCAGCTTTAGCCTCAGCCTGTTAAGTGGCACTATCTCTGCCCCACACACACGATCTGATACATGTTCCCACACAGGATACTCACAGATAGCATGAATGCTATCTTCATGCCTATCAAAGGGCCATTAGTTCGGTATGAAGAGGTGGTTTCCCTTATTTGAACTTGACTCTTCAGGACATGTTTATGTCCTGAGAAAAAAAGTCAAATGGACTTTTTAAGAGAACTTTGAAGATAAATAACAAAGGCTTTGTGAAATTTCAACCCTGTCTTTCTCTGTGCAGGCTTTTAAAAGGGACTACTGACATGTTACAGTCCCTTTTTCTTAACCATTTGCTTTAGATCTCAACAATAAATCTTAGATCCTGTTCATGAGAAGGACTGAACTGTCACTGAAGCATTTTTTCACCAGTGATGGATAATAAGAAAAAGCGACATCCACTGAAAAAGTCCAACTTCAGAAAGGAATGTACTTATAAATACATAATGTAAATATTTAGATACTGGAGAAGCTTGGTGAGCTTTAATTTGATTATGAAAATTAAGTTCACAAGACCCCTCGCTTAGGGCCATACGAGGGTCAATAAATAGCACATGGCCTAAAAGTGCTGAGAGAAGACATGGAATTAGGTTCTTGTTTATAATTCATCTCTCTGACTAAATATCCAACCACAGGGAAATATCTTACAAGGGTTTAATCGGTGTAATGTAAGACAAAAAAAAGGAGGGAAAACTTGAGCTGTGTAGAGTGGTTTACAACAAAATAAGCAACTGTCTCCAAACATGACAAAGAGAAAAGATTAAACAAATGTTGCAGTTGAGAAATGAAGAAAGATATGAAATTACAGCTTTGGGCAAACACTATAAACTTGTTTCAAAAGCTTCGAGCCAGGTTGGAAGTACTCTTTTAGAATTTGGACATATTTAGTAGGGTGAATAGCTCTTTATTTATGTAATCATTGTTATTAAAAGATACTTTTTTTAGCAGTGGATGGAGGGTACAGCCACCCTATTTTTGGCTAAATCTATTTGTGTCATTCTGTCTTCATGATCTGAATTAGGTCGTTTTTGAAAGAACAGGAAAGTCATTTATGTCCATATCACCAGCATGTGACCATATTTAGAAATATTGAATAGGGAAACTGCAAGGAAAGGAGTCACCGTCCTGTTGAGGTTTAACTCAAAATGAGAAAAGACACCGAGGTCACAAGGTCGCCTCCGATTAAAGTCAGCTATGTATTAAACGTGACTAAAGCGCTTCTCTCTACGGCTTTAAAAGTCTCAGAAATATCTTATTTTTCTATTTGCCTGAATTAAACATAGCTTTGAATCCCAAGTGACCTTGTTTGTTTTATCAGATGTCACTTCAAACGCAATAACATCTATTCTTATCTGTAGTCGTCTATCTATTGCTACACAATCCAAAAAGTTAGTTCCCATTGCAGTTTCTGAGTGAATTACCAGGATATAAAACAATCAAACAAAACTAAGTTAGGTAAATGTTATTTTTCCCTCAACACAAATTGTTTAAAGGTTTACACAGAATATCATGCTTTTGGCCTTTTGCTTAAAAAAAAAAGTGATTCGTTTTAAACAAATTCAGTCAATGATTTAAGCTTTAAAATAATAATTATCATGCACATAACCAGAGTGAACATTCTCACTGATGGTGTGCCTGTGGTTACATGTTTTCTGCGGGTAGCCATGGGTGAACAACTATAACCCTTTAACGGCTAAGGTCAACAGTTGTTTGGGTCAACTGCTGGGATTTACAGCGGTCAAATGACAGACGTTAATAACATCCCCGCTGCGGGTTCCTCCAATTATTATTTGCAGACTGCCCTCGAGAGGATGATGAGGTGATGTAGACATTTATATTATGGTTTCGTGTAGGCCAATTTGAGCAATCAAATCATGAGAAAGTTATTCAGCTGCAATGTTTCACATGCCTGACTATGGGAAATCAAAACATCAGCATCACAGCAGCAGGAGACCTGACTTCATCATGGTTAATGATGGTTAATAATTTAAAAAGTAGTTTAAACCCATTCGTAGTCAGTCTAAGATTCAGTGGAAAAGAATCCTGCAAATATTTTGTTATCTACAATGAAAGCTTTCACAATAAATAAGGTAGGCTTGAATATTGTATACACACCAGGAACTTCTCAGGATCGGCCCCTCCAGCTTGCCCGACAAAGACCCCAGCGCCGGCCTCCAGCTCCATCTCGTCCGGCGATCTCTCTATACGCACCACCTGAGGGTCTGTGTCGCAGTTGAGGTAGAACATCACCTTGTCATCCCTCACAGCGATGGCAAAACGGGTCCAGGTATCCTTCAACGAGGGCACGAGGAACCTGGCCCCCTCGTACGACTGCTGCGAGTCAGGCTCTGTGTAGTACAAGATGACATTCTGGTTGCCGCCCACCACGGCTGACAGTTTAACACCCACATACATGATCTGCTGTGCCGCATCTGTGACAGAGAAGATGACACCTCCCTTGTTTGAGGTGGGTTTCAGGTTGAAGATGAGGGCAAAGTCTCGGTAGAATGGGCTCGGCAGGTGGGCGCGAGCCAGCTGGCCCGTGTTGGCGTCGGGGCCGAAGACGTAGGCAGGGCTGTTGTCTGGCCCGTCGATTTGGGTGATCTCATTGGGAGGGGGTTCCCCAATGAGCTGCAGCAGGGAGACTCCACTTTCTTCTACAGAGGAAGAGAAACAGGATGTGAGGCCGCAGTATGTATTGAATAAACTGCAGGTTAAAGGGGAAGGCAGCATGGCAGGGTATGATGTTAGACCAGACTCTGTTAGGCTGTTTGGTTGACTTGATGTGATTGTGTCTGATACAGTAGATGCAGGAACAACTGCTGTCATTAGCATAGGACTGTGGTATTTTGAGCCTTTGCTGAAGAAGACCCAAAAAAGATCAATGTGTCCCCTCTTTCTAAAGTAATGTAAAATAACAACAACAAAAGAACATTTCATAAAAAGGAAAAGTTACCATAACTCCTGAGCTTTTTATAAAGAAGCATTGGCAATGAGGCTCTGCTCAAGGGATCTTAAACAAACAAGCTTTTTTTATGACTTCTAGGTCAAAATATGGAATGGGTTGTTAAATCTACCAGAAACTCTGACTTCCCCAAAAAGGCAAAAGGACAGTTCATGTGAGACTAAGAAAAGTAGATCACTTGAGCAGACGCTGTAACGCTTACATTCCAAAGACAACACCTGAGGGGAGGTAAGGGAAATTTAAATGAACATTTTGAATAATGAACACAAAAATGAAGCATAATTACAGCCAGCAATTTATTTAAGCCATAATAATTTTTAGGGCTTAAAGAGTAATTTAATACAGTAGCTGAACCAGGACAACTTTACATTTAAATATGAGTCTATATGTGTCAGGAAAAACTGACACATATAGAACCTTAAGAAGATTGAAAACGTATCATTAAATCTAATGATAGAAGGGTCTGAGGCAAATGTGCCATAAGAGCAAAAATCAAGATGAAACCTGTAGCACTAAAGTGTTTGTCTTTGACTGTGATCATTAATCAAAAACTTGACTAAAGAGCTCATGTATCTCAAGAAACCGTGCATCTATTTACACCTATAGTACTATTAGAGTTTTTTTAAATCATGTCTTTAGAAACTGTGAATCTTTCCACATCTTCACCACTCATCAACTTATTTTGCACAGAATCGGGTAGAGATGGATAATTATGGATTACATTCCTGAAGACACCAAAAAAAAGAAAAAAAAAGAAAGCAAGACTCTTGTGACTTGTATCACATCTGCTAAATGTCACTGCTCCATTGCTGCAGGGCACACAGGGACCAACAGCTGGGCCTCCTGCATATCTCTGCTCACTCTTCCGTCGCCCCGGGTGACTCAGAGCATAATAACTGGAGGCGTTTAGGAAATACAAGGAACACACAAAGAGCGATGTATTGACATACTCGGTGAAGACGTTTCACTGTTTTTGTTTTACTGGCATCAAGCTCCAGACTAAACCTTTGCACTTTGATCAGCAGTGATGTGTCCTCATGTTACAAGGAAATCACACACAAAAAAGAAAAATCACTGTTTTGGGAGAACACTTGACGTAACTTCTAGTTCTTTGAAGGAATGCTTTGGCTTACCACCTGTTGACTTATGTTCAAGCTCTATTGGTCAGTTCAAAGCCTCCCCACTGCCATGAGCGCCGGAGATCAGCGGGGTCGGCTGTTGGCTTTGTTGAAAGCTTAAACACACGAGGTGTTCAGCTGAACCCAGGGTCCCGCTTTCCGCCGTCCGACCATCAGCACGAGTCTGAATATTATGTGTGGCATCTGAGAACTAAAGATGTTTCCTTTTGAATCTGAACTAACAGAGAACCCAGTCAAGCTGTTAACAGGACAGCAATGTTCTGGTGTTAATTATACAGTTCCTGTTTGTGCAAATGGGACTGACATTTCAGAGGATTCATCCCTTTAAATACAGACATGCCAAAGATACCAAATACATTTGGAAGAGCACATTAGTTGGTAAGTGATCCAAGTTCTCAAAATACCATCTTGGTAGAAAATATATTTTCATATATAAGCAGGTTGATTTCCAGACTAAAAGATATCTGTAAATATGTATAAAAGAGACAAAGTGACTGCTCTTACATATTTCTTAATAAATCCATAATAACCCCTCTCTCAATTTAAAGACCTCAGCATAAAAACAGACATTTTCTACCTAGACAAGAAAACGTTAATCATGAACTGACAGTCCCATGTTCGCAACACCTAATATAAACTGGATCCTTGACTGTTGTTTGGATGGTAGCTAACAATGAATGTCATTTGCACCAAGCCAACCAGATGTTTACTCTGATAAAGTCAGAATGAGACACCTCAAGGGTCTCTTCACTGGGCCTGTGTTCACATGTCTGAACCTGGCTGCCTTCTATGTAGACAATCTCAGGCGGAGGAGGGTTGAAAAAGGCTAAACTTTGTAGTAATTCAATGGTGAAATCCATCATGTGGAAAAGCACACCATTTTAATTTGTAATCCTCCTGCTACGGGTGCCGTATCTGACATGTGAGCAATCTTTGAAGCAGACACACTATATATAACCTGAACATCTATGGTAACTCTGTCTGCAATGAAAAGCAATGATAATGATTTTAATGTAAATGACATATGCGCTGAAAAAATGTCTCTACTTGCTGTGATTGACAATCTCCCCCATCTGAAATAAACGTGCGATTTGTTAAGCGTATGTTGGCAACTGATCATGAAAATGTTTTAATTAGTGTGCAGATTAAACTTCAAAGTCTGTGATGGGATGATACGTGAGGCACATCTCTCAAACAGAACTGCTTGTCCCTCAGCATGCAGCATTCCTCTGAGGGCTGAGTCCCCATGTCCTCTCTCCACATCATCATCATCATCATCTCATCTCTCTCCTACAATTCAGACATCAGATTTTCTGATGCGTTTACCAAAGGAACAGCAAGGATGTCTGCTGCTCGTTTGGGAAATGCATTAGAATATCAGATGTCTTGAAACGTGTGTGCAGGGTCGATGCTTCCCAAACCCCTCATCAGTGAAACACCTCACCCATTACTCATCACTCACACGAACAGATGTGCACTCTTTGGTCCATGTTCAAAATTTACCAAAAAAACCTTATTACAGAGGAAAAATGTTGACCAGCCCATGATTGAAAACTATTACATTTTACTTTATATCTTAAGAGGTATCCTCGTGGAATTGTGCCAGATACAAGTAAAGAAAAAAGGAGGTTTGAAGCAGCAGATAATAGCAATTTTATTACCAGATCCAAAGCAGATGAAAAGGTTTTACTCTTGCAAAGGAATGCTTTTGCCAAAGCCCGTTCAATGTGCTCGCATTGTGAGCAAAGGGAAAACCAGTCATTCCCTCTCAGTGATCAAAAATTGTTGGGTATACAAAGAGTTCACCATTAGCATTTTAATTGCAATCTCACTTTGGGGTTTTCAAATAGCCTTTGTCAACCGATGACAGCTCCGAGGCCAATCAGGCATAGAAAAGGACAGTTGATGAATGGAGCGGTCCGGGGTTTATGGTGCTAGTTTGTCTTGTCAAGAAGAACACTTACTGACTAGGAGCGCAGTTCTTTTTTCATTTCCTAACATTCCTGTATGGGATACCAGAGCTTGGAATACCCTGTTGATAAAGCTGTATATACAGGGTAAAACTGTATATACAGAGCTATGGGAAGTGTTCAGGATCGTGTATAACGCATGGGAAAACATCTGAACATCTGGACAGTCCCAGAAAACATTGACGCTCCATCACCATTTAAAACATCCCTTGAGGCCTGCTGACAAGAGCAATAATCTCTTCCCTCAGTCTGCACAACGCTGGTCAGCGGTGTGACCCTACGTATGGCAGGTCAGACTTCACCTCTGGAAACATGAAAATCACAATCCTATGCTTGTTTTAAAAAAAAAAGGGGGGAAAAAGTCTTCAATTTTAAAGCATTTGCGGTATGAGCATGTCAATGCTGCTTATCAGCCAACTGATCAGAAAGTGAAGCAAATTAAATTTAGTCACATGATATGGGTGTTTGCTTTCTGCATGTTTAAGCACTGTTTGATCTTGTGGGTTCAATGTATGTCTGGCTGTTTGCAGGGTTAAAAATAGTTATCTGTAATGCGTATAACAGTGATACGGTGGCAATGTGGCACAAATGTGACAAATGCATTTCATCTTTAAATGCCCATGGGGTAATGGGTAATGCAGAGAATGTAAACATTGCTGTAATAGTAACAAACAGGTGCACTTTACTGTATGTGGTGCAGGGAGATCTGGTACAATTATATTAATATATAATTGTACCAGATTATATATATATTAAATTAATTTATGGAATATGTTTTGTTCATTTTCCATAAATGTAGTATATACATATGTAAATGTTCTCTAAAAGCTTTGTAGGTAAAACCAGGTCTTAACTACTAAGTGAACACAGGATGTTTTTAATATCAGGGTATCAACAGCACACATAAATGGTGCTTTTCACTGCAAACCTTTACGAGCCAACTTTCACCTGATGATGCAGAATAGTCGGAAAAAAGATATTAAACTGAAAACCACATCACAGTGCAGGAAGGAGATTTCATGTTGGCTCGCCCTGAACACTGGGTTATAATTCTCAAACCACAAAAAGGAAGATGGGTCTACCACAAGCTGTGCACTTTACATTTGAGGAAGACGTAATATGATACTGTTCAAGCTGTCTACCGAGTTCTCTACCTGTGAGTAAAGAACTTTTAAAAGGCAACACGCAGGGCTTAAACAACCTCTTGGCACATACTGCCAGCTTCATAAATATGTCTTTTCAGAACTCTGAAAGAAAATAATACTGATGATAATCACACAGGTATAAATAGGTTTAGAACTTCAAAATGCTGATACAGCACCACTCCAGTTCAAACACATCTTTTTTTGAAAGACTAGAGTAAATATTCACCGTTTTATATACCACTCTTACATTGGTGGTTTTGCCTTTCCTTTCTTTAAATGTAAAAATACAAATAACCAAAAGCTGACCATGTGGCCATCATCCACCTACTGCTTTTACAACATTGCTTCACCACAGTTCACATTTTGTACTATTGCAATACAAACTGGAGGGGGCAATGAGTTTCTGGCAGCAAAGAAGTCGGACTACCCTGTGCCCATAATTGGAACCCTCCCGAGAGCCAACTCAAAATGATTCCCTGGCAAGGAACACACATAACTGGAGCCAGCTTTGGGCCTTTTCTGTCATGAGATACAATATCAATCCTGGCTCAATGGAACCACAGTGCTACAAATCAGTGTCAGACCACCAAAAGGGTTCAGTGTACAAGCCCCAAAACAGACCAAATGTACACAGACCTCCAGATATCGCCAAAGTAGGAGTATTGTTTACATTAACATGAAAGCATCCTTTTCATCTTTTTAGACCACTGCAGTATAAGCCAGGGACAGGATTTCATTTTATTTCAATTAACAGCTTAACAAGACAGAGAGTAATGGAGTTTATCAGATAGGAAACAGTTTTACCATCAATAACTAACCAAAATTAATTGCAGCTGACCTCTAGACCCTGATATGAATGACTGCTCATCTTTCAAGCAAGAGGCCGGTAACCATGGAAAAACATTAAAAGGGCTTTTGTGCCCTAACAATCCTGTCTTACCACATGGGTAGCCCCCCTGTAGTAAAAGGCTCACATCTGACAGATTTCTTACAAAGTTTCAAAGCATACACTGATATCTCTGCAATCTTCCCACAGTGAGCTCCCACATATACACACATCTAGTGGCTACATTCAAATACCTTAGTGATTGTGTTTGTTGCCCTTATGATAATGGCTCTAATAACTAAATTCGCCCAAAAGAAGCTGAAACCAAAAAGATGAAGTATATATATATATATATATATATATCAATCATGAGACATTCTTGCATGACAGGTCATAGTTAAATGATGTAGGAGTGGTCTGGTTTTAAGGCCCAAAGCAAAATGAGAATGCCCTCCTCCCACGCATTAAGCTAGCAGAGCTGCAGATAGTGAAAAGTGTCTGAAGCTTCCCAGACACTGCATAGTAGGGGCTCTGATCAGTGAATCTGAGAGGTCAAAGGAGTCGTTAGTGGGTAGACGCAGTGGGAAACAGCTCAGAATAAAAGCTAATAAACACAGATATAATGTGGTTTTATGGCACATCTCATCATTTATGTGCGTCCTCAATCAACTTAAAGCCAAAGACAACCAACCTGTTGACCGCTTTGAAAACTGTGCCAATACAAACATAGGCTTCTATAGTGAAATGAAAGCATTTTGTGTTGCCTGTTCACTCTAATAGGAACCCCTTGAAATTAAAATTCTTATAAGCAGCTTTTATTTCAATCTAAAGTAATTACTTCTCTTGCAGCTTTTGTGCAGAGGATATAAATCAGGTATCTAAGGAGTCCTTACAGAGATTATACAAACCCAACACCATTACATTAAATCTACTCAGCCTCATTACCCATTTCAACCAATGTAAACAATCCATCTAAGGAGCAATGTCCATCATCAGAATTTAAAGATTGCTGAATATAAATGAACGATACCCGATGGTCTTGATTGCAGCGGCTTTGTTTATAGTCAAGAGTGATTTACAGTAGTGTAACTGAAAACACTCCAGTTATAACTTGAGACTTCTCTTAAAGGCAATATCCAACACACATGCCTTTGGTGCTTCACCAGCTACTGGAGAGCCTATAAAAGTTGCCCTCAGGGTGACAAGATGGCAACAGGGTCATATGGTTTAAATTGCCTGAGTCCTGTCTATCCGCAATGTCAGGACTAATCTGTCTAGAAGCTTCTACAGTTATCTTGATCTTTGTTGAGGTTTCCCTAACACATATATTGTACTTATATCTGTGTCAATGTCAGCAATTTTTTTTTTAAGTGAGTTTTGCCACATAATCCTATACAATAAGGACAAGAAAAGCTAACATTCTTTGACTACAAGACACCATATGAACCACAATCCAAACACTCCACAAGTAGAAAACCACACCATCGCCTTGCATGCCAAAAAATACAGAGTCAAAACATTTCAAACCAATATAAATCTATTTGGACCCTAGTCTGTCACTTAGTATTGGAACCAGAGACATGATGTCCACTCATGTCTGTCAGTGGAGCAAGCTGTCAGAAAGATAGTGAAGCTGTAAAAAGACAGTCTTGAACTCTCAGTGATATGAACTGGCAGTGAAGGGCACGCCAGTAGCCAAGTAACAGGGGTTACACTTTATAGCCATTCATAATTTTAGGCACAGCGTCCTCACGGAAACAGATTTTTTTTCCCATACCAGACTGTTTGATGCAGAACTCATTATACAGGATGTTCTCACATGAATCAGCACTCACTAATGGCAATAAACATCTGACTCATCCTCTCCACCATTGTTTTAGTCATCAAGGGCATGCAAGTTTACTAATACTCAGATACACACATATGAGCATCAGTTTAATAGAGTTTGTATCACCAAAGTGAAATGTATATAACACTTTAGCTCTAGTATTGCCTTTCAAAAATAGCCATTTCGATCAACATCTGAGCTATACTGGTATTTCATGTGCCATATTCTTTGAATCGAAATCTTTTGACACAGTAATTACAAGCACATGAGATCAAAGCCCTTTAACTGTACTAAACTAAACAATCTTGACTATGATCATCATGCCAGATCAGACAGAAATAAGTACCTTGAGCAGTAATTAATTCCTTTTACCCTTTACATGTTCACATGTTAAAATGTGTTACCTGTGAGTGCACCAACTTGCAGGCTGTCAGATATGTTTCAAACTTGCACAGTTGTACAAATTGACATCCTAAAGAAAAGCACTGATGCAAACATGACGGCTTCCCATGCATGACAACCAACACTGTCGAATCCCGGATGCACATCAAGCTGCCTGCAAGCTACTCGCTGTCAAAAGAGACATGCAATTCTCCAAATATCCATTTCATGCACAACTTCTGTCCTATGAAAACATATTAAAGATAATGTAAACAGTAAACTCATTATTAGGCAAAATGTTATATGTGCTATTTTTTATAAATATTATTTTTTAAAGTTACAAATAGTAACAACTTTTTTTTTTTTTTTTTTTTTTTTTAAACATTATGCTGTTTTGTATTTCTGATGTCACTACATTCTGCATTTAGGAACGCTGTTGTTTAATAGTTTAAAGTCTTAAACTAGGACACAGAAATACACTTAGTTCAAATTTCACTTTGGCCAGCATGTCTGTTGATGCTGTGTCAGGTCATGTCCATCTGTGCTAAATGTTCTCCTTTAGATTTACAACTTCCAAAAGAAAATAACCATCTTTAGTGGGTTTGCTAATGGACCATAAAGCAACTCCTCTGTATGTGTATGTGTGTGTGTGTGTGTGTGTGTGTGTGTGTGTGTGTGTGTGTGTGTGTGTGTGTGTGTGTGTGTGTGTGTGTGTGTGTGTGTGTGTGTGTGTGTGTGTGTGTGTGTGTGTGTGTGTTTTAATGACCTTCAAGTAGTAAGTCACATGCGATCCAAAGGACAAGGGAAACAAATACATGCAACAAGTTACAAACTGAAGGAGTGCTGGCATCATGCTTGTTATATTGTAGCCTGAACTTCCTTTTAACAAAATGACTGTAAAACATGAAACATGCTCAACTTTTATCTTAATACCTTTGCTGTGAACGGGAACCAAGACATTGTTAATCTTGCTTATACTCTGTGCTGACTGGGATAAAAGTCAATTCATAGGGTAGGGATGTTGGGTGGGGGTATCAGGTATTGGGTTTTGGGTGGAAACACCAGACAAACTGGGGAGTAGGGATTTTGAAAACTGGTTCGGAATGAATGCCAAAAAATAAGGATTCATTCGAACCAGTGATTACCTTTCTGGTTACTAACTGACAAGCACTGATACCCATCATCCTCCTCATCTGGTAGAGTGTGGCACTCCACAGGGAGGCGTCCCTCATCCAGGAGTGTCCAGCAACTGTCCCGTAAGACTTCGCAGAAACTCCGGCAAGGCAACAACGGCGGGGCCAGAGAACCACACTTTGGTACCAAGAGAAGACAGAAAAACCACTCCAAACTATGGTGGCAATGTGACTTCAACAGCCAAGCCCATTCATTCAGGAGTACCTGGACTTCCTCCACACTGGTCTGGTTGAGGTAATTGGGAACAGCAAAACTCTCCCCAAATGCAGAGGAGCAGAAAGGAAGAGCAATATCTACAAACAAGCATTGTGGGGATTCTATGCCAAATGGAGATAGCACTATTTCTGTCTGACTAGCTGAAGTGGTTTGGCTAGGTTCTTGCTCACTAAGTGGTGTTTGTGTTGTATCTAAAATGTGACCAATTTGGGTGGGTGCCACTATCAGGCTAGTTGCTAAGGCCTGATCAGGCTCTGTAGATCCAGACCAAAGACCTGACCCACTGCCTGATGCTGATGATTCAGACTCAAGCCCAGATCCAAGTTCAGATACATTTCCTGTAAAACCCAAATGATCAAATTCTCCAGAACCCATACCCTCTAATGAAGATGTGCCATTACCAGGTTTACGTGTGTGAGACCGAATCTCTGCTCTGCCCCTTTCTGATGTACGTTGATTCTCTAGTTGCCTTGTAGGTACTGGAGCGGTCAGTCGAGGAGCGTCAGTAGGCCCACCCCAAGTCTGTGAGGCCTTATGGGGCCCATGTCCTTCATCAATGATCTCTGCTCCAATATTGTCTGATGGCAGTTCTCCACTACCTGCTGAACTACCAGACCCCTCATGTTCCACTGATGGAGCCAAAGTAGTGGTATCAGTCCTGGTCCAGAACCAAGCATCACAGTAGACCACCCACAGGGTAAAAAAAAACAAAACTCCAAACTGGATCCTCATCTTTGGCACAATGTCAAGTCTTGACCAAGTCCACCAGCTTGCTCAGGCTCCCAGAGTGAACTATGACATGTCCACAGAGACACTACACTCCTGATAACACACTTTCCTCCAGCTCTGCCTCCACACACACTCCACCAGGCATAGAGGAAAAGTGAAGAGAGTGCCCCATTCAAAAGAGTAAAGGGGGGAGAGCAGGAGGAGGTGTGCTCCGTATTGGCTGCCCTGGCAATATTTCCTCTACTAACTCCTCCTTCCTCCTCCTTCTCCTTTTGTCACAGCAGTGAAAAGCGATCTCTCCTGCTGACTGATACTTTAGAATTACGGCAGCCTTGCTTTTCAGTGTACAATACTGATGCTTTCAGTGTTTTACAGAGAAGGGCAATTTGTTCCCCTTGACTCATTCTCTTTGTTAAAACAGGATAATAAGAAACTACAGATCTAGCTTTAAAAAACTGCATACTATGTGAAACTGCACAGAGAGCAAAAGTTGTGATCATGTGATTGGTTGCTTTCAGTTTTGGAGCAAAAAAAAAAAAGAAAATCCTGTGGTGAAGGTTTTATATATGAGCATCTGTGTTGGATTACCTCAAATGCATTAAATTAGACCCATTCCATTGCAATAATGCATCCAATTATGTTTTTTTTTTTTATATCGATACAGTATTTTAAGATACTGTTGTCAAATGTTATCTCATTATTTTAAGTCTTAATTTAATCTGATCTGACAAAAATGTCATTAAATGATGTTACCAACACAATTTAAAACCACTAAGTGTAAATTTAATGAACTTCAATCAAGTTTTTTTGTGTGCCTTTTTTACAATTTAACTTTAATGTTAGATCAAGCCTGTTGAATTAATGGTGATAAACTCAACGCCTGACCCTGTATATACTGACCCTCCTCCACATGGTCCCATTTATTCTTTACACCAGTTTAGACCCCAGGTTTCAGTGCTCTGTGGTTACACAGTAATCCAGGCCTCACTTTCTTGTCCAGACTGGTCTCTCATTCTGCCTATGGGATCAGTTGACAGAGACCCTCGACATCTGCTAATGGGAGCTTAGTGATAAAAGGAACAGGAGGTTTGTGCAAGTGTCTTTCTAATAGTGTTGGGTTTTGAAATAAAGGCAGGCGTTTTGTGCCTGTAACCTCAGTTGTTGACAGGAAGGAACTTGGGTCGTTTGTGCATAGCACGCCAACATCTCCATCAAGGTCGCAGACGCTTATTGCTGCGATGCAGAAATGTCTCAACATGAGTTTGACAACTTTATCCTGTAGCGCTCTGTCATGGCCTGGGGTCACCGATGATCCAAATGACCCCTGTCTGCAAGATTATTTTTGTCTGGTCTAACAAAGGCGAGAGGCTGAACAACTGAGCTGCCAATGATACTGAAAAGTAAACTGGAACATTTTGACAACCTGCAAAAAAATCAATGAATGTGGTCAAGCCTGTCTTCAGCATGGAACCACAGTGCTACAAATCGTCAGCATGTCATGTATACACCTAACAAGAAGACAAGTTAATTTTTTAACTGTAACCTATAAAAGAAAATAATATAGCTCAGTTATTTATCACAAGACAAGGCTATTTTTGTACTTTTTGCCCTGATGAAAATCTTCATGAAAGATGAATATTGTGTTTAGTCATATGAAAAGCAGCTTCCTTTTGGGCAAACATGACTAAGGAACTTGTGATTGTCTTTTACTGATGTCAGTCTGACTTTTCTCACAGGAACATTTGTTCCTTGGAAGGTCTGTGAATTTCTATCCTAAGTTCAGTGACACAATTCTAGATAAGAGGCTCGTTTGCAGCATGTTTATAATACAGTAGAATAGATGACCCTCTGGAAAAGCAGCAATTGTTCAATTTAATTGCAATATATGTCAAGTTGGTTGGGAAAAAACACAAAGAACAGTAACGTTCTGTGGGAAAACAGCTTCTTTCAAGGTGACTCTCATCCATGCTGATAAAAAAACATTACAAGCTAACTTTTTTGCGGTCAGACACACTCAGTGATCAAAGTCTGTAAACCAAGATAAACAGTGTTTAAAGTTAGGACTTGGTTAATAAACCCTTGGGTAATAAATTCTCTTGTCTTGTGATAGGTAATGATTAGCCTTAAACTTCAGAAAACCCCGCTAATGGATTCTCGTGGTTCATTGCATCGTTGTTAAAGGTTAGACATTCATGTTTTTAGAGAAAATTAGAAAGCAATTTCATTTCAAAACCAGGTCACTGTATCATAATAACATCAGCAGTGATGATGCTGAGAAAGTCTTTATCAGGTAGTAAATATTGTACTGCTTTAAACCCTTAAAATATTATGCACACAAACAGCAACAAGTAAAATTTCATCTGATAGTAACAAACTATCTGTTTTCATAAAATGTAAGTGGCACATTCCTGCCCACATCCATCCTCGATGTCCACAAAACACCACCGCTCTACACTTTCCATCTCCTGTGGGGAATCCCACCAGCATGATTTTTTTTAACAAAACTTAAAAGGTGGGAAACTTGCCAAACAGACATGGGTGGGCAAGGATATATATACTGTCACCCTGTCAAGAGTATCCTTGGAACTAGGAAATGGTCTTCTTATTTATGGAAAAAGCTGAAAAAGACAAAATTGTACCCTATAAAAAGGAAGACCAGTTGCACCTTTTGGAGTGATTTTTTTTATCAGGACGATGTAATCTGCAGAGATCATACTTTGAGCCTAGTCGAAAGCATGTGTCCCGCTTTTCAACATCCCTTTCATGTCTACAGCTGAGTACAAACTGTAAGAGTCATAAAGACACCACAGACAGAAGATTTCCTGTTTTCAAGAGTGGCATTTGTAATTGGAAGAGGTAATTACAGTCGGAATGGTTGAAAGGTTTGCACTGTATGTCGAAGACAGGTGGGAGACTGCGGAAAAAACAGGACTGCATGCCCTCTACTTTGATGCTGGATCTTTTTCTGGGAAAAAACACTCAAAAGTTGCAGATAAACACTCCTTTTTAATCTGTTCAACTTCAGAAAGTGCAATTCACTATCATCCATCTTTGTGACACAGAGTTAGACTAAACTGTTGCAATAACTAAACATCAGCTTTCTTGGCCTGAGTCCTAATACTTGAAAACAAGAGTTGTCATGTATCAGTTTGTATTTGAGCTAAAATGTTATTTCTTTATTCACCAGTGACATCAGTACAAGTTACTGCATATTAGTTTTACTGGACAGTCATCTGCAGTTACAGGATGTCTTTTACAAGGGTCTGAAGACCTTCAGTTTACCCCAGTTCACATGCTGGTCACCTGCTGCCTGCTGACACAGAGAACCATAATCTCAGCAGGGATCCGGACTCATTTAAAGGGTCAGGTCACCCAAATCACAGACACACACAAAACAAGATTATTTTAATGCCTCGAGAGCTCCAAATGAAATTCAATTAACATCCATGAGTGGGTAGTGGCAGAAAGATAGATATCTCAAATAAAACCAAACTACCTGTGTGTTGCAAAACCAAAAACTTGTTTTATGATTTTACCTTTGTGAATTGAAATGTTGCCTAAATCTAAAATATTCAATGTTCACGTGGTATTTACTATACATTTCTGTAGTGTCTTGTGACCTGTGAAATCTTGAGATGTTTGAGCAGGGGATGAAGTGAAATTCCAGGCCTCCCCAGTGTCTGTCCTCACAATACGAAGACAAAAGCATGAAACCTAAGACCTGGAATGAGTCTGTGGGCTGAGGCCATCAATGGGAGGGTGAATGATCTACTAATTACAACACCAACAAAACCTGGTGAACATAATCCACGAGGGGCTGAAGGCGTCCAATTACACGTATCTGTCACTGCACGGTGGTATTTTATGCCATGCTGACTCTCATTCGGATATTGGATTTCATATGCAGAGTGTCAATTTCATTAGAGCTAAATATAGCTTTTGTAAATAATTAAAGAATATGAGGACATACGTATGCAATGCAATATATAATACAATAGGCACTGGAAAAAGGGAAGGTGGTCATTGCAAGTGTGATTTAAAAGTAAACCTCTACAAACTGATTATTTAAGCCTTTGCAGCAGTGAAGGGCTAAACTGCTAGTGTAACTGCTTTACAAACAAAGATGCATGAAACAAGATGTGCATTACAAGACAGGCTGACAATACAAAAATGTGAGGGTCTTTTCTCTGTAGCCCCTAGATCAGCTAGAGGCCCTTTTGGCAACCCCCCAACCCCCTGCACCATCACTGATGTTATTTCAGCAAGTGGGGGTCATTGACCTCTCGCTGTGAGTTGTAGCATAGTCAATATCTTCAGTGGATATACAAGCACTGAGCTCCGAGGCACTCAGAGCCAGGGAGTTTTAAATGACACACACATACAAATTAGGACACCGACAGACACCCATGAGAACGCATGATCGAGCCAACATATGCTTGAGATACATGTGCAGACACACATGCAGACGCGCACAGACACAAACAAACTTGGGCTGCGGGCCGCACAGCATGTTACAGCCGAGCAGCAGTGTAAACAACCAGACACAAACAGACACAAGCTCCAGCGAACATATGGTTGAAGAAGCACACATGCACCACTCGCCTGCCCTGAGCTGCAGCCATACAGCATGTCACAGCTGAGCGGCAGTAAACACATCAACCACGTAACATAACAATCATAAAACACCACAATGGGAATCAACCACAGAAGCAAAAACACATGAGGAAATACCATCATCAGATAATGTATAGTCACCTTGGATCTGTACATGCTGCATATTTCATGTTAGCGAAAAGCAAACTTCTCTTTTGTCTGACGCTGTATCCCCGAGCAACAGGTTGTAACAGAGTGCTGGATCACAGCGCAGTAAAAAGAACTCTTCAGTCACTTTTAAGCAAATTTAAAGCCAGTTGTGAATCTCTGAAAACAGAATGCATTCACACACATTCAGTATTAAAATGAACCAGCAATCACGGTTATGTACCTTTGTTCATTCTAATGTGACTTAGTGGAATATTTATTGTGTGTCCCAAATTGTGAATTTTGCTTTCATTTGAGTAGAAGCAAGCCTTGCAAGGTAGTAAACATACAAACACCAGAAGACCCATCCAGTGCTGAGAATGTGATGTTCTTTTTAGTGCATCTTCTCACAGTTGCGGGTGGAGAATTTAAAAGATATTTTCTTAAAATCTTTCTTGAAATGGAATAAAATGAATCTAGTCAATCATCCTTAGTAATGTTAACGTTTCCTCTCTCCTCTGACATTTGAATCAGACTCAGAAGCTTTGAGTGTAACAATCAGCCGTACAAATGTACATCAAAAGGTTTTAATTCAACTTGGCAGCAGCAGATTGGGCTCTGAAACATATACGGTTCTATACGGCCACATCACATTCAACCAGCTCCATGTCTGAATGAAAGACCCCGAATTCAAATGACATCCTGTCTCACATCTCGGAGATCTCCAAACCGTGAATGTGTGTCACTGACTGTGTGAGACAGGCAGAGAATGAGAGGTGGTGGGGGTTTGACTAACAGAATGGAGGTCAGAAGGTCGCAGCTATCAGATTAGGAGCGAAAGGGGTCCTGTTTCACACAAATAGAGACTTATCACAGCCCTGGGGTGGCCTGCAGGAGCAAGTTGTGAGTGCATCAATGTGAACACCTCTTATTCTGACAAAACATTTGTAAACTGTAAACTGACATGTTTCAAATTTTACTTTTCACTTTTTTAATACTCTGTTAAGGCTGGATTATACAATTCAGCAGTGCTTGATACATAAATAGTCAATTGGAACAATGCTACATATTAGAACTGCAACAATTAGACAATTAATCAATTTGACAGTCAACAGTAAATTAACTGTCAACTATTTCAACAATATAATAATAATAATCATTTTACTCATTTATTCAGTGAAAGTGCCCAACATTTGCTGATTGCAGTTTCTTAAATGTGATCATTTAAAGCTTTTCTGCATCATACATGATAGTAAATTGAATTTTTTTTGGATTTCAGGCTGTTTATCAGACAAAACAAGACATTTGAAAATTATTTTAAAAAGGTATTTTCACAATTTTCTTGTATTTTATTTTATATATATAGAGGAATGTATCTATAAAATCGTTGGCAGGGTAGCTGCAGCCATACTACGAATATATGCTATATTGTAACTGCTGTGACATCATGTCTACCCCCCAAACCCCCATACAACACAGCAGGAGCAGCTAGTACTAGTCTGAAAACTCCTTTCATCTGCAAATTAATTTGATGCATTCAAATTTTAGTTTTTACACATCATGTGAAATGTCTACATCAAAGTAAATGATATCTGGCAACATCTTGAGTCATGAAAGTTACATAAACTGTGACATGAATATATAACAATTTGTATTTGTGCACCTGCTGCAGTTTACTGAACTGTCGTGACTACAGGTGACTATCTGGCTCCAGCTATCTTATATTGAATTAACAGTCTTGTCTAAAGGAGAAAGGGACGGAAAAAAGACTAATTTGTGTTTATTGCAGAGGTATCTTCTCTGGTTACAAGACAAGAAGGTCAGAGATGACAGACCAGTATGTGGATGTTCCTTATTTTGTCTGTGTCGACCTGCTGGATAGTTATCTGTAGCTAACAGCACCTGAAAATATCCTTGTCCATGAATTAGTGAGCAGACATTTCTGCCGTCTGTGCTGAAACTGATCATTAAAATGGAAGTCTGTGCTCTATGTAGTCGAAACATCTGGCCCTGACAGTCCTAAGCTGTATGTTCTAACCTGCATTTTTTGAATATGGATGATGATGACAGTCTTGCAGCTGGTGCATGTATTTTATTATTCTTTTTGCTGGAGAAAAAATGTATTAAAATTGTGAATTTCCCCCAAGCTTAAATATAACAAGCCCTAGTCCACATTAAGACTCACTGAATGGTGTGCCCCTTTAAAGGAATCCCTTACTATTAACATATATATATACATTGTAAGTGTCTAACACTGACTCCACTCCTATTGTCACTACACACCAAAGCATCATTCATTAAAGAAAATGAGTTTTATAAGACAGAAACTTCATCACATGGACAATTAAGCAGGTCTGTCAATGAAACTTAATCAAATCTGTGTAGATGTTGTGTATAAGGATAACTTTTCACTGAAAGTCTCTAAACCCAGTGACTGCTTTCTTAGAAACAGCTAAGCTCAGTCTTTTGGGCATTCCCACTGTACGACCCGCTATCCTGTAGAAACAGACAGACAGCCCTGCAGGGTTCCTCACAGTCTTGCTCAGGCAAGCAGAAACAGCTTGGCTGTCACTCTGAATAAGACACATTCCATAACAACAGGAGAATATGTGGCCTGTGGTGCCTAAACAGCAGTTACAGTATAGGAAAGAGGAAGGGGGTGTGCTGCTTGTAGGATAGAAGGGAGACAGTCTCGTTTTGTCATATTTGATGCATAAAGAAAAAAAGGAAAACACAATACTAAGATGAATGCCAGACAGTTGTTCTGTGCTTAAATTACAGGTCTACAAGTTCCTTTTGTCTCAGCTTTTTTTGATCCCACTGTGAAGAAAAACAACCACCTGAAAATTACATTAACAACAGAAATTATATCCGTAGCTGTCATCACTTGGAACATGGCGTCCTCTGCTGATTGGGCGTTAAAGAGATGGCTATGGAGGAAATGAGCAGAGAACTAAAAGCCAGCTGCATTGATGTCATCCTTAAAACATTCCCTATATGGGAAGTTCTTGTACCTGTAATGACTCCACTAATTAGCGCACTGTCAAGCCAGAGCATCCGGAAATGTCTGAACTGTAATTGGCCCACAATGCCTGGGAGGCGTTGTCTCAACTAATGACAGACACGGTATAGATTCTGCTGCTTGAAACACACCTCACTGACTGTAGTCTATGCAGTGAGACAAGCTGAAACTGCAGAGTACAATACTGTAATGGATGTTTACCACAAAAGTGTTGGCTAAGTTTGCAATTTTTTTTTTACGCTCTGACATTTAGAAGCTGTGTGGCTGGTTTATAGATGTTTTGTGAGAGTTTGCACAAAACCCCTGTATTATGACAGTCTATTAAAGGTGTTAAGAGCAGTTTTCTTGTAATCTTGGAAAGGAAAACTATTTCCACTGTTCTACAGAGTCCTCAAAATCCACACTAGCATTGGGCAATCTTATCCATAGTCAGATCCTCCTATTGTCACTCTGTGAAATTGCCAATATTCAATGCTATCACCTGGGGGAGGGGGTGCTGAGCAAAACTGAGAGACTCAGCAGCTAGACATTTCTCCATTATTAGGGGTGGCTGAGATTGTCACTAAAATGAGAAGTCAATCCACCTTAAGGTCAGATCAGGTTCCAGGTCAGGTCAAGTTAGCGCATTTACTCTTCGTCTCAAGAGCAAAGATAGAAATGTGACATTGTCTATTTGGCAGTATTTCAGGTTTAAACCAGACATATAAGGTGAGCCCATCAGCATAACACAGGTGATTTTAAAGCTTTGCACAAGAGCCGTACTGGTGAAGAAGTCTCAAACCACCAACCTACGCAGACATTTGCATGTCCACCACCCTGCTAAGGCCGCTAAACTACCACCCAAAAAAGCTGCGGTCGGCAAAGATCCAAGTCAGCCATCTATCATCAGAGCTCACAATCCAAATCATATCCATAACATTAACTACTCTTATGAAGCGCAGGGTGCAGCTGTGGTGAGCAGAACTGAGATGTGGGGTGTCAGATCCACGGAAAAGAGACGGCAAACAGCTTTGTAATAAAGGTTTTAAAATTCACTCGTCACTTGTGCTTATTAACGGGGCTCAGTGGGGGGACATACTTCTCCACCAGAAATAATGTATCTTTAAGTGCACAGTAGGGTGCAGCTTCTAGAGATTATTTTCATAACATTTCATACATTCTAACATAATATTTCCTGCTTCAGCATCCGGACTGTAGTCAGGAAGCACAGGGGAGACTTGTGTGTTCTTCTCCAGGGCCAAAGTTGTCGCTAACTTTGGGGTTAACCCCCTTCATGTTAATCAGCAGGTGCCAAGCAGGACACAGGAACTTGGCTTACTATAGTAAATTGGTTAAAATCTCTTTAATATCAGCATAGGAAAGAGTTGTTGATCCTCCCTGCAATCGTCCATATGCAATCCGATCGCCTATTGACACAGTCATAATAAACACTGTGCACCACAGACTTAATGGATTGAATCCCTGTTTATGTGAGAATGTGTTCTCATTCTTAGTGTTGTCAATCCAGGATGGGAACAAACATGACAAGCATTGATCAGAGAACCACAAATGCACCACAAATAACATGTTGAAGCTCAGTGAAATCCGACTGTGCCAGTATTTCTGTCTGGAGTGACACTTCACCCACAGTAGTGAGGTTTAGCTGTGGGGAAATAGCGCCCTCCTCTGTCCACAACCTGAGGCACAACCACAACTACATGCAGAAAAATGACCACTGCTTTTACCAATATTTTCTCAACAATTGAACAGCTCATTCGTATGCTGTCCCACATCCATGCTTCTGCAGACGTCACTAAAATGACAAAACCAAACTCTGCTAGACAGGTGGTGGTCTCCTAACAAAAACACACCTGTGGAAAATCAAACACAAAGTCCAACTGGCTTGTCGACAGCAAACAGCAGCACATGGCAGATAAAGCACGGTGTTGAGATACTGAGACAAGAAACATCAAGTTATATATTAAAGAAAAGCTTCGAAAAATGCATACATGTGGTTGCTTGTGCATATTTTAACTGTGAAGTGAAGAAGGAAAGATTGTGTTACAAACAATCCCTGATGTATGATGCTCACTGAGGTAATAAATTCATTACAGGGAGTTTATTTTCATCAGCTACACCAAGGCGGTCACGAAGCCTCCGGCAGGGCTCCCAACACACCTGCACTGTTGATGTCACAGCATAAAGAAACTACAAACATGTGTTCACAGCTATTATGTTTCCTCAACGATGGGACTTAAAGATTAAATCCTTAAAGGCGTTGCCTCTTTGACATTCAATAGCGTATGAAATGACTTGCAAGGAGACATATGGATGAATTATAGAAGTATCCCTGCTGCCAAAATAAGATTAAATAAATAGATTTTAAACTGAAAAAATACACAGAATATCTACAGGTCTCCATGTGTTTATTACAACATGTAGAAGGCTGGTGCTGTTCACTGTTTTCATCAGTAGAGGGAGACCAAATCACTAGGAGGTTTACATTGGGGCTCAATGAGACACTGACCTCATTACAGTCTGAAGTGCTTATGAGACAGGACTGTCATCATCATGCACACACACACTCACTCAACACACCCGCATACACAACTATCAAATGAGAGGCAGGTGGTGCAGACAAACAAAAAGTCAAGTCAGGTCGTCATAGGAAATGGAGCCTAAATATTTATTTACGCCAACCTGCAGCAGAGTGCCCTGTTACAGACACACTTTCAGCTGAGTGGATCGTCCACTGTTCAACAGCAGCTTTTAATTCAGGTTTACATTAAATAACTACGTCATCCATTTCAGTCTGATAGTTGATCTACAAATTAATTATTAATAATAAATGAATAATGCTTATTTCCCTTTATATATGCAATTAGATTTTTTTTAAGGAAACACTAAACTTGGTATTTACATGGTTGACTCCAAAGTTAGTTCCACTAAACATTATTTATTAGGTATAATTACTATTGGGGGGGTTTTAAAATAGATTTTAAGATTTTTATTTATTTTGTATTTTATATAATTTTTTCTTCTTTTCTATTTTTTGTTTGCATTGAGCGTATTCTAATTTGTAATTACACAGTGTATTTTACTTTACATCTATGAAGTGCTATGTAAACAAAGGATACAGAGTGTGTATTCAGTTTCCAGGGAATCAAGAGTTGATTGTTTGTTATAGTGACGTAAGAAATCAAATTGAGTTAGTTGAACGAATGAATCATGGCCTTTATTATTTCATTATACAAACAAATTAAATATTTCTAGGTTTATAACACTTAAAGCTTTTAACTTGACATTTTAACATTAAGAATAACTGAATTGTATTAAAGAACTAAAGGTACGACACATGCCCCATCTCAGTCCTTATACCAGTAAAGGAAAACAATATAATGCAAAGAGAATACATTAAAATGACCACAACTCACTTTTTTCAACCACTTTACTGAATCTTTTTATATTAATATTTCATTTTCAACAAACTTTACTTTATATATTTGTTTTTTCACCTTTTTTTTTTTTTACCATGTGTGTTTATTCATTCTTTATTTTCAGCTCTGCAACTCTGTGAGTGAACTTCAAGTGAAGGGTCATCTCACCAATAATAAATCATTTACCTGATTTCTAAACCTGAAAATAATGCAGAGGGACTCTCCCACACCAGGAATCCAGACACACTGCTTGTCTGATATGGGTACGGTTTGAAGAGTTCACAGAGTTGAACATGTCCCAATGAGGTTCACTCCATATTTACTACAATTACCTGTGTTTGATTAGTGACTTACAAGTAACATTAATATAATATGTGGGAGTGAGAGAAGATATATGCTATTATTGATTTTATTCCAGCTATCTCTGCACTTTTTCCTCTCACTCTTGTAGAGAACAGAGTCATTAGCCAACACCAGGTGGCTGCAGGTCAGAGAATTGTACCTTTTGACTGGAGGGTCAACAGTTTGTCTCCTGAGACCAGCTGGGAAAATCTGGATTGGGGGGAATAAATGAGTGACAGTGCAATCTCCTTTGACCAACTGTCATTAAGCAAGACACTCAACCTCCAATTGGAGCTGCTCACTGACTCATGATAAATGACAGTAAGGGCCGTAACCAGGTTGTGAGTGTAATTCAGCCACCCGTACTAGTTTAGGTTATTTCGTGTTTCAACTTTGGTTCAATCTTTTTTCAATCTACGACCTCGAGCTAATCACAGTGATGCAACGCGCACATGAACACCGGTCAAGGTGAGTGTGGAGGTACAGAGGTTAGTAGAGAAATTGCAGATACCAGCTGTTTCCCTGGGACTGCCTAACAGGACAGTGCACGGCAAGTCTAAACTGTTCCTTCTTCAGACATCTGACACACATGAAAGAGGCTAAGGGGTCCATTTTGGGGCCAAATACCAAGCCATATTTTGTCACCTCATAAATATGTCACATTCCAACCAAGGGCAATTTAAGAAAATCAACTTCGAAAGAGATTGGGCGACTTGGGAATTGGGAGATTAGGGTAAATGGTGAATAATTTGCAATCCAAGCTTCCCGTCCAATTAGAGAGAAATCCTGATTGTTGCTACCTGATCAGCTACAGTGTTGTGTTTGACCAGAAAGTGATGACAGCGCTGTCATTCTCACTTCCCACAAAGATGAAACGACGTGGAGATCGGACGTCCGGCATTAGGAGTGTTGATTTTGGGGATTAGTATCCATAACCGGATGAGAAAAAGGACAAATTACTTCATTGAGAGGCATCTGTTAGTGACTTTCCATGAAATGGAAAACAGAATTCACATCTTTAAATAATCCTTTGACCTTTTTGTTTTCTCTCAAAAAGGCTGTGACAGTAACTCTGTGACATGTCTGTGCTAATAAATAGTGTGTTTTTCTCTGGAGGATTAATTCATGTACATATTTATATGTGTATGTGTGGCTGTTGTTTTTACTCTTTCCTTTCCTAGATGAGGAAAATCCAAGACAAATGTGGGTTGCGGGAATTTCTGTTTATAGTTCAATCTTATGGAAAAGGTTCACTGGGAGATCCTGAAGCAAGAGCAGCTAGAAAAAAACTAAACATTCAGCTCATGTAGCATAGAAATAGAGGTCAATAATGCATCAGAAGGCTTAGAAAGTACAAATATTTATTTAACCAGCAACTAACCATAACTTTCCTCATCGATTGATCTGAGGATTATATTCTTGATCGATTGTTTGGTCTATGTTAAAACCTCCATGATGCCTTCAATTAACTTTTTTTTCATCCAACCAACAGTCTAGACCCTAAAAAAAGAAAAAAAAGAAGGAAAAACAGAAAACCTTCACATCTAAGAAGTTGGAACCAGAGATTATTTTGCCATTTTTGCTTGAAAAATGACTGAAACAATTGATCAATTAGGCAAAATAGTTGCTGACTAATCACAGCAGCATCACTGAAATCTTAAGTGTAGGTACAGAGTGATATCTATTCTCCATCTTGCCAAAATTGTTACCTTTGATCAACACTGCAACTATATATTTGATGTTTAAGCAGCTGATGGGTAGAAAGTGCCAGATTCTTTGAAAGGTAAATGAAGTAAGATGTTACACTAAAAGCACCCCCCTTCATGTTTAAAAGAACAAACTCTTGTATGAATAGGAGGAAGATTGTGTGTTTGCTTTGTTCAATACAGCATGAAAGGCTCCATTAACATGATAAGCCATCAAAAAAAATAAATCTCACTGCTGTGGCTGCGCTCGCTTTTATGTGGGATTTGACTTCATGTTTAACTTTTGTAATGATTCTTCTCAAAATGGGTAATTGTGCAGTCTACCCACATTATTTGAGAATTTCCTGTCGCACACACTGAAAGGCAATGATTGGGTTTTGTTGTTGTTTTTTTTAAATGGTGACCGCTTTAATGTTTCTCACCCATGTAATAAAACAGGCAGGGCAGACAGGCTGGTAGACTTGGCTTCGGTACAAACCAACCATCATCTCTCTGCCTGGAATGGATTAAGGCGCTGATGGGCTGAGACATGATTTTACACGAGTGTTTCTTTTTTCATTCCTTACGGGGATTTGAAGCATCCTTTATGTTTATTTATATTTACCTCTTATTTTGTGCAAACTGCTACAAGAGCCTCTATGTCTAGAGTTGTAGAGAGCTGCCTTATGTATAACATGCACATGTATGTGTACACAGGAAAATGGTGGCTGCTGCTGGTGGCTGTCAAAGTGTTACTACTACAAAAACAGGTTCATCTGTGAAGCTCGTGACATAAAGTTAGATTCATGTGTTGTGGATACTGCAGAGCAATCAAAACAAAGCAGTATGGTTTCATTACAGATGAAATGTCGGCCTCAAAGTCTCAGACAGTGTTTGTTTCCGCTCACTGACTCATGCCACAATGAGTAAAAGGTTGCACTGTGGTTAAATAGCGTGAATCAGGACAAGCAGAGCTAAATCGGAAATTTCTCCATCTTGCTAACAGATGGAGGGGAAATCCAGACGGCTCCCTCTTGCCAGACAACCAAAAAAAAAAAAAGACTAGCTGTTTGTGCCAGAAGCATTTGTAAACATCTATATCTACCGAAACATTTACACCTACTCACGAAGGCTCTTTCACAAGACAATGCTTTATCAGTGCAATGTGTTGTGTTCAGCTTCGGGAGGGGGAGGGGGCACATTTGAAAAGAATAACATGAAACAATAATTTCATCTTGGGAGAGGCTTCCAATCTCTAAATCTAATGAGATTTGAGCTGTAGATAGTTGTAGTCATTGTGCAGATGAGGGAACCACCCAGATCGTAATTCTAGCTAACAAAGAAATCACAGCACATAGGAGTGTGTCTGGTTTTTGACACTTCATCAAGAGCAATATACTGTGTGTGAGAATGAAGGTGTGTCTGTGGGTTTGTGCACTTGCATTCACACAAGCCGGTGAGTCCAGTTGATGCTTAAGAGGGGCAGGAATTAGGCCTCTGAGTTTACTGTACAAATCATTGAGTAATTCCAGTGATGTCAACCAGGCCATTTCCTCAGACTCTTAATCCCAAAATGGGTGAAGCATGTGTTTAAACATCAAAAGGTCCTGGGACTGTGGCCATTAGAGGAGCATTCTTCTGGGACCATGCCACTAAAAGAGAGTCATTACCAGAAGCTTTACTCTGCCCACCAGGCATTAAGTGCCTGCAATCGGTCTGTTAGAAAAATAAATGAAAACATATACATTAATGGAAATATTTACTTTTTTTGGCAAGTGCAAGATAGCATCATCTCCATATCACACTGGCATTATTAACCTCTATTAGCTTTAATACAACTGCTTGTTTAACGTTCTACCAAACAAATGTGTGTGAGATAGAACAGGGTTAGTCTGCCGTTTGCTTATATATATACATATGCAGGAAAACTCATAACTATTGCTAAACACCAATTCACACAAACAAAGCAAACACCAAAGGCGTCTGAGTGGTTCATCTTTGGATTGCCAACTGTTGAGTTATGCTATGACTAATCTAGAGTAAATCATAATTTTGGGTGATGAGTTCTTATCTAAATTAAATACAAACAGGAATTCGGGGAATTCCTTTAAGAATCTTGAATCACAGAAACATTATAGTGTTGAAATTGTCATTTAAGTTAATTAAAATAATTTGAAGAAAATTGTTAAGATTCACTATTTTCAGCTTCTCAAACAGTAAAGATCATTACGAGCTGAAATGATTTGAGCCTTCAGACAAAACAAGACATTTTAAGACCTCAACGTAGGCACTGGGAAACTGTGATGGAAATGAATCAATTGAAAAAAATGAATTGACAGACTTGATTAAGCTTAGCACAGTTGCAGGTGATCACTGAGATGAATGATGTGCTTTAAGCCATGTTTCTGGAGGGAAATGACTGTGTGAAAAAAAAACTGACAAGCCAGAAAAGTGGATTGTACTGCAGAGTGGTGTTCAATGTTTCAAAGAACTAGTCACGGTCAGAATCTGCTGTTATCAGTTTTAATTGAAGCTGACCAAAGTGTCCATTCTCTGAAAGATGAAATTCAACATTTACATCATCATTCAAATAAAACATTTTGGGTGGAATATCAGTTGAAATAACAACTATTGATACAACCACAGACTCAAAGCAGGACTCTCTCTTTTCTTGAGGGAATATCACAGAAACACATGTGATGGCAACAAGTTCAGCATAAAGCCTCGAGGTGTGGAAAACATTCACCAGCAATATTCACAAACAAGACCACCGCACAAAACACAAGTTTCCAAAAAAGTTTCAAAGGGAATTCTTTTCTTAGTTCGGCGGCTCTGTTCAGAAGAGCTCGCTGTGGAGGAACAACTGGGATAAAAAAGAGGAAATTCTGTGGCTTTGCATGCTCAGTAGAACTTCATCTCCATAATCCACCGTAAGCAAAGAAACTGTTTGCAGATCAAAGCCGTTGTGCAAGACGAGACAATACAAGCATGCAAAGGCAGTGGTAATAAAACGCTGACTCACAATCAGACAGCAGCAGACATTAAAAGCAGAGCATCAGATGAGGAACGGATGTGTTTTCAGAGCAGCGTATTGGTGTTCTCTAACACGTTGTTCAAACTTCAGTATTGGCGAATATAACCACCATATCAATGCTAAAGGACAATTAAGCTGTGATTTATGTATTTGTAATTGTAACTGAATACTTCTACCACTGCTATAATGATTACGACAGCTTTTGCAAGAGTGTGATTTCATTAGAGATGTTTTCAAATTATGTTTGCCAAACCACTTGGGTTCAGTTACTCCCACTTAACTCCTAAGATTACAAAAAAAAAGGAGACAAGAGGTTCGTTGGGAAACGTAAATCATCACTATAAATGTGAACCCTCCTGTCATGCCTTGTTGAAAGCAGATGGCCATTACGCAAAATAAACTAAATATTTATTAGTAAATTATAATCAAAGTATCATGTTATTTCCTACACCCAGGAACGCCAGGACCTAGGCTGTAGCCAGAGTCCTGGGAAAACTGAGCTTATGAGCTTCTATAGTTTACAAGTTACTACTTGAGCATCCCGACATAATGATCTAAAGGCTGATTTTAAAACCTAAACCATTTTTATCCACTTTAAAGCAGTCACACTTGAATATATTGAGTTTAAAACATACTGAAGTCAGTCTATAAAACATAAAAGTCCACCAAAATTTCCAAAATACATGACGCCCCGATCAGGAGAGCCAATACAGTAAAGTACCTCAGTTCGAGTCTATACAGGATGCGTTCAAAAACAGTACTGAGTGTAGGTTAGTGGCATTTTTGGCAGCACTCAGAGCTTTCACTTCACTCAATCACTGTAATTACACACCTGAAACGGAGGAAAATAAACTTTAAGAATAAAAATGTGGTTTTGGTTACCCGCGCACAGTGCAAGTGAAACGTAATTACACAGCCTGTGTAGATGGCTCTATTGATTAAAGTAGACCTGTATCTGTTATGCAGACTAAAGCTTTCATTGACTTCAGCTGCCTCCCCGTAATCATAACCCATTCAAGCCTGTAGACAAAACAAAGCATGACACCACTGTAAGAGTCCTGTCCCAAATATGAAACAATACAATACTTTTTTAGTGGTAACAAATTGTAAAATTAAGGCTAAGATGAGGGGAAACTAATTAACAGTGGTGTTTAACAGTAAGGTATTGTAGGAATTGAGCAAAAACTCACAGAAGGCTGGAATAATTATATACCTAGAAAGCAAAATCTTGCTTAGCTGTAGAGCCGGAAGTTGAAACAATGAAAGAAAGAAAGAAAAAAAATGGATGCAGCTTAGCGCCAGTAACAATATAAGCTTCAATAATGATTGTTGAGCTTCTAAAATTTCAATGAGAACAAAAAAACAAGAAATAAAGCAGTTCATCTGGACTGAATCAAACAGAAAGAGACAGATCACCATTTGTGACTAGCAAAGCTCTTGCCTCATTCATTCTGCAGTGTCCATCCTTTCATTCTTTACTCTCCAACCCTCAACAGCCCTCCAGCCCCACCTCAAAACCCCAAAGTGAAAACATTCCTACTTAAATTATCCCATTAGAACAAAAGAGCCTCTCTACAAAAAAGGACGACAAAAGAGTGAAAAAAAGGCATTCCAATCATGTTGGTTCAAGCTTTGCAATACCAAAATAGTGCATGTGAAAGAGAAACGGCAGGAAGGCACACCAAAAGTATCGCCTCAGGGCTGTGGTTTCGTGTGGTCAGTGAGAGAAGGTGGAGCTTTTCTACCACCTACAGCCTCTGATTGAGTTCCATGGTAGGCCAGAAAAGATTCTTTAGCCCTTACAACAGAAATGAATACTTCATTGTTTTGACAGGCAGTAGATGGCAATCTGGGGAACAGTGTCACATCAAATGGAGCCATCAAATTACTCAACACTTTTGGCTTCTATTTGGTTGTCAAGCATAAAATAAAAGTAGATTCCAAACATTAAGGCTCCGCGATCGTGAGATGAGAAAATCAGAAAGCAGCGTTAGTCATTTCAAACGCCTCCCGTTTCCTTTAAGAAGGAAAAACTGATGCAAATAATGACTCTTTATTCTGCAGTGAAAAACACACAAGTGGGGGAGTCCCAGAGTCACGTATCGTTGATTGGTAAAGCATGTCTAAATGATTTCTGAGGGATTTGGGGGAGGGAAAGATGGAGGTGATTTACTTCACATCCGCAACACTTTCATGGAGCATTGGGAAAAATACAGCTGACAGTGTAGGAGGAAAAAAAAAAGAGAAAGCGGAGGCTGTGGTAGAATTTGTCTTCTTCCTATAGCTCTGAGACTGCATGACGATGGGTCTTAACCATTTGAACAGACGTTCAGGGATTTCATTCATCACTGCTTTGGCTGCGGCAATGTTTTTTCACTGTGAGGAAGATGTATTACTGTGGTCTCATTTCAACTCTAGTCCTAAATTTTGCAAAATGTTCCTGAAGCTTCCACATGCATAAATACAATGCAAAGAATTAACACTATTTATTTTCAATATTATATCATGTTAGATGTTATTTACTGTGCAGTTATAAAGAAGTGGATTTTGGGTTTTTTTTTTGGTTTTTTTAACAGTTTTTGATTTGCATGCAAACATTGTGGCACTCTTTAGTTTTAGGACAATGCAGTAGTAGGACAATCCTAAACATACAGACAAGGAATTGAAATTCTCTTAACTGGCCTAAAATCTGGCCTAAAATTAAATCTGCTGACTTCATTCAAGTTCATTTTCACCTGTCCAATTATATTATTCCTATGGGTGTTTTCAAACCTTTAGTTTGTTTGCTACACACCTGATCAGTGAATGAGTTGGTAACGTGGTGCATGTTCCCCTTGGTTCGGTTTTGTTTTAGATAGATTAGAAAAAAATCCAAGCAAACCAAAAAGCATCACTACAAGTGAAATGAGACTGTTTGCATGCTCATTGGTCAGATGTGTCTCGGATGGGAACAAGAAAATAAACACAGGAAGAAGATTCTGAAGATGATCTTATCAGCTAGTCCAAATCAGACATTGACTCTCTCTCCAGCTAGCTGCTAGCATCTGATGATTTTACTCATCTGCATCCCAGAATGCAATGCACACCTGGCTGCAGGAGCTGTTGAGCTCAAACTTGAAGAGTATGTCCTGTAGTGTGTTTGTGAGTTTTGGACTGGACCTAGATCACTTCCTCAAAAGATATAAGGATGGTGGTTTAGGTCCGTATCGAGGACAACTGATGTGTTCAGATAGCTAATCATACCAAAGAGAGACTCAAACCAGAGTCTGAAAATGCTTTTCATACTGGGAGGCAACCATTCCTTCATGGTTCATGTTGATGTACACACCAAAAGAAAAGAGTCAGCACTTTGTCCTGTAGTCACCGTTTCAATTCATATACAATTCTGCACTGTTAACACGTTGTTTGTTTTTTTTTACATTTCATTTTTCAGTACAGTGACGTACCATACATTGTACAGAAAGACCTGTTCTGTGTATATTCACTAGGTGATACAATATTCAAAAAACAAACTGAAAGGGTCAACATAGAGAAGTGTTTACCTTATAAATAGTATAATAGTTTATCCATATCACTTATAATTGATCATTGAACTTAATCCATACATCAGCAGAACAGTTACAAACATAACTTTGAAAGGCTCAGAATATGAACAATGTTACAGACCAACATAAAGAAGTATATCAAAGTGACTATTCACTTCATTTGATAATTGATACATTTTTAATAAAATAGGTCAAAATAAGTCAAATGTCAAAAAAAAAAGAAACAACATTGTCAAAACTTTTATTTAAAGTAGAACTATCTGAAGCATAAATAAACCACACATTCAAGGGCAAATTTCTTTACATTTCAGACTTCATTCAAAAAGTATGAAGTTTTATACCAAGTGCTTCTCTTTTTTAAACCTTAAAGACATGCTTTAAGGACACTACAGTAAAACTTGTTAAGCTGAACGAAACAAAACCAATCAAACATCATCAAGAACTTACAAGACGGCAGTGAAAAAACAGGAAGAGTCCTAAAGGATTGTGTCATGTAGGCACAATGCTACCTTTTAAAGTCTGGGTGGGGTGTATATGTCCGGCCATCTGAATACCTGCTCTCTTTACTTGTCCCTCTTTCTGTCCCTTGCAAGTTAACTTTTATGACCTGGTCTGAGGAGAAAATACAAGGTTCCAGGGGTGTGGAGGACACTTAAATGTACACAGACTGCCCTTGTAGACGGAAGACAAGATAGGGAGGCTCCATCCTTTCATCCCTTGACATCAAAGATTCGACACAACTCCACAGCTAAAAAAAGGTTCCTTCATTGTCTTACAGACACACAGACACACACACACACACACACACACACACACACACATTAGTGCATCATTCAGCAGCAGTGGGCCACCACAGCAAGGTGACTGTCAATGAAAAATGCATGTTTTTCTGGGAGGGCTGGTCTGTACCAACCCTTTCTACAGCACATAATAGCCTGTTGTCTTTGTACTGTGGTTGACATCATGCAGTGTAACTGTCAACGCTGGCAACTGTATGATCAGATTTCATGCTTCTGCTGACTGTTTCAACTTTTTTATCTTTTTTTTGCCATTGTGAGGTGTCATGGTGCCCAGAACATGAATTCTAATAATTTAGTGATCTTTTGACTTTTCCTTTTGAATCATGGAGTCAAATATTTAGTAATTAATCCAACTGACACGTAATATGTGTTGCCAAAGCCTAATATCTTATCCCTGTGTGCCAATGAGCTCTGTTATTGTCCAAGCTATAAACTATTGAAAAAACACATCAGATTGCCACAAAGTTGCACTGCGTGATATGTTATTCGTTATAACAGTCTGTCTAGTTTTAAGTCAACACTACATACTTTTGCACCATTCCAACGCTGTAAATACTCACAAGTGCACCAAATGTGTTTTAATCCACAGCTGGAAATACTCCCCGATAAATGCCCTATTTAGTCCAGTGTGAGTAGTGTTTTCTACAAACTTCAGTGACCAGTTGTTTTAGGAAACTACAGAGACTTGTTTATACATTTGAGGCAGTGACCGTGGCATTTAGTTAAAAAAAAACTGCAGTATGGGCGAACTTACTCACTCAGATCTGTGTCAGAAGAGATAAATAATCTCAGTCAGTCTGTGACACTGAGCTTAGGGGGGAGACACCGGCAAGATCTCAAAGTCCTGTCGTTGTGTTTCACTTGGATGGTGGGAGAGGTAAGGAAACATGGCTATTGTCTGCTCTGAGGCATTCCCCACAAGCTGTGACTATTCACCAAGGCGACTTCACTCTGTGTGTGCGTGGGTGTGTGTGTGTGTGAGACAGAGAAAGCATGCTGACCCCTCACGTCGACTTCAGCCACTGAGCTCATGGCCATTTGGACTCACTGAGGGGGAGCAGAGATAAAGTGAAGTCAGGACTTAGGGATGAGGGCGAGGGAGGGTTAAGGGACCAGAAATGCTGAACCGAACGAACACACACCAGAATTTTGACCGGCACACACATGCAGCTTAACAACCATGCATCTCACAGACAAACAAAGCTCCATTCAACTGGGAAATAAATACAAAAAGTATGCTGAAACAGCTATTAATTGTTACAAGAAGGACATTCAGAGGCTTAGTTTAACACCACAGACAGATGAATGTTTTAACACACACACACACACATCTAAACTGCGTTAAAGCAGAAAGGTGAATTATCTCTATAATTTTCCATTTTATTTTTTTTATTTCAAGCTTACATTTATGAGTAAGTGCTCTATGAAAACACTTTTCCAGAACTCACAACTTCAACAGCGCAAGATTAGTGGCAAACACATTTCCTCCCTCCTCCCTCCTCCTCCTCCTCCTCCGCCTCCGCCTCCTCCTTCAAGAAGAACTAATGTTTAAACCCACCTAACAATAAAAGTCCAGGAAACCATCAGACATGGTTTGTTAGTATGTGATGAGCGTTTATAAGCATTTAATAACCCCTGGGAGTGCTCTGGGCTTCTACTTAGATAGCTGATGTCTTGCAGCTTCATTGGATCGACTTTCATCTTTTGGGTTTTTATTTGGAAAGACATTTTTTCAGCTCCTGGTTTCACTGAAAAAAACTGTTTAAGTAGTTAATTTGCAGGTAGGTGTTGTACAGAAGGTGAAAGGTTTTGGCTCTGCCATCCAACCTGCGAAAGGTAAGAGGTGCAGACTTTTCTGCCTCCTCTACTTAATAAGGAAGCCAGTCTTACAAACTATGCCTCTTTTGAGCCCAGATCAGACCTATTAGGTAACGTTGCAGTAATCCAATAGCGCTGCTCGGCTGTATGGGCTGAGCGACGGAATGCATGGCCGGAATGTGTCCAAATACCTGAGCGGTGGCAGGAGCTGGAAAAAGGTACGGAGCAGGAAGTGGCAGCAAATACACACCTCATGAGAGCCAACATGTCCCGATAGCCTTTTTCTCCTGACACAGTTCAAACACTGTTCACTAGGAGACCTGTTCAACACCTGCCCCTGATCCACCTTGTCCTGTCTTTTGTCTACCATCAGCTCAGCTCTCCACTCAGTTTATTAAGGAGCAATTTGTTGCCAGTGTACTTTTCACCCCATTGTGAATCTTCAGTGATGTATTAAACTCTTGGAAAGTGGCCAGCCTCTTAAGGCAGAGCCCCGTGGACCCCTGGCCCCCACTCACTCACACAGACACACCTCGGTAGCAAACTTTTTTTTTTAGTTTATTTGTCCTCGTCTGAGACACAGTCAGGAGCCTGAGGCAAGACTTGAGTTTTAGAGGGTGGGGAAGTGAGAGGTTTGACTTGCCCTCAGGGTTAGCATACTGCAGTGGTATGGGGGGTAAAAGCCCATCCATCACTGTGGTGTCAGAAGAAGGCACTCCATATCACATTCTGTAACTTTACAGTAAATGCTAACAAAACGTGTCTGAATGCTTAATTGATGCTCCTTTTGTGGTTTATTGTGCAATATATCAACTTAAAGGTCTTTAGTCTCAAGCACAAAGTAACTCTCAGCTCAATCCTTGCCAGTAAAATGACATTTACACACATTAAATTCTATCACTGGGAGAAAATGTGTAAATTACACGAATGGGAAACTACATAAGTAAGCTTAACAAATCATATATCTTGCAGCTGGAGGGAGACTTTAAAAATATGCACAACACATGCAGAAGTCTTTTAGTAGCTTTTTTCTTTTTAACTGAATGAGTTGAAGCCTGTAAAATGACAGAGGAGGGATGTCTGCCTCTAAACTAGTTCCCTGTGCTAAGCCAGAAACATGGGGATCTGATCTAGGTCAATCCAATATCAGGTGTCAGAATTAAATCAGGCCAGTAGCCTTTCCTGCCACAGTCCTACACTGTGAGATTTAATGACCAATAATTACAAGAAATCACAAGAGGTCCAAGGGTCACCATTTGCCTGACTTACTTCTATAATAAGGTTTGAACTACATTGACTGTAGGTCTCTGTTAATAAGTAGCCAAGAAGATTGTGGCATAACTTCAACTTAGGAGGTTTGACTTTTGTTCTCAATCAAATGGTATTTGACATATTTTATCCAACAAAAGGTTTTTGAAAAGAAAAACTATGATTGGCAGCAGAGCTTACTTTCCATCCCCCCATGCACCCCAAAAAAGAAGGAAAAAAAAGTGAAGCATCATGGTTTGGCTATCATACTTCTTTATCTTTTAAAACAGGTTAAAGCAATACTTCTGTTGCTAAATACTGCTCCCATCACTCAGTTTGAACTGTCAGACTACATTTGATGAGTTAAGAAAAACAAGGATTCTTTTCTGACTGCATATACGAACGACCTGAGGAGTCTCAACCATCTGACATCAGAGTAAAACTCGTAGGGGCACGCCAGATTTCAATCTTTAAGGTCGAACAAAGACCTCAAGACGGCTTTTCTTCTAGGCCAATTTAAACTGTAAACACAGCATAGGAGAAGCATGATATGATATTGCTACATAAGTGGAAAGGAAAAGCACATGTACACAGTGGAACCAGAAACTGCTTCTATAAGATAAAACACAAACAAACTGTGGGTTTAACCACAGACCATAGGGTTCACACAATGTGTTCTTGAGCTCTTTAATCTTCCCACTTGACCCATTTTCACTGTAGCTTTGTGGCCCATTTTGCTCAAACAGAAAACCACCAAGAGGGAGTGGTGGAAGAACGACCCCAGTTTGATTATATGAAGACAGCCTTAGGTTTTAGTAAAAGCAATGTCTGCAAAAAAAAAAAGTCCACAAAGTAACAGATTCAACTCCTTGGCACAGCTGCACCTGGTTACATTTTTCCAGGAACAAAGAAAGAGGCATTAAAGAAATGTAAAACATTTTGTGGTTGGAGGTTAATACCCTTGGCAGATTTGGGAACAGCCAGTGTCTGACATTGGTTAGACATTTCTTTAGATGGTTAAATGAGTGTTGGATGTTTTTTTTCTCCAAAGGTTAATATGTGTGCAGCTATGCTTAATTATTTAACATAATCATTTAACAAAAGAAATGAAAAGAAATGATTCAGATTTCAACTTGTAACGTCAAATGAAGTAACCTCAGCAAAGTGATCCCAAGTGATTTTAAAGCCTACTCGCTGTTGTTTTGTTGGTATGATGTCCTGTAGCTGCATGATTAGTTGATTAATGCATTAGTAAATCAACAGAAAACTAATCAGCAACTATTCTGATAACTAACTAATCGTTTGTCATTTTTCCAGTATAAAAAACAAACATTTGATGGTTCCAGCCTCTCAAATGTGACATTTAGCTGTTTGTCTTGGTCATATATGGCACTAAATTGAATAACCTGACATTTTAGACTCCATTTCTGACAAAAAAGGCTCATTTAAGGCATTATAGAGGCATCTGAGGCCACAGGAAAATGAGTTTCAATCACAGGGTAGCACATTACAAGATGCTGCGGGCGTTTATTGTAAAACAGCTGCAGAAAGTGTTGTGTTTGGATTGAATTTATACTATCAGTGAATGCACCTGCTTTCTATCAACAGTTATCTGCTACAGTACAGACAGTATTGTTTCCTTTCAGCTGAGGCAAAAAAACCCTTTGGTGGGAACGTGTATCAAAAGTGGTGTCGACATAACAAAATGGAGGTGGGAGATGCTTATCTTCTACAGCTTACATCCTGGGCAATCTTAAAAGAAACGATCAAAATATGTCAAATGTGATAAAAGAAACCATAAATTAATATTTTTCACAAAAACCCATATTTCCCTGTCCAACCTGAAGGACTTGAGGACTCTTCAACTTGCTGTTGCTTGTTGGCTCAATGAGTCAAAAGGTACATCTCGGCCACATTCCAAGACGTGCTCATATCTAATAAAATAGAGGCCCACCTCTTTGCCGTGCAGACTGTCCACTGACAAATTTCCCAGGCTATCAGCATTCTTTAGATTCTCCTGCCAGTCATGGAGGACAATTTATTGACCAACAACCTTGAGGAAATATTTAAACCAAAAAAACTCTATATTCACAGTTACCCTATATTATACAATGAAAACCACATCAATAAGGTGTTTTGGTCAGTGGCAATACTTCAACAACCTTTAAACCGCTCCTCACCAACACTGACACTTAAGGGGTTTGTCAGAAATAGGCTAGTTTTCATCACCCTGAAAGACTTGTGGATTCAAAGATTAAACATCTTATAAAGAAGTCTGGATCATTAATTACAAATTATAAAACTCATGTCTAGGCGTGTGCAGGACCTAGACATTGATTGCTCAAGCAACTACTAAATGTTGTCACTACTAATAACACTGATGGTTTAATGATGCAGTAGAAGTAAATAATTACGCAAATATCTAATACACAACATAATATTTAGTATATAGAGAGACTACAGTGTGTTAAAGCAGCTGTATGGTGTCTCAATGCAGTCAAGATAAAAAGTTTTCATTTGTTGGCTACTGTCTGTAATTTCAACCATCTTTAATTTCCCCCTTTTTCATCATTCTTTATGTTGTCAGAGGAGAACATTTTCTTTCCTATAAACTCCACTCTCCTGTATTTAAAGTATGTTAAATGTTGCTTTTTGACACAAGCTGGGTTAGATTCTCCCATAAATAGTCAAAAAGCTTTAGAAACCTTTGAAACTTTGAATTATAAGGAAACCTCTCCTCTGAGTTCAAAGATTTTCCACCTGCAAAGATGAGGGCCATAATATGCCATTTCAACTTCCTTACTCATCTATTTATTTTCACAGCACATTAAGTCTTCACATTCATCATGAATACACACATTCTACCTGTCTACACGGATCTAAGATTTACCAAGCAGCTAAAAATGCTGGCAAAGATGCAAATTAATATGCATGTCCTCTCAGCAAACGCCAAGAATGAATCTCCTTCCATTCGTCTTGTTGCTCCTGAATGCATAAGTAAATAACGTCTTCCATTGAAGACGTGGGCTTCATGAAAGAATGTGCATGCAGATCTCATTTCTGCATACCCAGGTCATGCAGGAGCAGACGTTATATCAGTTTTCTGGTCGGTTCCTTCTCTTTGTCCTTCTGCTGGTTCTTTGAACCTGCAAGGCTTCACTAAAGTGTTGAGTTTCAGCTTTGCACATAGCACTTCAAGAACATGTCAATGCAAATCAACACTTTGACAGTAAATCCAACCATGAAAGGGGGTTGAAAAAACTTCTGTTTTGTCACAAAGCTTCCTCTTTGCATGGGTGGGAATCACAGGCCCCAACCTTTGACATCTGCAGAAGATGGGTACGAATTCCACAGTAAGGACACAGTTAGAACTAGATATAAGTAAGAGATGTGGGATGCACCACTTACCTACCCTGCACTAGACAATATATGCAAATATATTTAAGTGGACAAATCTCTGAGTTGGTTGAATTGGTCCTCAAAGTTGTCACCATATTTGAAAAAAAAGCCCACAGCTGAGAGCCACTAACCATTCCTCAGTCCTAATCCTTGTTGCTTGGCTACTGAGTACCAATCACTTCTAATTCATACAGATAAATGAAAAGAAAAGACTTTGACCTTTCCTTCAGATGAGAAGTCTCATCCTCTAGGAGGGGTGTTGACGGGGGCAAAAACTTTTAGCTTACAAGGCACAACACCTTCAAAGTCCCTCAGTGAATAATGCTGGCTAGCTTATACTTCACCTTCAGCTGACATTTTAATCCCCTTTAATGAATGGAGACAATGGCTGGAAGGGAATGACGTTATGCCTATGGCTAAATCAGAGGCCCCAGAGATACAGTAGATGAGGAGAGGTAAGTGGGACAAAGAGGGCTTTCATCGACAAGACAATATCAGGGCCGTCAATTAGTACAGGGCAGATTATGGTCCAGGGTGCCAGTCGTCATTGTTCTCCGTTTGGGCACTTGAGCACAAAAAGCCCACAGGTCATGCTCTTCCTCCGTTTCGGCTTAAACAGGGCAAAGGCATGTTATAATCCACGTGATGGGGCTTTGGTGAGCTGGTGCACCAACCTGATTTAAACAAATGAACTTATTGAACCAGCTGAAAAATAGTTTGACCCCCATATCACAGACGTATGACTTGCAAATTGAATAGAGGATAGTATTTTTTTAATTTTTTTAAATGAAACAGCTATGAAATCCAACACAAGAGCTGAGATGATACCTTTTCCAATATTATGTCACTTGGCCAAAGTAAACTCAGACAAAGCTCTGCCAACTATTGAGGCCAACAAGAGGAAACATTTATTCTCAGGGCAGAATGCAGACACACAGATAGAGATAGAAAGATAAAGATCAGAAAAGCTGAGGTTAGAGAAGTTATTGTTTATCTATTGCATATCCCTCTGATCTGATCTGATCTGAGTATAATGTTCTCAGCCAAAATTCTACTTATTCTTACACTTAAGTATTCATAGATTAGTAACCTTATAATAATTTCAGAGTTTTTTTTGGCATCCTTAACTGGGCAACATATAGTACAGTGGTAGATAACAAACAAAGAAAGAAAGAAGTTGGTATGACATGGAGTAAAAGTCCCTGGCCACAAGTGAACCGTGGATGTTGCGGTTATATGGAATGCGCCCTAATCATTCGGCTACCAACTCACAACATGAGCATGTTTAAAGGCACAACAAGCCAATAGTTGGCTGCCAAGTACAGTACACACACCAGCTAAGTGTTGCTACTAATCAAGACTAATTGTGAATTATTTTATCTTACACAGGCACGAGCGCAAGTGTGAAGACATGAGAGGGCATGAGGCAACGTGAGGAAACATGAGGTGTCATGAGGCGACATGAAGCAAGATGAGGCAATGCAGACATCTGTTTTTGTCGGCTTTCGCTGTGTGAAGTCAGTTTAGTTTGAAAAAGAGCTGGGTGATATGACCCAAAACTAACTTGTCAAACCCTCTTATGATATACTGTACATATAAGTAGATGTGTATGCATTTTCTCTGCACACAATTGCAAACACTTGTTGTTATTGCACAGGGTTTAGGGTTCCTAATAGGTAAATGTGACTGGGGGAAGTTGGTTGGCTGGTGGAGATTCCTGGATGGATTTTCCACCTACAATTTCTTAACCCACTTGCAGGCTAGGCAGTGCTCCTATCAACCACATAATTAAAATAGTAAATAATAGCGTAGAGAGAATAGAACACATCAAAATGTGCCAATGTGAGAAGAAATCAGTCTACTACGAAAAAGTCCAGAGGAACACATTATTTTTACCTTTTCAGTAACTTGCTTTTCATCTATTTTACATTTAACTGGGGAGGACAAATTCAAGACAGGAAACTGAAAGTTGCAAAAACCTTACACAGCTAAGTCTATTACCAAGCCCTAATAATAAGGTTATAAACTGGAGTTGTGAAACCACGGGGCTCTGTTGAACATGACACTAACTGAGTTTCATGGGATGTTTCAGTCAGTCAAAAGGCCGGTGAGGAGGAGAATTTGACTGCAGACCTTCCAGCCCGTCTCTTGATAATGCCACTGTCTCAGCAGACGAATGGCCCTGCAAATCTTTCACTGGACCTCTAAATATTTAACGTCCCCATGGTTGGCCCATGTTCCTCCTCTCTAAAGCTCTCAATGGATGGCACTGTGCCACCTGGCCCATAACAACCACGGAGTGAATAGAGGGCACCCTTTATTGTCTGCAAGCTCATGATTCACACAACAATTAGCAGCTTCTAAGTTATGAGCAACCGAGGCATTCACTTTGTAAAACTCCAGGCTGAGCACATGATCTGACAAGAGCCTAACTCTTGTGTCTACCTTTACTGTCGAGCAATAATGCAGACACAAAAGCGGATAAAGGGATGTGTTCAGTAAGAATGCATGAAAGTTGGTGCTAAGAGACACTCAACTTCAGAGCCAATAAACACATTTATAAGGCTGACTGAATGACTTTTTGCTGTTTTTGTTTCTTTCTCCACATCATCTTTAAATAAAAAATCAAATAAAGTCAACTGCTCAGGGATTACATCTAGTACAGAGTGCACCTGGAAGTTCACCTCTCAATTTCTGGCAGGTACAGTGAAGACAACAAGTCATGTCACTGACTCCTATACCTCACCCAAAGGCCTACTTCCGGCAAGACCATACGAAAGTGAAGGATCGAGGTACAGGACTCAGCAAATCCCTCTTTTGTCACAGGAGCTCTAGGCTTGATGGTAATCTCCCCATCCCATGGGATTCTCCTCAATTCACACCCCCATGGTGTGAGATTTGTGAGGGGGTAAAGAGAGAAGTGCCTACAGACATGGCAGCTCTTGAAGGGTGGGTGAATGAGTGGAATTCAAGGATGCCTTGAAAAGCAGCCTGCACATCATGAGAGTCAATGAGAAGATAAGAAGACGTGGAGAGCAAAAAGAGGGATATAACAGCAAGTGAAGTTCAAAACGCACAATGGCATTCCCGAAAGGGGCCTCATGAAATCCTGAATGGTCTATTCATTCATTTAAAAAAAAAAAAAAGGCATTGGGTGCTAGCCGGTGCTTGTATTGACCAGTGTTCACATCTGACACTTAAAATATGCTTCTTTCAGGTCTGAATCTGTAGATTACCTTCACAAGATATCATAACCGTAAACAAGCAGTCTCGGTCACTCTAAATCCTTCCTTATTCATGGAGAGTGAAAAGCTGATGGTATAGATTTCTTTGAACAAGAAAATGTAAATGGGTGGAGGATGGGGGGGTGGGGTCTCCAGTTTCATGCCTCTCTGTGTTCTTCAGGCTGACAGTGAGGACAAGTGAACACTCCCTAAAGCTGGAGACAGGGACAAAGTGCCAGGTAGATAGATCCAGTTTCCTTTGCTACAGCCAAATACGGCTTTGTGGTGGAAAAATCTGCACCTGGTGGCCATGGAAACCAGTGCTCACCCAGGCTACGGCCTACACAGCTGACAAACTGACCACATAGAGGAGAAGCGAGCCTTGCATGAAATGTAATGGGTCTAAAGCCTCTATAAGCCTTTTTGCTAAGGTAGTCTGGGTGGTCGACAGGTCTATGACAACATTGCCTTTTTTTACATTACAGTACACTACTGCAGCTTTTAGTGTGTTCACCCATGACGGATTTCGTTATGAGATTTTTTTTTGCCGCTTGGAGAAGTTTGGTAGCTTGCTTCAACATGCTGTGGTCTACTAGTTCCCCTACAACACAGTTAGTGGAATCAAAATCCACAAAAAGTAAAGTAAGTATCTCTTTTTATTTGTTAAAATGCCACAGAGTAAATCTGCATGTCTAATGCAATCACAACTATAGCTACTGTACAAATGTTTTCCTGAAGCAAATACATATCAAAATTATTCTCAAATATTCATAACCATGATTACAGAAATGGACACGGCTCAGTTTTACATTAGAAAGTGTTGGTAACATATCTTTATATCTTCCTTGATGTTCAGATCTTTAAAACAAAACATATACTGTACAGTCCTGTTATTTGCAGAGCAAGGCTTCACAAGGCTTCCTTTACCTGTTACATAGATTATGGCTGGGAAAGACAAGCAAATAAGTGAGGGTTTGACCACAAACAGGAAAGAGGTGCTGAGAGGTAAGAGGGCACTCAGTGTACCATTAGTGCTGGAGATAGTTGGGTGTACAGAGCAAGTAGCCCTACAAATCCTTTTCTCTTAGAACACAAGCAGTAATTATGGTATCCCTCTGTATTTTGTTGCTGTCAACCTGACATTTTGACATCAGGGACAGCATGAGAGAGCAGCAAAGCGCACCTGAAACACTGAGAGGTGGGAGCACATAAAAATACAAATAACAGCTGTCAGAAACATCGAAAAGGACGCTTGGCCCAGAAAAGTATGATGATAGGGGGTCTCAAATACGGAACAAATACTAGAAAAACACTTCTTTACATGTGACAATGTTAGATTTAGTTAGTTTTACTCTAAAGTAATTGCACAATGCCATTTTCCTATTAAATCAGATCCATACAGTCCACTAACATTCAGTTAGTTCTGATGTAAGCTTATATGAACCAACCAATAGACAAACTAACCTGAGAAAACATGATTTCTTATTACCAGGTCATGTTTCTTTTTCAATTTATTCATATTATGTATCCTTCAAACTCATGCATTTTAAAATAATAGGGCAAGCAGAAGCTTAATATATTCTGATACACCAGTGATCAGTGCTTGATGTTTTCCTTGCATGTGATCAAGTGTCTGCCAGGGAAAAGTTACCCCAGGAGCACTTCCTCCCTCTCTAACCACAAAACAACCACGTTGTAGTTCTTTCTTTGTGTGACGCTCAAATACAAAAGGCAACAGGCAGCTGGATTAAGTTTCATTACATATCATATCCTGTTTCTATGCACAGGTCAAACCTGACATATCTAGGTATGTTTAAATGGGTTGTGCATAAGATTGTCAGACACTTTTTGGTGTATCTTTGTGGTCTGGTGGGCATAAAATGATATGAAATTGTGAAAAAAAGTTAATGCTATAGTTCTTAGGTTGTCTAAATGCCCCAGACAGAATTTAACTAGCAAACAGAATTTGTGAATAATTGTATGGAAAACAGAACAGAGCGACAGCCACATTTACCTACAGTAGTCATAAGTCTTGACACACCTTTCTATTCATTTGAATGAGAAAGTGTGTCAAACTTTGAACTGGTAATATACATGTTTCCGCTGTGCAGATGCACCCTAATTCAAACAGCGTGCCTGGGGACACAGGGGTGACGCTGAAAGCAGGCCATGTTTTTCAATGTCCAGCACAGATATACAACTCCTTAGATTCATTACCGGATCCAGATGGGCTGAATTAAGTAATCAAAGCAGGATGTGACCACCGTGGTTTTCTTACAAAAACACATCCACATAAAAGTAAACTACACCAAATCAAGATTTCCTTTTCTGTCTCCATAGAATATTTTTCTCATATAAAGACACTTTTCAGTCCTGATGTTTGACAGCTGTGCTCTGTTAGAGTGTGGTCCTGTCACGCTGTGTGGGGTTCAAGAGACAGACAAGTCCCTTTGAGTAAAGAGTCTTTATAAAACAATGCATCTTAACTGATAGGCAAGGCATTCAAGAATTTTGTAAAGACAAACTCAGTCCATTACTGAAAAATGTGCATTTTCAGTAGTAAACTTATATCTGACTTGTATATCTTAGTGAGTGACAGACAAAAACAGCGGTCACATTGGCGCATGTAAGATCATACATATGTAAAGGAAGTGTCAATCACTTGCATCAAGTTTTTGAAAATGCAGGAAAAAAAGGAGCCACGAAGGGAGGTCCAGACATCCACTTGACATTTTGAATGACCCCCACCCACAACCTCTCACACACATGTAAAGCCTACACTGAAATTAACAAACCAAGCTCCACAGCTCTACAGTCAAAGACACAAAGCATCTTCCCAGCAGAGGTTTAATGACTTTTTAAATGCTGTTGGCTGACACAATATAATACAACAAAATAGAATTTCTAAGAATTTCTAAGCCTCGATGTGAGGCACCTCCGGAGATGTCGATCATGAATTAAGTGGATTTACTGACTAGAAAATCCAGGGATTAGACATCACAAGGTTCACTGAGTCAACAGAATCTGTGCACAGTCGCTCCATTTATTTCATTTGTGAGTAACAATGATCCTAACAGAGGCACCAATCTGATAGCCGTTAACCACAGAAAAAACTGACTTCAGTCATGAATGGGAAGACAAATTAGTTGACATACTGTTGGGATTGTAAAGATGTAATGATGTTTTTTTCATTTATATGTTTGTATCAATATAAATATGCTATATATAGGGCTGACAGTGCGTTTACAAAAACGATTTCTCAGGGCTGGGATATTTAGCATCTATTACCAATAATACGTTGTTGTTTTTTTAATCTACTTAAATTAAGGAATTTTAATGCAAGTGCAGTTTGTGGTGTAATTCTGTTTGCTCTATACAGATATATTGGCATCAGAATGGCTTTTAAAAATCAGGCAACACATAAAATGTAACATTGCATTAAGTTTAAGAAAGCCACTAAGTACTGTGGTGCATTTTGTAATTATTTATATGGCAATACTACTACTACTACTACAATGCACTAAACACTACACTACTACTAAGCTGTGTTTTTTTTTTACTTACTTTGTTTTCACTTATCTTCCAGCTCTCTCCACCCCCACCCCCCATTCTCGACAGAGTACAGACCATACCTTGAAACAGCTTTCAAATGCAGTATATAATGTTTAATTAAAATACTGGTTTTCAATGGATACCACCTGGGCTATCACTAAAAAAATAATAAGGCACAGGTGGGGCTTCCTGTTGGCACAAAGCCTAAAGCACATAATGCACATGTAACCACAATGTGTCAGGTTTGAACTTAGCCAAAGACCATCTCTTCCCCCTCTGTCCCCAAATTTCCTTTCAGCTTCTGTACTATCTTTCACATACTTTGATGTCATTACATATATGACTAAACCAAGAGTAAGTGGTAAGAGTAAAGTGCCTTGCCTTTGCTAACTTAAATTTTTGGTTGAAAAGCACAATGTGGTCATCGCTGTTAAAATTTCAAAAATTGGTTTACATGACAAACATCTAAAAGACTAAATGTAATCAAAAGCAAAACTGTACATTTGCCCAATATTACAATAATTTAAACACTTAACCTTATTATTTGTTAATGGCTGCTTGGGAGAAAACATATTTTTGCACAGTAGAGATGAAAAGTAAACTACAACAAACAAGACCCCCACTCCACCATTCCAGGGCCACATCAGAGGTATGGAAGCAGATGTCTTCCTGCAAATGCTGCAACTATACAAGGCGTGTCAACAGATGCTTTGCTCCGAGCCTATCATTCCCCATCATATATTATTATAACAAGGGTATCACCAACTGAGGCTTCAGACAATCATATGGAAGTTTCAGGATCACTTTAAATAGCAGCGGTGCCTCTCAATAATCATGCAGCTAATCTTTGTTAAAATCTGTTTCCACAAGTACAAATATATTCCAATCAAATACAGTAATACAGAGATTAAATAACATTTCTTATCTCTTCCCAGCACATTGGAAGCCTCTTTCAAACTTTTCACTCAAATGTTTCAAATAGCTTTCCTGTCTTTCTAGCCATCACGTCCCTGCTCTGAAAAGGAGGAAACCCCAAGCCAGCTGTGATTTTGAATGTGGCATCTAATTCAGCCATTAAATGGCACGGTGGGGTGTCCCCTTACAGCCGTTCCCCTCCCCCTTTCCCCCACCGTCCTGCTCCCTTCAGGCAAAACCACGCTGGGTGCATGTCAAAGATCACATGACAATAGGGATTCCTGACCCAGCCAGGGACTGGGAATGAATCAGACCTAATTCAACCATGTCACAGGCAACCAAAGGCACTGTGCTTGAGCCAGAGTGGCAGCTCTTTTCAACCTGGACACACACAGACAGGACGGCATTCCTGGGAATATGTCACATTGTTTCAAAGTTACACATTTTAATGTTTAATACCTGTTTGACCTACATTGAGAAGACTCCAGGAGCATGATCAAGCATATTGATACAAAAATGCAAAATACAAACAATGTTTGACCAAATCCAGTATGTAGTACCAGATGGAATGGATGAGTTATAAAAGAAAATACAATGAGTTCTAAGTCAATTTCCATAAATGAGACAGAGAAAAGTTTTATTTTCACTATCTGATAAATCCCACCTATCAAATAATCAAAAGAGGTCAAACTCACCAGGAATAACTTTTAAGATATATGACTATATTTGTCTCTCCCCTACAAAGCCCCCAAAATGTTGACTCACAGTCAATCAAATATTAATCAACATCCTCTCAGTTTCCTCTCCCTATCACCTGACAGCTACACACTTCTCCAGAATAACGTTTACTAAATTAAATGTAGAACATTAGCGAGGTTCAGAGATTAATTATTCAGCAACAGACGAGAGTTCTTTCATTCAGCAGCTCGTATAGCTTTTAAACACCACGTTACCACTGTGTGTAAAAGAAATACTCCACTGTCATCTCCTCTTGTCCTGATATTACAACAGCTGGAAAGAAGCAGCCCTCCAGAGGATCTGGAGGAGCTGAAATAGATGTATTTCTAAATGTAAACTGTTGTCTTATTCAATTAACCTTTTTTCTTCTTGTTTAATTGCTTTTGTGTGCATTAGTCTCCAAATCCACTTCTGACATCCTATACATAGTCAATGTCTTGTAAAGCACTTTGAATTGCATGTTATTTGCTTAAAAGGTGCTATAGAAATAAAGTTTGATTGACGAATGATTGTTGCAGTTAAGAATTTGGCTTGTGCCTATTCTGCTCACAGGGTGGGAACAGCAAAAAAAAGCCTGTCCCAGTACTGAGATGCAGCCACAACAAGTCAAAGATACAAGCCAAGACACAGGACAAACAAAGAAGGAATGCAGATTTCTGAATAGTGTAGACTTTGGACTTGAGAAAACCTGTAACCAGTCCTAAAGCCACACTGACCTTCTAAGAATGGACACACTGCTGTTTTATCACTGAATCATAACAAAGTGTCACTGCTGCTTTGTTACAGGCATGCAAGACAGTTAGTGACACATGAAATGTTGCTGCACAGTCTTGTTAGGAGAGCACAAAATAAGCTGTAATGCCATCCAAGCGAAATAAAAAAACCATCATCATTAGCATCATAGTGATGCAAAACTATTGTGTTTCTGCAGTTTAGTGCTGTAAAACAGCCTGGTAATTATTGTGCAAATTAAGGGCACATACAGTAGCTGAATCATATCAAAGGTTACACCACAAGTCAACTTGGTCACCTGTAACCAGTCCACTAGTCCTCCAGTTTGGTATACGAGTGAGCTGATCCTGCAGCAGTCAATATAAATCAGTATTTTACTACTTTACACTTCACGTTTGAAGAAAAACTGAGTAGATTACATGAGTGACAGTATCGACTGACAAAAAGACTGTTTCACAGAACTAAAGGTGGCTAGAAAACGCTAAACATGTTGCAAAAATTAACCAAAAAACGTGCATGTATGCATGCCATCACATCCCTTAAATCCTTTGTTTTAGTAAATGCTCTTACCTGGCCATTGCGATGCAGCTGGGCTGACGAGAATAAGGACGCAGCAGAGAAAGCGCTCCAGCCATGAGGAACACCTGCAGAGGTAGCAAGTAATCACATTCACAACTTTATGGTGTTACTAAAAAAGCTGCAAAACTTTACAGAAAATCGCAAAAAAGTACCTCATCTTCATCTCTTCTTTCACTGGTATCGAGTGGGAAAGCTACATGGACTGTTGAGGGGTGATGGTGCGTAAAAAGTGTTGCTTGGTCCAGCAGAGCTGCTGCACGCTGCTGGAACAGCTGATGGGGACGCAGCGCTGGGCTGGAGACTGAGGAGTGTGTAGAGAGAGAGAGAGAGAGAGAGAGAGATAGAGAGAGAGGGAGAGAGGTGACCTGCAGGAGTTCACATCAGGGACTTCCGCCAGGTCCTAAAAGGGAACACTTTCCCACACAGGCAATTTCATGTCTGCATTTCCCCCTTTTATTTGATGTGTTTTATAACTGCTTATAAAATTGTAATTTTTTTCCGTTCATTTTTTCCTGATGATGATTTTTGATCGTGAAGTACCTCTGTATAAAAGAAACATCCAAACATCAAAATGTTCTGCTCGGATATTTATGCTCTGGCATTCCTTTTTTCTCTGGCAGATTCCAGTGATTTTATTTATTTATGTTTTTTTTTTTAATAAGTTAACAAAATTTATCATGGAAAGTCTGTGGGAGGATTGTTTGAAAGATATCTCAAAAACTAAAAGTGCTGAATTCTTCATACTTAAAGGGTCAGGTGTCCTATGTGGAAACGCTTAACACATTAAAACATGGTAGCAATAGCGCCACCGTGTGGCCAGTTATTAAATGTTTATTACTATATTTACACAGTGTGTTCCTTGGATGATGATGAGTCGACTGACATAGGCCACGCCCATTTGCGCCTGAAAACAATACCGCCATTATAGATGTTTTGGTAAACCCATTTTTTGTATCAGTTGGCACATATTTCATCTAATCTTCATCAAACGTGGTACATACTATATTTAGATGACCCGAAATAAAGCGCATTAGTTTGTTTTCGGATATTGCTTACCGTTTGTCTCTAACTGCTTACCAAACATTTGAAGGTGTGGCCTGATGCTATTAATGAGCCGTAACTCTTCAATGCCAAATTCAGTTGTAACGAAATTTGAGAATGTTGTACATACAGCCACATTGCACAGGTGTGTAACACTTGAAAAAATCTATCCACAGGGGGCGCTACTGTAACATTACAACATGTTATTTCTACAATCCTGTTATCTTTAATAAAAAATTAAACTTGCTACACACGTTCTCTGTGAGAATGTGCACAACATATTGAATCATGGCACTAACAGCCCCACCTCATGGCCATTGGTGAAACACCAACATATAACTTCATAACTGCCATATCTCTTAAATGTAATAAACTCCATGGCAACCAAATTGAACAATGTTGTACAGATGGGAATGCTGAACAAGTCTGTAGAATTGTCAGCAATGCTTTGTAATTTATTTCAGCTGTCAGAAACCTTGCACATTTTCAACAGGAAATGCATGTCTCACATTCCAACAATGATGAGTGAACCGACAATAAATAGGCTACAGCTTGTTTCTCTTGTGATGTTAAAGCCCCTCACTTGACACAAGCGTGAGTGGATGTGAATAGGTGAAAAACTACAACATGAGCTATGTAAACCAACGTTTTTCACCGGAAAATCTTCTGTCATTCACACACAGTTTACACTGTCTCTATCTTCTCAAGCTGTAGTGGACTCACAAGAACAGACTTGACAAGATAATGACCACATTTAGTTTCAGTGAAGGCTTATTTACTTTGGTGTGTGTTGCTTAGAGGTAAGAGAAAGGTGAGATCTGCCTGAAGAAGACAGGCCTGTGTCTTTCTTTCTTTCTTTCTTTTTTAAGTATAAAAAGAATTGCATTTTTATATCTTAATAAAAATATTGAGTGAGTTAGTTAATTTAGAGTTGAGACTGTGAAATTGTGACCTACTGTACAGGATTAAAATGCAACATCAATTCAAAATGACACCTACAACATCACAGAATTTAGGTTTAAGTTATGTTGAAGTTATTTTATCTGTTAAACTTCCACAGGTGAAATCTTGAAAGCTTTAGATATTGAACAGAAAAAAATATAATATACAACAAATCATATGTGCAAAATAAACACACAGGTGCTGCATGCAGCGAGGATCTAGTGGAACTATGTAAACCATCTAAAATGATTTAATCAAATGAATAAGTCACTCAGATGTAAGCAGGTTATGGCAGGTTGCACTTACACAAGATGGCCACCAGAGGATGAAGTTGGTGTTGTTTTCAAGCTCTGCAGAAGAAACGTTTGACTTTGGTCCTGCGTGTGCACTGCTGTGGACTTAGTGTTTGTTTGTTCCTTTCTTCATCTGTATCTCCTGGTTTTTATATTTTTTATGTTTTTTATGAATGGGTAGAAACTGCATATGGTGTTAACTGCATAGGGCATCAAAGTCTGTCTTTCAATCTTTCTTTCATTCCTTCTTTCTTTTTCTGTCTTTCCTTTTTTCCTCTCCGTCTTTCTTTGTTTCTCTCCATCTTTCCATCTTTCCATCTGTATTTCTTTATTTCTGACTGTCTGTCTTCCCTTCCTTCCGCAATCAATAACTCCAAATTTTATTGTTCGATTCCTTACAAACTTTTATATCATATAATTGTGTAAGGATTTGTGTAAAAATACACCAAATCAAACAAAGACAGCTACTGTATATAAGCACTGAATATACTATACTAGTTAATTTAGTTATGTATTAAAGTATATTTTGCTTCTTTCTTTCTATGTTATTAATATTAATCACTTCAAATTGTATTGTATTGATGCAGTAGTTCAAGCCAGAAGTATAGATATATGCAGATGCAGATTTTAACTTTTTCCATTTTGCTTGGACAGTTTTATGAAATGTGCATTCATGGATTTAGTGGTACATCCTTTATATGAGTCTATAAGCACAGTTTGTTATCACAGGAAAAGGCATTGGGTGTATTAGTCTTTGCATAGGCCTCCGGGCTACTGTCTGAACACGTCCGCAGCTCAGTGAATGTCTACTTTGCTCACATTCCTGTGTCAGGGAAAAGAAAGACAAAATTGTATGTTAAATGCTATGTTGCAGTATAACCTTACAGGGAGCAGGACAGGACTCTTTCCACCAATAGTAATATATACATTACATACTGCAGCTCTAAAATAAAAAAAACAAAACAATATAAAATAAATACTTATTTTTCATGTGCAATTTTTCACAGTAGTACTCATACTAATTGTTTTACCCTTTTTGGTATTGGGAGCAACAAATGAACAGCTGCTAAATCACAGGAAATTATTTATTATGAATGACCTGTTTTGTTTTGTTTTTTTTGTTGTTTGTTTTTTGAACATGTAACTCGTTTTTATAAGTTCAAAATGCTTTTTCAAACTCGATCTCAATTTAGTTTGGAGCAGCTGCGGCCCCCCCAAGTAGTATAATTTTTTATTATTTATTTGTTCTAATATTTTGGATGTGATATCCTAAACAGTCAATGTGGTAGGTTTTGTAATTTTGAGTTTATAGAAGTGTGGTTGCAGTTTAAGTACTTTAATTGCATGTTTTACCTCGTATAAAATTAAGCACTAAAATGAGATGTTTTTATCCTGTGTTTATTTTGGCTTTCAAATCTTTTCAATCTCACCTCAATCATTAATTTGGAAGATTGTTAAATGTGTGATTTAAATAGTTATGTTGCATCAAAGAAATTTCCAAAACTCATGAACACATTCAGCATTTAACAATATGTAAAGTTGTGTTTTTCAGAGTATGATTAATTCATGGCAACACTTCAGTTCTGCTTCCTTCCTTCAGGCTTAATACACAAAAAAATTACTAATTATATTTGTTGACAGATTCACTGATGAGGAAACTGTTTTGGTAACATAGTTTGTTCCGCTGATCAACACTGTTCAGATTTAAAAGCTTTACACCGTTTTTCCTGTCTAATGACAGGTTTGTTTCCTGTCATGCAAACAATTTAAACCAATCTTTTTTCTACTTCTTTATTTATGATACCAATTGAAATATAAATTGTATAATATCAGGATAAACCCCTTGATACGTTATCACCTTGTTTTAAAAGGGCTCCCAAAGAAAAACACTCATACATAATACGATATAAAACACAATTTAACTAAATTAAGTCAAGGAAAGTCTTGAATTTTACTTTCAGTGAGTTTTGGAGAGGAGGCACTAACCGAATTACACATCAATAAAGATTACTAATTGGAAGTGTCATATAATACAACTGTTTTCTGTCCTGAGGAAAGAGGTTTTGGATGCAGAAGTGGATTGAACTCTAACTTAATTTAACTTATTTGGAGGAGAGCAGTGTATAATATCAATATCAGTCAAGTATGAAAATGTACTTGCTTTTCTTCACTAACTCTTTTGTAGCAGCTTATGATAGCCAAAGTGTATTTAAAAACTCTGAGACCTCTGTCTAATACCATTCAGTTGAGTGTATGTGAGTTCATATTTAACAACCCTTTAACTTTTTACTCAGTTGTAGGCACAAAGCATATCATAACCAGCTCCAGAGGTCAGAGTTATATCAGATTACCTCCAACAGCTGAAATCATGGAGGAGGGAGTGTGGAGGCACTAGACAGCTGAAGGGACACTGCAGCCCACGCTGAGGCCAGGTCTCACAATCACACAACAGCCTCACGCACAGGCCCACGTGCTAGCCAATCCCCTCATTACCACAAGGCATCAAAATACTGATGATTTGCTCCAATAAAAGAAAAAAGTATGGTCACACTACCTAGGTGTTGGTGCTATTTTGGGGTTTTTGTTGTATTTTTTGTTTTAAGTTGTACAAATCTTCCACTGACGTATAAAGACACATATTGGTTGAATTAACTGAGTTCATGGATAACTTTAGATTGCAAGTTAGAAAATGGGGCAAGATGATATGATGATGAGAGCAAGAATGTCTAATACCAACTACACACACGACAGAACTGAATCAACTTACAATACAAGAATGCATGCAACATATCATAATATAGTATCTCCCAGTCTGTTCTAGTTCATTAGCTACTATATAGTCCTCGAATCTGAGTTATTCAGGAACTACTTATTAACGATTAATCAATTGTCATTTCGTCACACATTCATTCATCACTCATCCCTTAGAGTTCATGCAGATCTTTCAAGTGTGGATTCAATCATTCAGTGCACTAAGTTTTAGTGCCATTCATAATCGCTCCAGAGCAGTTAGTCAACAGCAACAGTCTAATTAAAACCGTAACTAACTTGACATTTTGGATATCAAGGTACAGCTGTCCTGGTTTAGAATACTGGAAACATTACATATATAAAATAAATAAAGTATTTGTACTCAAAATATCTTTTTGGGTGGATGATGCTGACTGGCTTTGTGGGAGCATACAGATTTCAGGGTCCAGTATCAAGTATGGAAATGGTAGGAGACACACATCAACCTGGTAAAATTTGGTAAGTGAACAGGGCATCAAGCACAACACAGCTGTGTCACGGCTGGTGCAAGAAGGGCAACAGGGATCCATGGGAAGAATCCAAATGCAGACGTCTGAGGCAGAGATTGATGCAGTTCAATAATGTAATACATAAAATGGATGTCTTATAGGATGGTGACACAACCAAGAGTCATAACCAGAGAAGCCAATCCAAACAGCCAAACTAATTTGATGAGGAACGCCTGATGGCCGTCCTTGTTGTTGCCCAGCCATAAATGACACACGATTGGGGCTAGCTGAAGAACTGCTTGGCTGTTCCAGGAAGGAGTTTGGAGACACTGGGGAACACAGGGGGTCCAAATGGTGGGCCTGGGAGATAAAGAATTAAAAGTGACTTTCCACCTGCAGAAAGCCACTTCCAGGGCAAACTGGGGATCTGTCAGTGAAGTATTCATCAGGCTGAGCTGGTGAATGTCTCCTGGGTTCATAATTTGGCCAGATTGATCTGTCACAGCTTGTGTGAGAGGTGCAACACTGATGCAGGGGAAGGACCCAATTGCATTCATCTGAGGCAGAGGTTGATGTAGTTTAATGATTTAATACACAAAATTGAGATGCAAGGGTTTATAGGAGGGTGAAGCAGGTAGGCAGTCCAAACATCCAACAAGGAGCCGGCAAGAATCAAAAGTCCAATAAACAGTCAAGGTCCAAAAGCAGGCAGATACCAGGTCTCAGGTCTCAGGTACAACAGCTTAACAGAACACATACGGTAAAGAGCAAGACATGAGACACATTGCAACAGAACAATGGAGGTGGACGGGTATGAGTAGTGAGTGGCTGATGAGGGAATGAATTGCAGGTGAAGAGTGGGCGGAGCAGGCCAGTTGACAGCAGGACTGATGAAAAGTGGGAACAGGTGTGTAGATCAGGAAAGGAGGGAAAGTCTGATTGCACCTGGTGGACCGCTTAAGGGTTGACAAGTCTGGGGAACTGGAGGAAAGTACATTGTTTAGAAGAAGTGATTAGGTGGCTGGAGACAGAGACAGAACAATAAAGTATTTTTCCTCACTCTGTTTAGGTAGATTAGAGTGCTACAAACATGTTGCCTCCATAACAACTCTATACATTCACAGAGTGTGTGAGTCTCAGCTTGTAGGGAGCTTCATTCACAGCTGAGGAGAAGGACAAGGGGAAACCCCAGAAGTGAACAGACTCATCCTGATTTGCTGACGTCAATGAAGTGTCAAAGCAAGCAGATACAGAAATTACTGGCTTAAGCCTACGGTGTATTGAGGTCACTGTGTGGAAAATAACTGACAATACTCTAATGTTTACAACACTTGCCAGCAACTGTTTCATTATATGAACAGTAATATAGTGGCAGAACAGCAATTTCATCATATATTCCTGGTGTTTTCACAAAAATGGTTTGCAGCAAAACTGCATGTTGGCTGTCAATTTATTTATTTCAGCTAATGTTACTGGTACTGCAGACCATTGTGAGAACACAAATTAGATAAATAAGTTACCACAGAAATTTAAAAAAAAAATCATTGTATCATATATTTAGTATTATTTTGATGATCCATATAGTTTCAAATAAATATATAAATATTATAATTAGTATAGAATATTTCTGCTTGCAGCAACATCAATTCAAAGTATAATTAGTAAATGATCATATTAAGTGTTTAAAGAAGTGAGAATGCTGCTGAATATAGACTTTTTAAGGCTCTTAGTGCTTAAGAATATAATTAAATTCTATTTCCATTCACCTTTGTTCTTTGTTATTTTGTATGTGTCTCTGTATTTGTATATGAAACTTTGAGACATGTTTTACTAGTCTACAATTCATGTTATAATATTACTTTCTTACTTACTGCCAGCACACATATGTAACAGTCTGCTGTGAAAAAATAGTACACTGTATAACTTGAGTAATTTGTAAATGAAACAAATGTGGGAGTTTTATTGAAATGAGCTTTAATAAGAAGCTTGCTCTTCTCCTTCAATTTTTATTGCAAAGCCTCAAGTAAGCTAAGCAGTCTGTCCTGCACTGGTCACCTCAACTATCTTTAGCCCCTGCTGGCAAGTGAATGGAAGTGCCTGACTTATGTTCACTGCTGTCATCGAGGCTGCCAGTATTTTTAGGGGACAGCAGCAGCTGCAAAAGCATTTAACGGTATTCCACGAACAATGACACTTGGGGTGTCTATGGCCTGAACGAGACAGAGATTGGGGGACCACTCTGAATTTGTTAAACCAGAGGCTGGTGTGGATACTGAGGGTCTGTTTTCTATCCCTTCTACCAAGCAAACGTCTGCAAAGATGTACTGGAGTAGAACTTGGGACCTTTGAGGAGAGCATGTGTCTGAATCTGAAGTCAACTTGGGACATTGCTCAGCCTTCAGGAGACGAGTGGCATTGCTTCTTAACTCGAAGAGAGATTGCAAGTGCGGAATGTATGTCGACGGTCGTTCCTGGCGACTGAAGCGAGGTAGGTCATGTGAGGGGTACACAGCACAGCTTCACAAGGGGCAGAGGTCATTCCAATTAAATCAGACGAGTAAACACAGGGGTTAATCTCTTCTCTTTAAACCTCCAGGGGGAATACTCAAGACACTTGCAATGTAATTTTTGATGCAAGTTATTAAAATGAATCTAAGCCTTCAGGTATATCAGGTAACATATTCAACAGGCATACCAAAAATACTAAACCATCAAGTTTCAGTTCAAATGCATTTTTACTGCTGCACAGTTATGACTGCATGGAATTTCTTAAAGTTCATGTGTTTAAAATCTGCAGTAAAACAGTGATTATGAACACAATAGTTGAGGTGCTATCCAATTGTATCTGGAAATGGTCAAAATCTTCTCTTTTATATAAATATCTAAATCAGGATCAACACAATATTTAGGATTAGCAGGGACAATATAATCATGTAATTTATTTAAGGGTAATGCATTTCATGTCAAGATTAACAATACTTTGAAGGGTACTTTATACAATACAAGTGAGTATTGTTCAGTTTTCCGGTATTTGACCACTAGTTGAGATTTTTTATATTTGAAGAACAACAATATTTTATTATGACAATTATCATTAATATATATCATTATCAAATGTGTCACTATCCCTACCCTATCTTTTTCCCCATGCAATCCAACGGAACATACTGTAGTTACAACTCTCTGGGACATCTTCCAAAACATAACTCTACTGATAAATGTCCTCACATTACACAATCTCATCAAGAAAATGTTTTAGGCAGAGTATAAATTACACACACAATAGTCAAAATAGGAGCATGATTTTCAATTGGGAGAGAACTACAAACTCAAAGAGGAAGATTTTCTACCCAATATTTCTGAAGAAATTACAGCAAAATAATTTTAACAGTGACATTTAAAAAAAAGAATTATTTAGCAGTGCTGCCAACAAGGGGGTGTGATGGAGGCTTGGTACATATTGACGAGATCTCTTTGGTGGGCAGACTCTAAATTTCAGCCGGTGTTTGTGTGAGCACGCGGGTTTCAGCGCCTTCTTTGTGATACCTGACACACACTCCCTCGCAGGTCTTTATTTAGGGTATACTATATTAAGCACTTTCCCATTGAAATACAGCACCAGCTGTACTGGCTGTGTGTTGTGGCTGCTGTTGCAATAGGACTAGGCTTTTCCCCCTCTCTCTCTCTGCTAGCGTGTGTTTTTCTCTCATGCAGACAGAGCTAATTCAATTAACCCTAATATTCATAGAATCCGTTTGTGCTGAACGACATGCGTGCAAAGGGAGCGGAGGTTGAGTGTTTGAATGACAGAAGTTTTAGTCTCCATTCCAAGCTATAATGGTTTATTTATTACAGGAAGGCTTTACATTTAATTTCATAATACATAGGCATATCATAAGGTTGAATGATCTGGCTAAACTGTTAGAATAAGAAGACTTTTTGCAATTACAATTGAACTATTAAACCATGTTCTAATATTATCTCTAACACACTTGCTGTTGTATATTAAAGTAATCCATCTGTTATTTCTTTTTTTAGAAATTTACAGCGCTGAAGTTGGACTGTCTCAGCTCAGTGAATAACTGCCAGTTATTGTCTCTTCTGGACTGCTTGAGGTGAAGTGAGGCTGACAAAGAAGCAGACATGGATGTTTTTGGTGGTGCACCACGTTTCTTGGCCTACCCAAGACCTGTGATGGTACAAAGTGGGACTGATGCAGTCTTAAAGTGTCAAATTGGTGGTGATCCAAGGCCTGCAGTTATTTGGGAGCGAAACAATGAAAAGATTGACCCACAAGAACGATACAGGGTTTTCGAGGATGGAAATGTTTACAATCTCATTATTTCAGCTGTGACCGCAGAGGATAGTGGTCAGTACATATGCAAAGCAAAAAACAGTATAGGGGAAACATACGCAGCTGCCACACTGAAGGTGGAAGGTGAGGCACAAGAGATGGAGTTACGAGAGGAAAATAAGCCACGATTCCTCATCAAGCCCCTCTCCACTCGTGTCGGCCGTGGGGAAGATGCCGTCTTCTCTTGTAAGCTCTGGGGAAACCCACGACCAGAGGTTGCCTGGGAAAAGGATGGCAGAAAACTCAATGAAATATTTGAAAGCACACATTTCAGTGTGGGCTACCAGGACGGTGGATGGTTCCAGCTTAAGATCTTTAAGACTCGTGCGCCAGACGGTGGTGTATATACATGCAAGGCTCGGAATGAGTGTGGGGAGGCATTGGCAGGAGCTGTGTTGCTTGTTGATGCTGGCCCAGGACACGAGGACGATGGAAATCGTAATGGCTACACAAATGGCCACTGGAAAGGTCACCAGGGAAAACAGAGGAGTGGTAGGCAAGTGTCAAATCGGCTAAAAGATGACCCCCTGACCAAGTCAACAAAGGTAAAAATGTTTGCAGTGACAGAGGGCAAACATGCCAAATTCCGCTGCTTTGTGACTGGAAAACCCAAACCAGAAATCATTTGGAGGAAAGACGGCAGGCTGATACTATCTGGAAGACGCTATTTGTTATATGAGGACAGGGAAGGATACTTCACACTCAAAGTTCTGTACTGTAAGCAGAAGGATAACGGAGTTTATGTTTGTGCTGCATCAAATACTGCAGGGCAAACTCTCAGTGCCGTACACCTCACTGTAAAGGGTAAGTCAAGATAATGGTCAGTGGCTTCAGAGTTTCTTTTCTGTTTTCAATGGTCAGAAATATACATACAGTTTAAAGACTAAATGTAGATACAGTTTCAGCCTGTAAATGCTTTTTGCAGTAAGAAAAGGGGTGAGTAAGGGTGTGGTTTGTCCTTGGATCAGATTCCTATCCATTTGATACTAGAATGATGTCAGTGAGATATGTCCAAAGAGGGACTCTGAGATCATTTATTGGAATATGGCCAGAGCAGAAAGGCAATGTTTTTTTATATCTATTTATTTTGTACCATGATATTGCTTTACATGTTTTGAAATAATACACTTTGTTATATACAAAGCGTACAAACATTTCAACATGTTAAAGACATTTCCCCTACACTCTGTATATCAAATACAACACAATATAAAAAAACAAAGACAAAACATAATTTCATTAATATTACTTACATCAAACTCCACTTTTGTTGAAATTATTTTAAAATCTAGTTATTATCTAGTTATTCTAAAAACTAGTTTGACAACCAAAATATATGTGTGAACAGTATAATAACGATTATTATTACATTAATTCACATATGAAAACAGACAATAGTTGCCACCACATATAAGCAGAGACCAGCACACAACACTGGTAGATATTGTATGCTACATGCTGCTTACAAAAACTACTTGAGGGACATAAAAGGGTTTTGCATCAGTCAGTTAAATTCATAAAAGGGCACGTCAGCTGGCCAGTTAGCTGCAAATATAATCAGCAATCAAATTATATGAGCTGCATTTAAAGCAATTCGATCCTCGAGCCCACTGGAGGATTAATGAAACGTATTAATGATCGGAAATTCGACCCGAGAGATATCTAAACAGGCAAAGTTCATCAGTGTGAGGCGGATTCCAACAGCAGTATGATGTCTGCAAAGTCACTTAGGTTGTGAAAGGTCTGGGGGGCCAACATGTGATCGACGTTTTTGGGAAGGGGATCATATTTCGCACATGGCCCAGAGAAGTCCAAATTCATGGCACCAACAGAAAGCATTGTACCGTATCAGTCTGAGATGGAGAAAATAACATTGACATGGGATTAACAGTCAACCCTAGCTAGAGGGCAGATTTAAGGTCATTTAAATGGATGATGGCTCATATTTAATCAGTTATAAGTTTAATTGGCCTTATTAATATATGTGTAAGATAAGGAAATAAAGAGCTTTTCACACAGACTACTAAATACAGTCCACATTCTTTTGTTTACAACTGTCTGGTACTGTCTGATGGTGTCAGTTACAAACAGTTTATTTCCTATCCAACACCATGATGTGTTAATGACCCTTCCATTCCTCAACTAAATGAGCCACTTGTCTCATGATTTTGATCTTGTTTGCTTCACTGTAATTTACTGCCAAATATGTTTTCGCAGAATTGACTCACCTGACGAATATAATATTAATGAAGTGATACCAATCAATATTTGATAGATAGAAGTAAATATGTTTTCTTTACTACATTAGGAGACGTCATATTGGCTTAATCAAACTGGTGTTCTTCCCCCTCCTTGGTGCCAGAGCCACCTGTGCGGTTCAAGCAGCCTCTTATTGATCTAGAGGTTTGGGAACGAGACTTGGCTGTTCTCGAGTGTGAAGTTCCAGAGGACTCGGTTCCCATCACGTGGTATCTGGAGGATAGAAGACTGCAGCCGGGGGCCAAATATGGAATGGAGGAGTGGGGAACAAAACGGCGGCTAACCATCCGTGACATTGGAGTCGACGACGATGGGATATACCTCTGCGAGATGCCCGATGGTGGGAGAAGTATTGCAGAGGTAGCTGTGAAAGGTAAATCACAAGCAGTTAGCTTCATTTGAAAAGCACAAGAAAAACACAAGGTGGTTATTTTTAAATTTGGCATCATTAAAACCAAAGTTTATCCAACTCAAACTGTGAAAACCATAACCTTTAGTTTGTCTGTTTGTCTGATGAAGGTCTACCTTAAAACACTGTTTGATTTATAAACTAAAACATTGACAGTAAATGCAGGTGCACTACCTTGTTCTTACCATAACATCCCTTCTGTTCTTTTGTGACAGTGACACGAAGGCAAATCCTGATAGATGAAAACTGTAATGCCATTAGTGAACATAACATCTGATTTCTCAACTTTGCAAAAGCAACCCTTTGTGAGGTGTTACTTTTCTTTCTTTTTTTTCAATTGAAAAAACATCGAACTGGCCACAAGCAGTATCGTTACTGGTTTTGTCGCCTTTCTTTGTTCTACCAAAAAAAGAGAAGGTATCAGTTTTTTCAGCAAATGCCAAAATTACACATGTTTACAATCATGGGACCAATCTGTTTAGCAGCTGTATGTATTATGAGTGTTGTTTATTGGGGATGAAGGAATAAATAGTGTGACATGGTTATAAAGCCTCAATGCTGCAGGAGGAAGGTTGCGTGATTAAATGGGTCAACAAACCATAAGAGAGGCAGCTGTTCAGTTCCGATTCCTTCTGCTAGACAGCAGCGTGTCTTATAACCATGACCGCAATCCCTAACCCAAACAAAGTAGTCAATAATCTAACCAATATGATGAAGGCCCCTCAACCTTAACTATGTTTTTTTTTTTTTAACTCTGTGATATTTCACTACATATAATAAAGTTGTTTTAATGCCTGAACGTAACGAAATTTAAACCATAATGGTGTCACACTTTCAATATGTTTCCTTGCAGGTACAATTTTGCGAAAGCTTCCAAGAAAGGTGGATGTCTTGGAAGGCGAAAATGCTGCCTTTTGTGTTGAGGTGGAAAAAGAAGAGATGGATATACATTGGTACAAAGATGGTGTAGAGCTGCGTGAAACTCATAAGACCATCCTCAAGTCCTTTGGTCGAACTCACATCCTGGTTTTCGTCAATACAATGCCCCAAGACTCCGGCCTTGTGATATTCCTTGTAGGCAGATCCAAGACTTCCTCTCAGCTAAGAGTGAAAGGTAAAGTCCATTATGAGTCAATTATAGCATTCCAATAGCAATGTCTGCCACAATATGAATAGAAAATGCCATTTGGAATTGATCTATGTATCAGTTCTTCCAATCCAAAGGGATGTTGATGCATTATGACTTTCTCTTGCTTCAGCCGCCAGACATTGTCCTCCCAGTTGTCCAGTGGGTGTGCAGATCAACACAGAGCGTGCCAATGCAGCTCTTCTGTCGTGGGTTCCTGCTCAGGACTCGCGAAAGAACCCTCCATCTGGATATGTGCTTGAGCGACAGGAAGTGGGCACCGGCTCACAGGAGTGGCTACAGTGCTTGACCACTGACTCAGCAACCTCTGTGGAGATCCTTGGTGACAGCGTACCATGTGAAGCTGATTATCGATTTCGTATTTGCAGCGTAAACAAATACGGAAAGAGCAACAATGTTGAGTTCCCTAGGGCAGTTCACTTGGGTAAGTTCAGTTACTGAAGTTCAACTGATCTGTTATCTTTTATGTTTTTTCTTTAATGAATGAAATCACAACATGTCATGGCTGAAGACATTGCTTACTAAATTATGTATAAACCTCTTTTTCTTCTTTCAGTTCCAGTGGCCAGAATACAAGCTCCCTTACAGGATGCATTGGTGCCTGAGGGACAAGACGGCCTCTTCTCTATTGAGCTCTCTGCTTCTGTTATCGGCACATGGTTCTTAAACGGCACTCAGCTTCAGGAGGATGAACGTTATTCCATGCGGCGGACCCGAACACACCAATCTCTTCGTATTAGAGGAGTACGTGATACAGACAATGGAGCTGAGATTACCTTTATTGCCTATGGCATAAGGGATTCTGCAGCACTGTACATACAAGGTATGTATGGGTCACTGTCATAATTTGTATGTGTCTTAATTGGCTTGTTCTATTTTTTATTTTTTTCGTCTTAAAAAAACCCATTGAAAATCTTAAGAAAAATACATTTAAAATGTTTGCCATCAATAATTCAAAAATGAGACGTACTGCATCCTTCAGTTCATCATCCCTGAGAAAAGACACAGTGATGTGGACAATTCTCATCGTTTTTCTAAAATTTGCAGCTCCTCTTGTCAAGTTTTCACCACTGTCCGAAATGGATCGAAACAAATTTGTAGAGATTGGGAACCCCATTGTGCTCTACTGTGAGCTGTCAGACCCTGCAGCACCAGTACACTGGTACAAGAATGGGGTGGAGTTACAAACAGTCGAGGGTCTTCATATCCAATCAGAGGGCACCATGAGAAGAATTGTCATCCAATCAGCAGAATTCTCACATTCAGGAGTTTATTGCTGCGATGCCATTGATGACGTCATCAGGTTTAATGTGGAAGTAGAGGGTAAGTGGAAAGTGTTTCTTACAATACTGGTGTGATATTTTTCACAGAGACTAACCATCTTTATTGTTACTTTTTACCACTTCTTATATTAAAAAAAGACTGCATTGCATCTTTTCTTGAAGTTATGACATTAACTTAACAAACCATTAAACTATCTAAATATCCATAGCCCCACCTGTGAGGTTTTCAGCAATTCCAGAAGCTGAGAGGAACAAAACCATCCACACACACTGCCCCATTATTTTACAATGTGAGCTGTCAGATCCCTCTGCCCAGGTGCACTGGTACAAAGATGGGTCAAAGCTTCATCCTCAAAGTGGACTAGATATTCTAACAGATGGCTTGGTGAGAAAGTTGATTGTCCAATCAGCAGATTTTTGCCACTCTGGGTTGTACTGCTGCAAGACAAAGGGTGACACCATCACGTTCAGTGTGGACATCAAAGGTGATTTGTTTAACCTTAAGCAATGTGAACAATTAACAAGCTCCTCCTCTGCAAAGAAACTAACTCTGATGACACTCTTATATGTTGTCTGTTGCCTTTCTTCTTAGAGCAGCTAAGCTGTCACCTTTTCTTTGACTGCATTACAGCATGTTAGCTATGTAGTTTGGCCTTAATCATTGAAAACAAATACATTGTGATGAATAATCTTAAGGGCTGGCTTGATGATGACTTAAGGTTGACATTAGATATAACTATATCTATAGCTCCACCCGTGAAGTTCTCAGCAATTCCCGAAGAAATGAGGACCAAGTCGATCCAAGCAGGTTGTCCTCTTGTACTCCAGTGTGTGGTGTCGGATCCTGAGGCTGATGTTTGCTGGTACAAGGATGAATCGCAGCTCATTTCAAACTCTGGATTAGAAATCCACTCAGAGGGAAACACAAGGACTATAATTGTTCAGTCTGCAGAGCTGTGCCACTCTGGTGTGTACAGATGCACAACACGGGATGATACCATGGACTTTCAAGTGGAGATCAAAGGTGACTTTACACTTTTTATCTTTTGCGTTAATATTGTAACCTCATCTCCTCTTGCCACTAATAATCCCTGCTTCAACTGTATGTGGTTTGAACGATTGTTTCATGCGCATAACTTAAAAGAACTGTTAATGCAATTCTGTAGGTAATTACTATTTATGATTATTTGTTTTTTGACTGCTGTGGCTCTCCCTGAATTTAAAGTCTACAAACCCCTTTTCATCTTCTGCTCAGCAGTAACATTTTTGCAAGGTATCCATTTCCACAGTCTTGATTTTATTTAGCTGTCCTGAATTCCCAATGCTAGCTATACCAGTGACGTACTCTACTATCTTTGACGTTGAGAGAACCAAGTCACTTGAAGCGGGCAAACCTTTGGAGCTGGAATGTGAGGTTGCAGACTCCACTGTGCCTGTGTGCTGGTATAAAGATGGTGTAAAGCTCTTACCGCACAACGGGTGGGATTTACAGAATAATGGCACATTGAGGAGACTCATTATCCCATCTGCTGAGTTCTTGCATTCAGGGCTATACAGCTGTGAAACCTCTGATGACACTATCCACTTCACTGTGGATATTAAAGGTGATTTTTATTTAAATTTGTTGAATCTTAGAGCAATTTCTTAGAGCTTTCTGGAGACTGGATACAACTAACATTTATAATATGCATATCTGTCTGTGTTCAAATGGTGTTTTGTGTGAGGTTGTAACTGCTTCTTAAATTGTAGTAAAAAATATTTTTTACTGACAAATGAATATATTTATGCAATTCTTGAACATGTGAGGTTTTTCTCCTCCCATTTCGGGAAGCTGAACCTATAACCCCTTTATTAAATAAGAGTATAATGATGCACTGTTAAGTCCATAATTATAATATGAGTCATCATCTTTAGCTGCATCGTTGCCGTTGTCGCCCTCACCGGAGGCTGTGGAGACGCAGTCACTTGAGGCGACCTGCCCCACTGAACCAACGTCTGAAATCTCAGACACTGCTGTCCAGGTGTCATGGCAGAGGGATAAAGAGCATATTTGTAATAGAGAGCCTGATTTTGAAATGGGAGGCATCAAGAAGACCCTTGTTATTGAACCAACTCATCCTTCAAATTCTGGAGCATACTATTGTGCAACAGCAGATGATGTTGCCCAATTAATAGTAAAACATCAAGGTGATTTGTTTTTGTAAATGTTTGTATTTTAGTCATGACTAACTCTTTAGTTTGTACCTTTTAGTCTGTCTTCTTGTTTGTTGTTACTATACAGAGCTAACATCTGTGACAGTTTTGACAGTATCTCTTTAAAGTAAATTATTATAAAATTTAAAATAATGTACACTGAAAATATCCCCTTAATTATTGTAGCGCCACCTGTGACATATCTGCTTGGTCCTGATGTTGAGAAGACCAAGTCTGCTGAAGAGCACTGCCCAATTGTTCAGCAATTTGAGATTTCAGATCCCATTGCCAAAGCCTGTTGGTACAAAGATGGAACCCAGATCTACCCAAAAGGGGAAGCTGACTGTGAATCACAGAGCAGCAGCCAAGCCTTGCCCCTCCAGTCACATGACTTGTCTGGTGATGGACAGAGCAACAGTCAAGCCTTGCCCCTCCAGTCACATGACTTGTCTGGTGATGGACAGAGCAACAACCAAGCCTTGCCCCTCCAGTCACATGACTTGTCTGGTGATGGACAGAGCAACAACCAAGCCTTGCCCCTCCAGTCACATGACTTGTCTGGTGATGGACAGAGCAACAATCAAGCCTTGCCCCTCCAGTCACATGACTTGTCTGGTGATGGGAGATTTGGCTGTGAAACATCTCGTGAAGCACAGTTAAATGTGGTGGCGAAAGGTGGTGTTCCACATTGTACCTGCACAATTACCAGTCAAGTATTTAGTTACATACCTGAAGCCATCATCCAGCTCATTGTCTTCTCTTTGGCTTTGTCCAAACAGCAAAGCAGTGTCACTATGGTGACGAGATTGGTGAGATAGCTGATGCATCTGCCCAATACACTGTGGATGTCAAAGGTGATTTGATATACTTCAACATCAGTCATCCATGTTAACCCAGCACATAAATGCCACTAACAATAGTGGTGTATTTTATTGTTAGCTCAATTATCTGAGGCATCTATACTTTTTTTGTTTTTCTTTGAGATATTGCTTTTTGTCATATTGTCATCTCTGGTCTCATTTCCTGCAGTTTTTGACTCTTAATCAAACATGGGTGTTTAGTAGCTGAGTAGCTGCTTTTCAGACTAACATATGTGTTGTGTTTGTCAGTTCATTCTTCATTTTAACAGACATCTTTGCTTGTAACAAGCCGCTTGCAACTCTTAAATCCATCTTATCTCTTATTCATCACAAGATCCTCTCATTCACATTGCTGCCCCGAACCTCCCCGTTGCAATGACAACGATCTCTTATCAAAGGGAAGAAAATTAAAGTGCTTTAGTTTGTTTTTTAAATGGATGAGTGATGTGTTAGTGTACAGATTAATGTTATAACAGTATTAGGAGTCAGTTGAAGGGGGAATTAGGGACTTCATACTCAGACCAAACCTGGTCGACCTTCTTGTTTGTCTTTGCAATGGATTATCCCATAACTCCATTCTAACCCACACTGATGTAAAATTATGTTATGAGAAGAACTATTGAGACCATCAACAACTGAAAACCTTTCTCTGTGTACACCACAATGCTTATAGCTACAACGCCAAGGCTCTCTTCTGACCAAGAGAAGAACAAGTCGACTGAAGAGGCTTATCCAGTTGACGTTGAGCGCATTTCCCCGAAGTGCAATGCTGGCATCTTCGGCAGCAAGAGAGGAGATATTCAATCATATGAAGAACATTCCAGGCAAATGACAACTCCTCAGTCATCTTGTGAATATATGACTGACTGGATTACAACTAAACAGCCAAATGAGCTCTATGACAGTCAACAAACGATAAATGCCAAATCTCCACTTTACAGTAACTCTGTACAGCCAACAATAATGAAATCCGACACAGAGTGTGACACTAAACAGCCCACAGAATCACAAGGTGAGGAATTCATTTACTATATACAGCATGCAGAAACCCCATCTGAACAGCTTGTTACTTCCCTGAAGACAGCTGTCCAGTCAGATGGGTTTTGTAATATTCTACAAACTGCAACTGTTGAATCTGAGGAATCCAATCTCAAGACTATAACCGCCCAATCAGAAGAGCTACATAGATCAGTACAGATGGCGGCTATCCTGTCAGAGCTAGACAATCCCCTACAGACTTCGACTGCCAAATCAGGGCACCTTACTAACCACTTACAGATTTCAGCAGTCAAATCAGAGGAGTTCTGTGACTCTGTAAAAACTGCAGCTCTCCAGACAGAGGAGCACTTTAAATCCCTACAGTCTGCAACTCTCCAGTCAGGGGAGTCTGCGACTCTCCAGTCAGGGGAGCTTTTTAAATCCTTACAGTGTGCAAAGGTCCAGGCAGAGGAGCTCCACAACTCCACGCAGATACCAGCTGTCCTATCAGAGAAGCTTCTTGATTGCTCACAGACTGAACCTGTCCATTCAGAGGGGTACTTTAACTCCTTACGGACTGCAATGGACCAATCTGAGGAGTCAAACAGACTCCTGCAGACATCCACTGTCCAGTCAGAGAAACTCTGTGACTTATCTGACACAGCATCTTTTCAGTCAGTGGAATTGTATAACTCTCAAAAGGCAGAAACTGTCCAACCAGAGGGGCAATACAGCTTGCTACAGTCTGCATTTGCCAGATTGGACCCCTGTCACACAGCACAGACAGTGCCTAACCAATCAGTGGTGTCCATGCAGGCGACAACAGTCCAAGCAGATTGTCATCACATGATGGAGGCAACACAAGACCAAGCAGACAGCACACTTAACTCTGGGCAAAAATCATCTACCCATTTTTCAGAGCCTTACCATGTCGAGCAGGCATCTACTGTCCAATCAGAAGAGATCTATCTTTCAAGGATGTATGACAGTCACTGGAATGACTATGTCACTGCAAATAAGGTGGCTGTTGAAGGTGATTTAAATGGTTAGCATTATCAAACAAAAACTGGACGGGCACAATGTTGACATTGTGTAAAATTAAGAGATTGTGTTTTGCAATCCTTGACATTTTGACAATTTCTAGATTTACTTGAATTTGTTCATACTAAAAACAAATTTTGTAGTCAATGTAAAACTTTAAGCTTTTGTGGTCTGTGAGAAATATCAAAGATAGAGAAAACAGTAAAAACATTAACTTCAAATCCTAACTGGAATGCCTAGTAATCTTAAATCTAACCAAAGATACCTTGTTAGTATACTAATACAAACAAAGACATATCTTTTTAATGACTTATTTTAACTCGTAAGAGTTACTGGCATGACTAATCTTGATTTGAGATTTGCTCTTCTGTTGTTTGAAAGCATCATTTTTGTTGTAGTCAGTAATAGTGATACAGTTTTCTCTTGATGTTACCTCAAACATCCCCAGCTCCACCTGTGACAATCACAACACTTTGTGAGGCTGAGAGGAACAAGTCTGTTGAAGTTGATGAACCCATAGTGCTGCGATGTGAAATATCAGATCCTAACGCTCAAGTTACTTGGTACAAGGATGGAATAAAACTACGTGAAGCAGCTGGGCAAGACATGCTGGCAGAGGGTTCCATAAGAACACTGACCTTCCAGTCAGCAACGCTGTCTCATGCAGGGATTTACAGCTGCAAGACAACAGATGATGAAATGCAGTTTCATGTGGATGTCAAAGGTGACAAAAGTTGTTTTCATCTGCTCTAAAAAAAGATTTTAGTGAGGATTAAGTACATCCAAATACTTTGCTTTTATAGTTTCATTTTTCAATAGAACACAAGCAATGATCTGCCCTAGAAAAAAATCTTAACTGCATGCTACATTTATGTGCAGTTTGCACACTAAAATCAGTGTCTGATCATTTCAATAACAGAACAAAACATAATAGGCTACACCTGAACCCGAGTAGGTAGTTGCAGAATCTTTACTAGTACGGGTTTATATTCTTGGTAAAAATTACTATCATGGCCAATAAGAACAGGATTATAATCACAGACATGCTCTGCTCTCTTACCGCATTTTAAATTCTAAATCAAAATACCTTTAGACACAGTCAGGCCCTAAATAAAATCTACCTATTTAAGTAATGGCACACTACAATAATCACTTAGGCTGTAAATCTTACCTGAGACAGTGTGGACTCATCTGCTTCTCCCTTTTCAATTCTGGCCATGCCAAGTATGATAGCTTTCATTTGACTACATCCACACTCATATGTTTTCATTTTAAAACAAAAATGATCTCTGTCCACATGAGCGTTTTAGGACTGTTTCTGAAATAATCTCAGTTCATACTAACATTCATGAAGACGCATATCACACGACCATTCACATACACTGGGTATGCCAGTGTAAACAGGAAGCAAATGTTCTTCTCTGTGATTAATTGCTTAGTTGCACAAAATACTATGGAGGAAGAACAGTAATGGTGAACAGAAACACCAGAGATGTCTTTGCTTGGACCAACAATGAGGTGGAACTGTTAGTAAAAGTAACACCAATATAAGATGGTCAAAGAGACAGAAAACATAGATTAGGAGTCATCACGTGATATGTGCGTTATGAATCAGAGAAGGACATATCTTGACTAATAAGACTCGGGAAGCGCCATCGTTTTCAAACGTCTCCATTTCTGTATGTCTAAACCAAAATGCAATCCAAGAGTTTTCAAACTAAAATGGGGTCAGCAGAATCTTCTGAAATCTCTGTTTTAGGGATTGGAAAACATCAAAGTATTGTGGCCACTTGACATAAACATAGGAAAAGTTATGCCTTTTAAAACGAAAATGTATTAGTGTGGATGTAGCCTTAGTAAAGAGGGAACATACTGACACTGTTAAAGTTTTTACTTACACTTGAACAGTTAGTAATAAAGCTGCTCTTTTTGGAAGGTGTTGAAGTGCCATAAAATTAGTGGCAGACTAAATTAGGTCTAACTAATTGACCAAACTCTTCTTTTAATGCTTTTAGATTATTATTTTTTTAATCCAAAAATGTGCTGTTAATGTCCACTGATGATGAATGAATTTAGCTGTTAAATGCTAACAAAAAATGTACATTTTGTCATGGTTAAAATGTAGAGGTGCCAAAATTTGACGCACCATTAAAAAATTAAATACCCATTTAGCACAGAATATAAACAGAATATCTTAAAAACACAACTTTTCTTTTTAGACAGAAACACATATTTGGGGCAACTCATTCTGCTATCAGTCAGCCCGGTGAAAGCAGTTTGTCCAGCAGCTATCCTCTCAGCTTCTCAGGAGCTGCAGCTGCAGCAGGTTTGTAGACAGACACACCGAATGCAAATCGGAGTCAGTGTTGGACGAATATAACACCCTCCTCTTCTTTTGTCGAGTGAGGAGGAGGACAACAATATCATCATCATCATCATCATCATCATCATCATCATCATCATCATCATCATCACTGGATGACGTCAACATCATCTCCATCCTGCATTCAGTGTCTCCCGACACAGAAGCAGCTGTCTGTCAGCTGCAGCTCCTGGGTAGCTGAGAGGACAGCGACCGGACAAACTTCACCAAGCTGACTGACAGCAGACACTTACTGAACCCAAATAGTTGTATGTTGGCGCCATGGGACTAAATTCACAGTGTTTGTATTTCTAAATACACGATGATGAATCATATGATGATACCTGATTCAATATACTGATTCATTGACTTTATTTCCCTGGGCGCTGATCAATCAATGTAGATATACTGTGCAGATTACACTTCATGATTGGTTGATGCTTTTATTAGCTGTGTGAAATCTCAGAAAATCAACCCCGAGAAAAGACATTGATTTTTCACCATGAAATATTTACATTCTGTGTGAAAGTGCTCATGACAAAAACAACAGCTTTAAAAATGTTTACTGACATTCGAATTAATCTCACGAAAAAAACGCCCCAGGTGTGTAAAGGCCTTAAGTCTACCTTGTTTACTGGACAAAGTTAGACAGTTTCCATATATTTATGATGCTTGAAAGTGCTGCTGAGGGCTTTGGTTTCAGAATTGTGCCTCGCTCTTTATTTGGTTAATAACACAATCTTTAAAAAAATATATATTAATTGTATTTTTACATTTCATCCTGTAGCTCCACTTCTGAAGTTGTCAGCTATATCTGAGGCTGACCAGAAACAGACAGTCATGGCAGGCTGTCCCATTGCTCTACAATGTGAGCTGTCAGACCCCGCTGGACAAGTCAGTTGGTACAAAGATGGAACACAGCTCCTACCTCAAAACGGAGTAGACATCCAGTCAGAGGGAAATGTGAGGAGTCTAGTTGTCCCATCTGCAGAGCGGACTCACTCTGGCATATACCGTTGTGAGTCAAAGGATGATGACATCCAGTTCGATGTGGAAGTAAAAGGTGACGCTCAGAAACTATAGAGTGCTTCATCTGTTTTGTGCTGCCAACTAATTGTAACAGCAAGTGGCTAAGTCACGTATTTGTCTAATTGCCTAACACATAATGGTTAATTCTGTGCGAGTCCTAATGACTTACTGATTTCCTGGCTTTTTGTGTACAGCAGCACTACTAGCAGAGTTTGTCAGTTATCCACAAAAATATATCTGGATTGGCACAAAATCTGGTGCAGATATTTATAGTTCCCAGACGATGTATCCTCATGTCTTTGGTGGCCCATTGACCTTTCCTCTAGCCTCATAAGCAGGGTACATTTCTACCATGGTTTGTGACCACCTGATGTGCCCATCAGCTTCAAGTTGTTTAGTGCCAGATAACAAATATTAGTTTGCTTATACGCTACACTAATATGGTTACCATGGTGAACATTATACCTGCTAAATTATTATACCTCTGAGCATTTTAACCTTCTGATGTTAGCATTTAGCTCAAAGCACCATTGTGCCTATGCACAGCGTGGCTTTAGAGTCTTTTGGCGCTTTTACACTACACAGTTCCAGCACGACTCGACTCGCCTCGGCTCAACTCGCCTCGGTTTTTTTTGCGGTGAGGTTCCAAGCGAGCCGAGCCGATACTAAATGTGACATCAACAGACTGCCGGCCACTGATTGGTCAGAAGATTGTCGCTGGAAGACTCATGAGCCGTCCCACACAAGAATCAAACCCGGCATTTTTAAATACCGGCAGCAGCATTACAGCCATACGGCTCAATTTTCTTGCTTTGTGTGTGACAAAAAGCCTCATACAGCAGCAAGTACACCACTGCCTCAATGTCCTCCATTGTTTATGTGTTTTGTGTCACGTATAAAATGAAGTCACAGCAGTTTCGCAGAGCCATGCTATGACAACCCCACCCACGTTGAGTAGGTACTTTTTTGTAATGGAAAAGGTCTGTCCTGGAACCATACCGAGTCGAGGCGAGTCGTGCTGGAACTGTGTAGTGGAAAAGCGCCATTTGTCTTGTTAAAATTTTATGAAAGTTAAATTAATTAATAAGCCCTCTTTACTCTAAACGTATTATAAAACATGCAGCTTTGCAATGCAGCTTCCCATCATGCATGACAAATATCTTAAGAAAGCTAGCATTTCTTTTTTTTTTTTTTTTCCTTCAACGGGACTAACTGAATACTGCTTCTTTAACAGGAACAAGCACTAGGTCACTTCTTGTTTGTGTCTGGCCTGTGCTTTTTGTCTCAAAGTTGGTGGATAACATTGTTTCTAGCACTTCTAGCCTCTTGACTCATATTTGTTGTATTTGTTGTCTTTGTTCTTTCAGTCGTTGTGTTTATGTTGTTTTGTGAGCGGTGCTTTGTTCTGTGAATTTTGTCATCTGATTTCTGCTTTGGTCAAGTTGAATCTTCAAATTCTTGTCATTGAATATACAGTAGGTTGGATACCTAATCATTTCAAGAAATTACATTTATGAAGTTTATTAAGACAGTCTTTTTGCAATATCTGAAACCTGTAGCTCTACCTGTGAAGTTCTCAGAGCTTCAAGAGACAGACAGGAACAAGTCCGTGCAAGAAGGCTGTCCCATTGTCCTCAGCTGTGAACTCACTCATGATTCTTCTGCTCATGTCGACTGGTACAAAGATGGGATGAAACTCCTGCAACAAAACAATGCGGATATACAGTCAGATGGTCTAACAAGAACACTTGTCATCCATTCAGCTGAAAGCATACATAGCGGTAGCTATGAATGTTCAACAGCAGATGACACCATCACATTTAAAGTGGATGTTCAAGGTGATCTATTTCTATCCTTTCTTTCTTCTTATCATACATACCCCATCAATCTTGTTCTATGGTTTGAGTGGTAAACTGAATTTGCTATGTTGTGAATGTTCATAGTATGAACATAGTATGCTGGAGTGTTTGTTGTGTCCACTGTTAGTGTATTCATCTTTTCTTTTTCCAACACCCTTGTTATTTCCTTCTCTTAGGCCGATCGCAACAGATCATGCCAGTCCCACTATCAGAAAAGTACAGGATGGTTGCAATTGGTTCTCCAATTGTTCTCCAGTGTGAGGTCTCTGACCCGAATGCCCAGGTTTCCTGGTTCAAAGAAGATGTGGAACTATTTTGCAAAACTCGCCTTGATATGAAACGAGATGGCAGCCTCAGAAAGTTTATAATTCATTCTGCTAAGGTCTCTGACTCTGGCCTCTACAGCTGTAACCTCGCTGATGATGTTGAGACATTCCATGTGGACATCCAAGGTGATTTTCTGTTCAGTTTTAATGAGCTTCGAGATGTGAGATAAACATTTTAACATATCCCCTTTGCTGTTTTGAACTTTTTTTTTCTTTCACAAATATCTTAAATAAAATTATCTTGTAACATTGTATGAAGACACATAACTCCTAATGCTGTATGTATGCTAAAAAAACAAACCAGAAAGTGTTTTTTACAACATGTCTTTTTAAATGATGTTTGACAGCAGTGCTCTGCAAATCTTATAAACCCCCTCCAGCTGCTCCTGTGAGGTTTTCAGCACTTCCAGAGTTCGCAAGAAACAAATATGTTGAAACAGGCTGCCCAGTTAAGCTGCAGTGTGAAGTCTCAGAGCCAACCGCCCAAGTACTTTGGCACAAAGATGGAGAACAGCTACTTCCAGAGAGTGAATATGAAATCCAAACAAAAGAAACCGTTAGAGCGCTGGTTATTAAATCAGCAGAAGTCAGACACTCTGGGGTGTACAGCTGTGAGGCCGCAGATGACCATATAGAATTCAAGGTGGATGTTGCAGGTGATCTAAGTATTTTGAGCTTTGTCAGAATCACTAACCTTTTTTTGTTTTGTTTTTTTCAGTCAGTGCTTGGCAAGTAAACTAGAATGCAATAATAAGATGAAAGATAATGTGTACTAAAGTTAATTGTATACAGTACTTAATATGATTTTGGTGGAAATGTTGAGACTGTTTTTTCTTAAACGTGATCAAGCACATGAAACATCAAAGATGATCTAATATGAACAATTATTTATTTGAGTAATGCCAGCTAATTGTCATTCTCAACCTAAGAAGTAAATACTGACCCTTTCAGACTGATCATAGTGTAAAACCTATGCAGTGTCCTTCAGCTCTATGGAGCATTTTAGCTTCAGATTACGGCCTGTGGTTTGGTTTAGTTTCACTGCTGTCATCAGTCCTGTTTCCAAAATGCACCAGACAGCTGTTTTCAACCAAAAATCTCTGCTAAACAGATCGTACTCTATATGCCACCAGATTGTAATGTATATACTACCTGCCCCAGTGGAGGACTTAAGTGCCAGATGTTTCCATCAGGAATTGGTTCAGACCAAAATAGAGCTAACAAGAGAGAAAATGTTGCGCAAACATTTTTGTGGGGACCACAAGAAAAACCCCAAATGAATGCTGGAGTTGCTTTATATCTGCTGAATGTGTATGTAGGCAATTGTTTGCTAATGTCACAACAGCCTTTAAATGTCAGATTGTCCTGCAAAAAAACTTTTTTGCACTCGCTGCTGTGTGACACTGGTGAGATTAATGAACGATGAGCCGCTGATCCCGCAGGCTTCTGTATGAAGTATGTGACAAAGCACAGCATGGCAAATCTGATTTCTGTGATACTGTTCAATGAACTGAAATTCCTATAGCACTGGTGGTTTGATTCTTAGCTGTTCCAGAGGCTGAGAGGAGCCAATGCGTTGAAGCAGGCAACCCGATCAAACTGCAGTGTGAGATCTCAGACTCTGTAAACCAGACCTGCTGGCTTAAGGACGGGAAAAAACTCTTGCCAAAATCAGGACTAAACATCGATTCAGAGGGCAATAAGATGTCACTGGCTATAAAGTCAACAACGTCTTCATGCTCTGGGGTGTACAGTTGTAAAACTGATGATCATTCAGAATTCAACGATTTCTATGTGGAGGTGAAAGGTGATACTAAAGGTGATATTTTCTTGGCAAGATGCTGTCATTGCAGAGTCATACTTTCATGACCTCTAATATCTAAAAAGGAAGATCTGATCATCGTCATATTTATCATAGCTGACTTCCCCCTAAAAACCCTAATGTCATCAAATATTTAACTGTTTTTCATATAAATGTTTCACATTTAAAGCCAGTAGATGAAGAAAAGCATGCACTTTGATGAGTCCTCTGTTTTTTCTAGCCAATCTATAATACCATTATGTCACTGCACTGCTTCAATTAACTTTTCAATTTGCTTCGAAAGTTGATTAACAATCATTGCTGATTATGATGTCTATGTATTTTAGTAATATATAAAGCAAGACTTGATATAAGCATGTCTAAGCTGTGGAAACCAGAATGAATGCTACCTGCCAGTAACAATCTATTTCCTTTGTGTACTGTTTTCCACAGCACCACCAGTCACATTTGCTGATATCCCAGAGGAAGACCTTTTCAAGAGCGTTGTGGAAAAAGAAGAGCTTGCTCTGTCATGTGAAGTATCAAGGGCTGATGGTGTTGTCCAGTGGTATAAAGATGGAACTGAAGTGCAACTGAGCGACAATATTACAATTCAAGCAGAGGGCACCCAAAGAAATCTGACAATCCATTCAGCTCAACTGTCAGACTCAGGCACATATACATGCCGTGCAGGAGACAACATTTTAGTGATCAAGGTTAACATACGAGGTAACAACAGCTTTAAAAATGTATTACTGTATTAAATGCTTTACAAAAATGTATTTAAAAACCTGGATGGACAGCCGATAGTGTGTAAATTTCATCTGTTTTTCTGCTTAAGAACCTCCAGTGACGATAATCTACCCCAAGGAGGATGTCCACCTCGACCGTCATGTCCCTGAGGAAATCATTCTGAGTTGTGAATTGTCTCGTCCAAATGGTGTTGTGAGCTGGTACAAAGACGGCCAAAAGCTGCAGGAGAGTGAGAACATCAAGCTCAAGGTTGAAGGCCCTTATCGACGACTGAAGATTATTTCCAGTGGAGTGGAAGATTCTGGAGAATACGTCTGTGATACAGCTGATGATTCAATATTCTTTAACCTTAGTATTACAGGTAAACCCCTAAGACTACATACAATATACTGCACATGTAGGTGCATTTATGTTAGTATTGTAACAGCAAAAAACCCCAGGGGTAGACTTTGGTACTCACAGCAAGACTATGCTGCAAAAAAAATAGTTCATATGAAATTAAGTCAGAATATGTCTAGAGGTAAAGTAGATTCATGTAGCATTTAACAGCTTAATAATGGCTAAATTGCATCCTAATGTCCATTTTCAGAGCCTCCGGTGCGGATTGTATCCCCAAGTCAGTCACAAATGGAACTGTGTCAGCAAACGTCCGAGAGGATGGTACTGAGCTGTGAGATCTCACGGCCTAATGCAATGGTACGCTGGTATCGAGATGGACTTGAAGTGGAGGAAAATGACAACCTTATTCTAGAGGTGGACGGTGTCTACAGAAGACTTATTATACCTGAAACTACGGTCAAAGATTCTGCAGAATACGTCTGTGATACAGCAGATGACTCAGTGACGTTCTTCGTCAACATAGCAGGTAAGGAAACTAAAGACTGTGATAAGAAGGTCCTATAAATATGTTATTGTGTCAATTCCAAACCATACTAACAACATTTTCTTGGTGCGCAGAGCCTCCTGTTCGCTTTATACGTCCACGGAAGACCGCAAGCAGACTAGAAAAAGTGGTTGGGAATACTCTGGTATTAGACTGTGAAGTTTCCAGATCAAATGCTGAGGTCACTTGGAAGAAGGATGGAGAAGAGGTGGAGGACTCCAGAAATGTAACCATCCTTGAAGATGGTGCCATACGTCAATTGACCATTCACTCATTGACAGTTGAAGATGCTGGGCAATATGTCTGTGATGCAAAGGATGATGTGATGGACTTCCATGTAAAAGTACAAGGTAGGTCATTATATTATTATGTTATACAGTATACAGCTAATACTCTCTACCCAATAATCTTGTATCTTCTAAAGTTATGTATAATATGTGCTCAAGATCCACGTTATGTACAGAAGTTAATATTTGTTATATATTGGTGGGACCAAGATAATTCATCATAAAATTACCACAAAGTTTTCCCATTTCATTTTTACATGGCCACCTCAAAATAGAGAGACCACATCATTGACTTCCTCCATAAGATAATAACTTTTATTATGTTACAAAGGAAATTCTGTTCTTTTCATGTTCATTTTCAGAGTTGCCTGTGAAAATTCTCGGAAAAACTGACGCAAAAACAGAGAAGCAGTTCTTAGTATCAGATGACATAATTCTTGTGTGCGAACTATCAAGAGCCAATGCCTCAGTCAGTTGGTACAAAGATAACCAGCTAATTGACGACACTGAGCGATACTGTAGTGAGGAGCAAGGTGTTTTCCGGTCACTGGTTGTCCTAAATGCTGGGCTCGAGGATTCGGCAGAATACACCTGTGACGCAGTGGATGATAAAATGATCTTCTATATCACTGTCAAAGGTAATCACATTATTAAGCAATGTAAATGTCATCCATCTTTGTTTACCTCAGGGGATTAATGAATGGTACTTTGTCTTATGTTCAGAGCCTCCAGTAAAGATCATTGGAAATTCAGGCCACCCAGAGCATCATATGCTGGTAGCAGGGGATGACCTTATTTTGGAGTGTGAGTTGTCTCGGTCAAACGCCACTGTTCAGTGGTTATGGAATGGTGAGATACTGAAACCAGACACTCGAGTAAAAATTGACAGCTATGATGTTGTGAGGAAGCTTGTTCTCTCTGGACTTCAGCCCTCAGACTCTGGAAAATACATTTGCGATGCCACCGATGATAAGCTGATAACGATTGTTGAGGTCCAGGGTAAGGAAACATGTGTCAGATTTTCTTTCTATAGTGTTTGTTCAAATTTTTTTTGTATGAACATCGATTTTAAAAGCAATCTTTTAAATTTCATTTTCCACAGAGGCACCTGTGACATTTGTGAATAAAGAAGTAAATAACATCTCAGCATATGAAAATGAGAGTGTTACACTGTGTGCCATTGTGAGCCGAGAAATAGCTAATGTCCGGTGGTTGAAAGATGGCCAACTATTGAACGAGGACAACATTCACATCTCCAGTGAGGGTAACACCCACAAGCTCACCATTAATCCCTTGCAGCTGTCAGATTCTGGAGAATATGTTTGTCACGTAAACACAGATGAGATGTATTTCAGTCTTTTAGTCAAAGGTAAGAACTTGGCACTCCCAGTCAAAATGTGACCTCTATTCCATATGAATATTTACTTGATTATAACTGTCACAAAGTCAACATCCCTGGAATTTGTATTTGTTTTTTTCTCTTCATCAGAAATGAAGATGAAATTTATCAAACCTCTGGAGAATATTGTGTGTCTGAAGGGCAGTAGCCTTACATTAAGATGTGAGATCAACAAGCCCAAAGGAGATGTCCAGTGGCTTAAAGATAGCAAGGATATCTCTCCAAGCCGTCGGCACACAATACGGGCACAAGGTCGAGAGCGAAGCTTTACCATCCATGAACTAGTAGCAGAAGATGCTGGAGAATATGCCTGTGAATCTACACATGACAGAACCTCAGCTATTGTCACTTTAGAAAGTAAGTAAATATAAATTTTACAACTTTAAGGGGCAGTTGGGATGGTTTGAAATAGTCAATATGCCATCTTAAATTGTAAAGCACCATGAATCTAATTCAGCTGAATGTTTGCCTTTAGCTCCCCATGTTGTTGAGTTCATAGCGGAGCTTCGTAGCATCACAGTCTGTGAAGGAGAGGATGCAGTATTTAAGTGTGTGGTTTCCCCAGAGGACACTCGCTTGGTCTGGTACTTAAATGGCAAACAAGTTGCTCTGAATGAGCGCACTGTCATTTCAAGCAATGGACTATGCCACATGCTCTGCATCCACAACTGCATGGTTTCAGATAGCGGCAAAGTGACAGCTGATGCCGAGGGACTGGTATCAGACGCAGAACTCCAGGTTCAAGGTGAGCTGTTGCCTTGTCCATTAACACTGTCAACATAAACAGTATATGTTCTACAATGAATTGCAGAATTTAAGTTTAACAATCAATTACAATCCAACTAACTTATTATCTCACTGGTTATTATCATCAAGTTTTTCCAAATATAAGCTATTTCAGCAACACTGGAATGAATGTGAGCATAAAAGTAAGAGTCTTTGAATGCCTGTGAACTATTACTACCACATAAGCATATATGTGTGATAAATAATGACCCTTTCAGTCAACTTTAAATTGTGGAAGAGGCGCCTTTGACGGCTAGCGCTTAGCAGCTTCTCCTGTTAGAATTCCTCTGCTAACTGACAGAGACAAGTGGCTCAGTAGTTTTTGGCGTATGCAACGCTGCAGGGGGCAAGGCTCCTCAGAGCTTCTCGCTTGCTCTCTGTGCTTGAACTTGCATTGTAACATTGCTGATTTTCTTCGGTCTATATGTGATGTAGTTATATAAAAGTACCTAAATTGATGACATGTCAGATGCTGCTATATAGTAATTCCTTACATTCATTTTTAGAACAACAGGTGTTGTTCACCAAGAAAATGACACCAGTTATAGCTGAAGAGTACAGTGAGGCAACTCTAGAGGTGGAGGTGAGTCGGGATTCGGAAGAGGTACAGTGGATGAGGCAAGGGGTGCTGATCCACCCTGGAGCCAAGTATACCCTGAAACACAAGGGCCGAAAACACAGTCTCACCATCCACAAACTCACCATGTCTGACCGTGGCACCTACAGCTGCGAAACCCTCCATGACCGCACGCAAGCCCAGCTCACGGTGGAACGTGAGTGTGCACGTGTTTGCACTATGCCCTGTTGTTGTTTGTTTACCGCTGTTGCCGATGGCTCCACCTCTTGCACAGCCTCCATCAATGCGTTTTGTGAAGGCAAGCTCTATTAACTGAGTAGGAGTAATTTGAGTGACTGGGGCCTAGGGTGGCACTTGCACTGGAACATGATGGCAACCAACAGGTGACCCACAGCCCAACTGGACTTTCAGACATGATGTTTCTGTATTGACACAGGATAAATGAAGCCTTTCGGTCTCCACATCAAAGCAGATCACAGTTTTAAAGAAAGTTCTTGGTTTATAAAAATTAAGATGCTACTGCTCAAGGGCTAGAATTGCATTTATCAACAAAGTAAATGTTCACATTTACAAATGTATCAAGCCAAATGACCTATAACACCCAGCATCTTGTAGTAATTAAGACGTACTTAGGCTTGTTTTTTCTTAGTGCATACTTCTTACATTTCTTAGTCCTATGATCCACAGGCCAGTAGGTGAATTAAAGGCTGTTCTTTCAACACTAGTGTGGGTGGGAAGGGGAAAGTCGGGACTTCAGGCTGCTGTTGGCACCTCCTATGAATTTGGATCTCCTCTCATTGCTTCTAAATTTACACCCTGGCCTTCAAAACTAAGATTGTTGTCATCAGGTCTCCAAAATAAACACTCCTTTTTCCCCACACAGAATGCTCGTCTGTGTTAGAATAAGTGAAAAATGTTGGCAGTTTCAAAGCTGGCTTTTGTGTAAAGCCCTGTACTCAAATAACCAAAATATCGGCTTGTAGATGTGTGCCAGTTTGTATTGTTTGACTGCAGACTGTTGCATACAGAGCAGACTCCAAGCCTATTCTGTAACAGAAAAATGACACCATGTCTGCTCAGTGTTAAAAGTGGAATGAAAATGCTTGCCACTGGAGTCGTTTGAAACATACCCTTTGTGTAAGCTTTCAATGTACTTAAAAGTACTAACACAAACAGCACCAACAGCTGAATGTGCTTTTACTGTCTGCTGCATTTTACACAGTTGTACAATTTTCTTTACAGCTCGAAAAATCACAATCAAGAGGGAGCTGACTGACATCAAAACCACAGAGAGAGAAACAGCCTCTTTTGAGGTGGAACTGTCCCATCCCAACGTACCAGGCACCTGGACGAGAAACAACATTCAGCTCAAGCCGACACATCACTTCCGCATGACTGCCAAAGGACAAGTCCACAGCCTCACTGTCTCGAATCTGTCAGTAGAAGACACTGGCACCTTTACGTTCTGTGTGGAGAATTTGAAAACATCTGCAAGGCTTGTTGTCAAGGGTGAGTCATTTCTAAAAAGAGAAAGTTAAAAAAAAAAGGGGGGGGGGGGCAGAGAAATATTTGATTTCACCATTTTAACAATGTAAAGAGGCTTCTCTACAAAGTTAACCCTCACAACACTTCACAGTATGCCCTCATAACTGATCTTTATACCACGATAGATCATTCCTTAATACCTCATAAATCACAGATAAATGTGATCATTCCTTAGTGAAGCTTTCAAAGACCAGAGAGAGTTTAAGTATTATGCTTTTTATGTATGGACAATAAACCTTTACAATCACACTATATAATGGCCATAAGTTACATAAAACAGGAGAACATAACAAGTTCAATAAATTGTATTTAATGTGAAGAGTGCAACAGTATTTGTTCAAGTTTTGAATAAATTGTTTGCACATTTTCGCTATTTTTACATCAGGGGAAGACTGAAATTTGGGCTGAAAGGAAAACAAAGTATTTACAGTGTTTTTATTGCTCTTAAATGTAAAAATGTGTCAGATTTGACCTCAAACAGTATGTAATGGTTAGGAATTGATAAGTAATTGTGTGTGTGGTCTAATTTGAAGCAATGAGTAAATAATTTTAATCATGTGCTTTATGCAAGTATGCAAGTCTACTTTGAATGTAATATTTGCACATTTTTAGCTCACACATCATGTACAGTACACTACACTGCAATACAACCAAAACAACATTTTACTGTATTTATTTTGTGACCTCAGACTGGTAGCTAAAGCAGTTCACCCAAAGTAGATCAAATGCCAACCAATGGGGCCAGGACAATAGAATGAGTGGCGCTCCTGCTACTGTTGCCTTTATCCTGGCTCACGTTACAAACACAAAATAGCCTAGCATGACCCAATGAAAAGCAGTAGCTCCGTTCAGTCTTTTCTGTCAGGTGCCAGTTTAACCTCATGCTGTAAAATAATCCGCTCCATGCCAAGTCACTTACTATGCATCATCCCTTTGAGCTAGGGGTTAAAACGCTCTAGATGACGACTGGATGAAAATGTCATCGCAGTGAATTAGGTCACATAACTTAACAGAATGGGAAACTTTAAATTTTGCTCATCAATATGTAGCGTTAGTACATTTATTTGTTAAGAAATTCAAGTATGATTGCTTTAACTCAACATGCTTTTTCTCCACCAGAGCCCCTAGTGACAGTTTTCAGAAAACTGGAGAACCAGAAATTCCCTGAAGGTGCAATAGTGTCTATTGAGTGTGAGCTGTCAAGACACAATATCAATGTGAAATGGATCAAGGCAAGTGTTTTCTTTTTCTATGTAACCAACATCTATGATTTTTTAATTTATTAAATTTTTAAATCTAGAGCCAAAAACAACAAATGTTATGTTTTATGATGTTATCACATAAATGTTCAACTCAAAGGACAAACGTAGACGTCCTCTAAACTGACACAATCTCTGTGAACAAAGCATCTTAAGAATACTTGAATATATTCCGACAATCACTCCATTAATAACCACAAATTATTTGAAAATGTCTGCTCAGTTTTCTTCAGTCGACATTGTATTGATCAAGGTAGAACAATAAAAAATTCACGTGGTTGGACAATGCTATGTGGTGTTAAAGGTGCAATAAATGACATTGAGTCTCACTGGATGTCAGCAAACAGCTATTTGCTATGTAAAGATGTAATGGAGTAATGGCGATCAGGGCAGTGAAAGTCATACTCCCTGCATGTGTTTCTTATTCGAACTTTGTTCTTGGTTTTGGTAGGTGCCCTGGTCATGTATGCATGTTAGTGCATGTTAGTGCATGTGAGTCCCTCTGTGTGAATTGTAAATTGAGAACTTTATTGAGTGAACGCTAGACATTTATGTTGGTCTGAGATGTTGGTGCTATAGTGTGACATCTAGTGGCTGAATGTCATGTATTGCATCTTTAGTAACATGTTTTGGTTCATTTTTTAAATTCTTCTTCAGGATGGGGTTGAGTTGAAGCCGGGCAAGGATTTGCGCATTTATGCGATGGGACGGAAGCGTTTCCTTCAGATCATGAAATGTCAAGTCAGTGATTCTGGCGTGTACACCTGTGATGCTGGAGATGTGACTACGTCCTGCACTGTGGAGGTCTATGGTAAAGTCTGCTTTCTAAATAAATTAAAAACAAGGGCCTCTACTTTTACAGTTATGTCATATGTGACATGGGCTGCATGGAAAATGTATGCGGGTGTGCAGGTGGGAATTACTGAAACACTGGAAAAAAATTAAAGCCTAGACTGGGACCAATACCTCAGATTTTATGTCATTATCAGTCATTTACTGCTGTGAAACTAAAGGCCATAGAGGTGTAAGCAGAGTAGGCTACATAATGTTTATGCTAACTTTGCTTTGCTACTTTGTATCAGTGATTTGTCAAGAAATTAACTGAGCAGTTGTGATCAGCATGCACAGTATCACCAACAATGTAGCTGGTCACTGCTCAGATATTAGACCAAAATGTTGGTCCTCATCCAAAACGGATCTGTTGTGAACCTACTGAAACCTGACAAGCATTTTTTGAAGAGAGACCTTATATGATGGGGACTCCAACACAAATAAATCTGACTCAAATAGACCTGAAGATAGAGATATAACACCAACACAGCAGCAGCATGATACACTATCATTTAACAAGCAGGCTCTGTTTTCACCTTCTGTGCCAATATTAAAACATTCTGTTACTGGCCAATAGAAAGAAGATAAACATTTTCTAACCAATTTAATGGCCTGTTTGTGAATCAAATTTTTTCAAAAAAGTTCAATCGTTTTGGGGTTTTTTTAGCATAAGAACAAGAAAGCAATTCTAAAAGTGCATCCTGTAAAGAAAAAAACAAACAAACATAAAATACTGCTAGGCTTTGGAGAACCACTGTTATAATTTGTTACCATCATAATGTAAGGGGAGCACAAAGTGTGGGAAACATGTTAGCTAATGGCAAGTACAGTAGGATAATTTAGAGCAACAAGACTGTAAACAAGAGAAAAAGTAAAAAAGCACTTACCACACAATTACAGTAACAGTGCTGCCATTTTTGTTGCACTTAGCCACCTCTTTGTTGGCACTTATGATTTGCTGCTGTGGTTCTCTTTTCTCTTGCCCCTTACGTTATTTCAAGTTCATACAGTCAAAATAGAAGACTGGAATTCATAGTCGCACCAAACATTTACTCTTGTTCTTATATACTTTACCCTGAGATGATTGTTTGCTTAAAAAAGATCTTTTCTAGGGTTAGGGTTACGGGTTAGGGTTAGGGTTAGGGTTAGGGTTAGGGTTAGGGTTAGGGTGAATTAAGTTTAGAAACATAATAAATCAACATGATTTATAAAATATAAGCAAGAACATAAACTGTTGTCACCCTTTGGTCGGGTATTTACTATTGGTATGGATATCACTGTGAGTTTTAAGTTCCTTTAGTAATACTACATGGAGCGCTGCAGGGGATGCGCCAGGCTCCAATGTAGCGAAAGACTGCCATCTGCCTGTCAGTCACAGAATAGCCTTCATGATGCAACAACATAAGATATTTGTTTTATGCTGTTTTTCTTTTTCTTTTACTGTTTAATGCATTATTTAACGCACTTTGAATTAGTTTTCATTTGTGTACGATACATGCTGTACAAATTTAATTGCCTTTCTTTTATACAATACATACACATCTGTGCAAAAAACAAGACTACACAACATATAGCTTTAGGCAAGATAATGGTGCTGTACATTTATTTGGGAAAGGGAACGATGTACAATAACACAGATTTTACAGAAATATAAAGTTCTATGAGGGGGAAATACTGTTCGGGCAAGAAAGAAGCTTTGAGATTGCCGTGGATGTTTTCTTTTTACTGTTTCTGCTCTGACATTGTTAAAAGATACCCGTTGTAATAGGAGAGGACAGGTTCACAATTTTTTCCAGTCTATTTTCAAACAGCTGTCAGGTGTCCATATGAACAGTGAAAGAGGTTTTCTTCACTGTAATCATTCCTTTTGTTTATACTGGTTGTTAAAAGATCCCCTTTAATGTACTTTAAATGTAAGTGATGGGGGTCAAAATCCACAATGTATCTACACAGTCATTTTGTGCAAAAATGCATGTGAGTGAGTTGGTCATATTAAGTGGATATCTGCCACATTTACAGTCTTTTTAGCATCAAATTCCCTCTTTGTGTTTACTCGGACAGTGTTTCCCTGTTGAGCTGTGGTGGAAGAGGGACTTTGACTAAAGACTAACATTGAAAGATATCTACATGATTTAGATGGCCAAAACTTCATATTAGCTTCAGATAAACGTTTAAATACATTTTTCCACAGAGAGAGGCTTTTGGATTTAGGCCCTCATCACTTCTATAATTAATGCTTTATGAAGTAATCTTCTAATCGTCAGCCTGAACAGGAGGAATGATTACGGCAAGAAAAGCTTATTTCAATTTCCATTTGGGCACCTTACTATTGTTTTAAGACTGACTTTAAAAAATTGTGCACCCATCCTTTAAGCATCCATTAACATGATGTTAATCTGTTGGCAGAGCGTGAACTGCTGATCGTGCAGGGCCTCGAGGATCTGCATATCCAGGAAGATCAGAATGCAGTGTTTGTTTGTGAGATCTCAGTAGAGGACGTACCCGGCGAATGGTACAAAAATGGAGAGAAGATACAACCCACCAGTACCATCAAGATCCGCCAGGAAGGTCAGTTTCAAAATCCTGCACGTCTCCACTGATGATATTGCACTCATAAATAAATGAGTATGACTTTAAAATGTTCAGATTTTCTACAATCTTTAAATAGTTGTAAGAGGGCAAGCAAAAAGGAGTCTCTGTGTAAAAACGTTCTAGTATGGACATACAAAAGAATTCAAATAAAATCTATCAATATCTCCCTTACCTCCTTACTTGGTTACTTATCTTATTATCTAATTTGATGTATTTCTCACCACAAATTTTCTCTTGTTTCAGGGAAAAAACATTTTCTCCTGATGTGCAATGTGCGCCCAGAGGACTGTGGAGAAATCAAGTTTGTCGCCAGACATATCGAATCTGTCACTTGCCTGGAGGTGGAAGGTATAATAATGAAAACTATGTGTTCCGAATTAAATACGTTTTTCTACATGAATGATAATTGATAATGATAGTTTTATTTAATATTTATTGATTCAATATGTATATACATTTTAGGAATGATTATAGAGCATGCCTGTTGGTATTGTACTCCTGTGTCAACTCTAATTTACAATGTCTGTGGTTCACATAACACTCAAAACATTATCCCATTTTGTTCTTCACTTAACAGTGAATTTTGAAGTCTCACAATAACTTAAAGTTTACTTTAATTCCGTCTGTCATCCAGTTATATTCATCCACGCATCAAAACTTCATTCTTTTTCAGAGGTTCCTGTCAACATTGTGAAACCTCTGCAGGATAAAACCGCCCTCGAGAAGAGCCGTGTGATCTTAGACTGCACAGTGTCCAACCCCAGATGTAGTATCCGCTGGTACAAAGGCAGTAATGTCATCCTACCCTCAGAGCGCTTTGAGATCTGCAGTGAGGGCTGTTATCGGAAACTAATCATCCAGCAGGTGGTGCTAGAGGATGAGGGCATGTACAGCGTGCAGGTTGGAGAGTATTCATGCTCTGCTAAACTGACAGTGGAGGGTAAGAGAATTCATGGTTAATTAACAGCACTAAGTAGTTTACAGGCAAAGTCCTTTCCTATCTGTTTGTTAGTAAGGCCCATGTTAAAATTTAATGTGATAAATGTATTACAGTACATCAGTATAGTACACATATATTGTACCTCTTTATACAGTACTGCTTTTGTTATTGTGTGTATATTGATAGTCCAGTACCAACAAAAGGGGAGTTGTCATAACCTGAGAGTAGCTTATCAAAGCTTCCTTATTCCCCGCAAAAAAAAACAGAAAAACCTCCTAAAAAAACATGGCAACAATTCTGAGGATACTGTTATGTGACCGAGGGGGTTGAGGACCTCAAAAGTAACCTCATTGTGCCATCTACTGGCAAAGCAAAGTTAAAACACATTTTGTCCACATGATTAACACAAGTTATCACCATTTTTCACACCCCTGTTTTCCGCTCACCCTTTCCCCATTTGAAATTTTAACTGACCATTTCCAACATATTTGTTTTTTCCCCTTAATTCATTTCTTAAAAGACTGAGACTTGGCTTTTACAAGTTGGAAGTTTTCCACAAACAACAGCTGCTGATTCTGCTTGAATTCACTTACAACAGATTCCAACAGCATGCCTGCTTAATTAGCCCCCTCAACATCAATTATGTGTGTCATACTAATTCATTATGGAAAACCCCCAGAACATGACACTCACATGCAGAATGATATGTTTTTTTGAGTAACCCCAATCTCTCCTTAAATAACAATGGGCCTTTTTGATGGAAGATATTTTGACATGTCACAGTAAGAAAAGCACAGGTGTGAATAGTAAACCTAATGATGTTTGAATTCCCTTCAGCTTCAGGGTCCTGGTGCATGCTGACTCACTGTCACACTGTCTTACTGGGAAACTTGAACAGAAGGTAGACATCATATTAGTGGTATTAAGTCGCTTTTTCACTATGGAAACTTAAAATCTTCCACTCAAAAACACATTTTTCTTCTTGTTCTTATAATTGAATTTTTGAGCTTCACTGTGAATTAATGAAGAATGATGTGCAGAGTTTGACACTAGAAGACTGTTTTTACATCCATCTACTGAAAGTGGAACATTTCTCTGTGCTCATCGAAAATCAGATTTTAAGGGACTGGCCTATGGGCATGATTTATGACATTACAAAAAGTTTGCAAGCCAATCCTGGTCCAGTACTCAGCTCAAAGTGTGATGTGGAAACTTGAAGCCTCCAGTGCACATTCGCTGAAAACACTGTTCTGACTGTTCAGCGAAGTAAGAGACGTCTTGTGTCCAACAGTTAAACTGAAATGAAATATATTAACATATTCATATATTCTGGATTTTTAATGAGGGAGTAGAAGAGGATTGACCTGGTGTGCCAGATGGTTTGTTACCAGAATCATGGAAACTGTTTGGAAAAGGGCAAGCACTTAACAAAATAATTGGCAGATGATTGAACAAACCATCTGTGTATCTATTGTCTTACCTTGCCAGGTAGTGTTGATAGTTGGTAGTGTAGATGTTGAAAATCCAGCTGAGATGCAAGGTAAGTAAATGCCATTTTAAGAAATTCTAACTCAGTAGTTTAATTTTTGTGGAAAAACATATTGGACACAAATTGCATATTCAACTTTAGTGGATCATCACACATCAGGTATGGAATTAATCAGCTTCAGTTCAAAATGAGAACTTTTCTATGGATGTCACTTTTTGAGCCAAGACACAGGCCAAATGTGGCCTTTAAGTCTTGTTTTTAGCCTAGCCGAAATGCCTTTTGCTATGTTGTAAAACATACTTTAAAATTGTGAGGCCCATTGGGAATCTTAGGACTCCAAACTGAAGCAGTTATTGATTACTTATGGCCCCTACTGGCCTGTTAAGAGGAGTGATGAGTCAGAAGTCATTTGCAGTATAAAGTAGGTTTTTCAAAAGTCCACAAATATCATAAATGTGCACAAAAAATATTAAGCTGATGAGTCCAGTAGTATGCGAGATTAGCTGCTGAGAGATACAAACCAAACACATGATCTGCAGGGGATAAGAAAATCAGTCTCTGGGTTGTTGGACAATCGGTACATGCTCAGGTATAGGTTTGTAAGTTCCTATTTTGAAAAAGGCCTATTAGTGTGCTTTGCTGTGACAGGTCAAAATTTCCTATACCTGCATGTGATTATGGATTACTGGGTGAGACGTGTAAAGGGGATTAATAACAGTCAAAAGCAGACACACAGTTCAAGAGTTACCTGAGAAGGATCTACCACTTACAACTTAAAATAAAATATAAAACTTTGTATAATTGGATACGAGCTGACTATTCTTTTTTTAACCAGTAGATGTCAGGTTTTACACAGATTTCTATTTGGGGGGGCTTGTTACTCTTAAGAATTACCTCTACAAAAACACTAAGAACAGAAACCCTGCTTTTCCTCTTTTTTTGTGCAACAATTTAGCCCAGTCTTTGTTGATGGTCAGAGAGCTGAAAGACGTGGAGGTCAAAGCCCCCAACGAAGCCTGTTTTGAATGTGAGGTGTCAGTCCCTGTCATCAAATCCCCCGTGTGGAGCCTGAATGGGGAGCCCTTGCAGCAAAGCCCTCATGTACGTCTGGAGAAGATGGGAACAGTCCACCGGCTGACCCTGAGACAAACCTCCCCAGACATGAGTGGAGCAGTGGAGTTCACTTCTGGAAAAGCCAAGAGCACAGCTCAGCTTCGGGTGCTTAGTAAGTGAAAGATGGCATTTTTATGGTGCTTCTTTATTTTATTGTCAAATCACTCACTAATTCGTCAAATTCATTTCTTTAGTTTTTCATAAATAAGCTAAAGAAATATTTGCATATAACCACAAGCATACAGCCTACAATTTTCAGTTAAAGGTCATGTTCACAATTTTTCAAGTCTATCTTAAAACAATATTCAGGTGCCCAAATGAACTTTGAAACAGTTTTCTTTCTTGCCATAGTCATTCCTCCTGTCCATACTGATCATTAGAAGATCGCTTCATAATGCATTCTGAATGTAGTTGATTGGGGATCAAATCCACAGTCCTCCTTCTGTGTAAAACTGTATTTAAAAGTGTATCTGAAGCTTCAGCTTTCAAAATTAGTCGAATCAAGTGGATATCTTTCTCTATTTTGCAGTGAAGGCTGTTACCACAAACGAATCAACCTTTTCAGCGCCAAAGTCCCTCTTATTGTTACTGTACTTCCATCGCAGCTCAACAGGGAAACACTGTCCAAGGAAACAAAGAGGGAATTTGATGCTAAAAAGACTGCAAATGTGGCAGATATCCACTTAAAATTGACCAACTCAGGCTGCTGAAGCCTCATGTAAGCTTCACATCAACTTTTACATGCATTTTTGCAAAAAGTGTGTGACAACATTGTGAATTATGTCACTCACATTGAAAACACATTTGAAGGGGATCTTTTAACAGCCAGTATGAACAGGAGGAATGATTACAGCTAGGAAAATATATTTCATTGTTCATATGGACACCTGACTGTTGTTTTAAGACTTGAAAGACTTGAAAAACTGTGAACTTATCCTTAAATAACACCATACTATTGTTATAGTAACCTGCCATCAGTGGTGTCAGTAAATTTAACTGACTCTTCCATATATGAGCCAGTGATGTCATTCAAATATTAACCACTAGATGGCGATAAAAAACAAGGTCTGTATGCTCTTGTCAAATGCTGCATGTACAGTACGTGAAGAGATGCAATCTCAAATTAAGAAAGCAAACAGTGTTTCCATTTAATGTTTTTTATATGTTAAACTAAAAAGACATACTTGCATTAGAAGCAGCACATAAAAATAGCATAAACCCTTCAGACAAATCTTGAATTACTGCGATGGCATGACCAAGTGTGCTACATGACTTGGCGCTGCACATGTAGCACACAGCAATAAATACAGTAGATGTTTGGGCTCTTAGAGTGCAGCATTCTGTCAATAATACCTGGCGTTTATGGTTCTGCTCTACTTGCACATATGTAGGTCAAACAGAGCACAAGCACACACAACCTTCTCGACCTATTTAAGTGTGCACGAGAGTCTATATTTAGTTTTATTATGTTGGCTTTAAAGGAAAGAGTATTATGTTTAATCATCTGGCTTATGTGTTCAACCTGTTGTAAATTTACTTTAATACTGAGGGCAACATGCAGCCCAACCAGAGCACACACTCAGATAAGAAATTAAAATAAATTAAAAGAGTCTGCAACTCTATAAATGGTGTGACATTTGAGTCATAAAAACAGAGCAGGTGATGGCTAGCGGCAGGAGAAAATACTGGTAAATTAGATAGATTTTCTGAGAATATGATATCAACTTTGAGGTGATCATTTTTTAAATTAAGTTTCAGGTCTTTAGTCTAAAATCCATTCAGGGTGGTCACAAGAATTCTTACATTGGTGATTTGCGAAAGTGAGCATCTGCAGGAATTTCTTTAAAAGAGAAAATCTACTTGACTTTTGCAGAATGGAAGATTAGACCAGTTGTTCCCAAAGAGGGGATTAATGTGAAAGGTCACAAAATGATTAATTTGTAATAAAGAAAAATAGATATTTCTGTTCTCCAATAAAGTTTTTTTTTTCTTTTCAAATACTGAACACAAGTAGACATTGACTTGTTTCAAGGGTTAAAAGCCAAAAAGATTGGGGAAACACTGACTTAGAGTACAATTGTTCAGTTTTTAACAGAACTGATATGCAATAGTAACTGTTGACTGACGACTCTGCTCCGAAGCCTAATTCTCTCTATGTTCACATTTCACAGGTGATCCGTGAGAGACAGCTTCTGTCATCATCTCACACAGATAGATTAGTGATTGTATTGATGTTCTCAAGTTGTAACATTGACAGTGCTTACATATTTACATGCAGTATGTCTATAAATGTGGTTTAAACAGGGTTGAGATGGAATTTAATATAACTCAGTTATTTCAGGGGGTGGATTTTCTTCTAGTAACTTGCCTTTGAGTAACAACATTTCTGTTAATATAGACTTTATATTCAGTGTGTGAAAAATGTTAAAATGGTTCCTTTAAAGTAACAGAAATAGCAGTTGGGATGTAAATAATGTCCTGTGTGAAAGTTTTTTGGCTGTAACCACATTGAGAATTTTTAGCTCAATGTGCATTGTGCTAATATATATATTATTTGAATACTATAAGGGTCAAAGGACGTTGTTAGTGATAAGATCTGGTTTTAATCACACTTGAAACGTTTAGCACCAGATGCTGTCTCGGTCCTTTGTGAATTTTTAGTTGAGCCTGAAAGTGAACAGCTGATGCTGGTTTTGTCTGTGAGGTAGTTTCAGAATGAATGAAAGCAAAAACCAGAGCTAATTTACAGATTACATATGCACTTGTGCAGATTTTTATGCAAATACATCTTACCCCATATACAATCTTACCCCATATATCAGAGCATGGTTTTGTGTGGCTGCTGTGACAGTGAGAGTAATCCATTTTATATAAGCTTAGGTAGCAGAAACACCAGCTTCAGATATTACCATGAATTAACAGTTAGCTTCCAGTTAACACTAAAATACATCAAATTTAGATTTTAGAATAGATCATCTAAGCAACAAATGCCTAATTCATAAAATCTTATAATTAACATCTATTTTCATCATTTGTCCATTGTATAGAAATTGTTTTTTTATGTATTGATGAAAAAGTTCGAATGAAGAAAGTTCTGTCTTGCAGCAAGGGGCTTGTAATGTAAATACATTGGGCCAAAAATCAGGTAATTTAGCAAAGAAATAGATTTAAAATTACTTGATCACTTTGATTGAGAATCAGGTCATGCTAGATGCTAGATGTTGAAATGCTTTGAGTGATTATTACATTTGTGCTTAACAGAGAATGATAGTTGTTTTCATATAAAATCTGTTTCCATATTCCATTTTTTCATTTGACTTGTTTTCTCCTCTGCCATGTTGTCTTGAGTGTTTGGTATGTGAAAAAATGTACTGACCTGTTTCAATAAAACATGCTTTATTGATGCAAGGTAAAAATATCTGTACTTTTTTATTTTTTTTATTTTTTCAATCTTAACATTTATCAGCAGCAATTGAGAAACTCACTTTTTTGAACCAGTTTCTTTACTTGAGTCACAACGTTAATACTCTTGCATACAGTAAAAAAATTAAATCAGTATTTCAAGACAGGTTATGTTTTCTCATGTACTGTCAAATTTTCTTTTTTTTAAATCTTAAACTGATGTAAATATTCACACTGACGCAATCACACTGAAACCCACACACACACACATACAGATATACACACTCACACTCGCTCCAGACTGAGGCAAATTAAAATCAGGGCTAGAACATGTCTGGCTCAAGCTTCCCATACGAAACTGAACATACAGATCAATAAGGCAGCGCACTTGACTCCATTAATGTCATGCATGAAAAAGCTCAGATTCAGGTTTACCAACAGGAGGCGTCAGTGGGCGTTTTTAAATCAAATGTCAGATTTATCAATGACACTTGAGCAGGTCACAACCTCCTCCTGCACACATGAACATTATTGCATTATTGATAGGTGGCACGCTGAGGTGGCCAATTCAGCTAAAAACTCAAAACATAAAATAACATTAGATAAAATAATATTAAAACCAATTCAAAAAGTTTGCCTAAAATCGAATATACTGTATGTACAAAAATAATCTCACCACTTCTGCAATGGTGTGCGGTCAGTTATCTAAATGTCTGCGAGATCCAGACTTAGTTTCATTATATTTTTCTTCTTAAAAAAATTATGTAAGTATGACGTTAACTGAACTGGTCATTAGAATAAATCTAAAACGGTTATTACACATTAAAAATTAGATTCCACTCAGTAATATTACGATTTAGTGATTATATTTAACATTATCAATCAGCTGTAATGTAGTGAATAAGGACTAAATGCAATAGCAGTGGAATACTATATTCCAATAATGACAGTTTGGTTTCTTTGCAATCTCAACCTACAGAGGCCAAATTCTCACACAAACTGTTTGTAGCTTTTCAAAGACATACAGCGTCTAAGCGCACATGAAAATGTGCATTTTGTATTGAAATGTGTCAAAAATTACTAAGAGATTACTAACCCAATTATTTTAAGTTAATGATTGTCTTTTCTACATATTTGGCCATTTTAGGTACAAAAAAAGTAAGTTAATCTCAAGGTACAACCTTCCAGGAACAGTTTCATGACTTGTTATTTTCTGTGTGAGATATATTAATTACAAAATGCTACATTTAACTGACATGAAAACTATGCTATGTGGTTCATTTGTAGAATGGCACTGAACTGTTCACACAATCTAGGTTTACAGCACACTTACATACAGTAAGTCATTGCTGTCACAACAACAGCAACAACACACTAGCTGCACTGCAAAAGATCTATAAAAAATCATTTAATCTTATATTCAGTCGAACATCATTACTAAAAAGAAAAAGAAAAGAAAGAAAATCTGTTTCTGGGATTTGATTACTGTCAGTGCTGAAGCACCAAAACCCACCGGAAGATTGCCTTCACCTTTTTTTATGCTATAAACTGTAAGAGTGGAACATCAGATTAAATGACAGTCACTTTTTGCAGTGTGGTCCTTGTACTGGGAAGCAGCGTGGAGCCTGTGGCCCACCAGCCTCCGTGGCCCCGTGACGACAGCTGCTGGTGATTATTTTCATCCTAGTATCCTGCCTCTGTTAACTTGAAGTCCTCTGCTGCTTGAGAATATCATAGATGTCATCCTCTTTGCTTAGTCTCTCAAAGAAGGGGATAAGATCGAGGAGCTCGGTGTCTGACATGTCGTCAAACCAGGACGCTACAGGAACCTGCAGGATTTGAAAAGCAGGATATGGTAGAATCAGAAAAAAACTGACCATAATGATTAATATTAAGGACGCTGCTATAATTTAGGGATGCTGAATATAGAACAGTAAACTACTGAGTTTCCTTTAATCACATGTATATCAGTTTATTGCAGAAAAAGAATTATAAACATACTGCGTTGTCCGGGTGGAAGATGTATGAGGCTGGGGAGTTGTCAATGATGATGACCTTATTGAGGTCTCGTCCTAAACGGCTCAGGTCTTTTACATAGTTCCCTTTGTGGAAGACGCATGACTCCCGGAAGAGACGGCTCCGGAAGGCCCCCCATTTGTCCAACAGGTCCGAGACAGGATCAGCATACTACAACAGCAGGAGAATCAGAGTGACTGTCTATAAACAGTGTAGAGCGAACGATGGACAGATTGTACAGCAATCGTGTATGGATGTGTTTATTTTAATTAATTTAAATTGTATTTTACTTGACTTACAAACAATGCTAAAAAAAACTATGAGGAAAAAATGTAACCATTCTGAAAATGTATAGATTAGGGGTTAAATTTGCATAAAATGTCTATTCATTTTCTACATAGCTTTTCCTATAAAGAGAATGCACGGAGGCACGGGGAAGAAATTCCACACAGACACCATATTTACATGTGGTATTGAAATGTGATATATGCCTGGATACGTTGTTAAGATAAGGGAAAATGCATATTAATGCAATGTTTAACAGTGCGACCACATCCATAAGAGAATTGGTTCATGGGTCCAATAAGCTGAAAGGTCACCTTTGTTGCCAGCTAAAGCAAGCTCTGCAAAAGCTGCAAGTAGTGGAAGTAGCTAGAAGTCTGCCTATGGGAGAAGTTATTTAGAAAGGTATGATGTCAATTTGTGGCAGTCAGTCAGTTTCCTTGACCTGGGATGCCACTTGTTTGTGGACAAGTTCACCAGCTGCACTTTTGCGTATTGGGATCTGATCGCAATGCAGGAACGAGAATGCATTTTAATACGGGGTGTAAATGCAAAGACACACGGATCAGATGTCATTATCCAGATAATGTATCCTGATACAGATCACATGATATTACCAGGTGTAAATGGGGCAGTATGGCCACTATGTTTGAACCCAGAACCTTTTTGCTGTGAGACAACAGTGCTAACCACTGCACCACCACATTAAACATGCATTAACCGATTCCTTGGACACTTGAGTGAAACAAGACGTTAACTTGACATATTATTACAAGCTGTAATAAACACACTGGTATATCACCTTATAAAGTTGAAATGGCTAATGTGTTAGCAAACAGTTGCATGTTTAGACATCAAGCAATCATGGAGCGACATTAGCATTAATTTAGAGTGTGTTAGAATGTGTTCCTATGTTAACCATGTCAATATGCAAAACTGTAACTTAGTGATGCATATTGTGCATTGGACTGTTAGTAATAAAAATCCTTTACAAGATGTTTTTTTAGGTAAGCCTTTTTTGACCATTAAGCAATATGAGCATGGCATGAATCACTAATAGAGTGAAAAGTTTTAAACATGAACGTCTTCAGAGTGGCATTTGATATTAGACAATGTATCCAAAATATAACAAATGATACTGTCAAGTGCTTCTGACAAACATGGTTAATAAAGCACAATTAAGCATGTGTGGGTGCTTTTCAGTGTGTAATGACTGACCAAATGCTTCTCTAAGTTAAGTCATGTATAGGGTTAACACAGTAAAAAGTAAATGGAGAGAGAGGTGAGAGGTTAGAATCTCTGTCCAATTGCCTGACAGGTATCATAAATAAATCTTTCTGTGTGAGGGTGTATATAACTCGCCTATAAATCACAGCCGGAAATTAGGCCAGGCTTCCAGTAATCCTAAGCGTAATGTTTTGAAACGACAGGTGTGACTTTCCACATAAAGTCTGGACAGATGAGCACTGTTAATGTATGCCATTAAGTCTGTATTAAGCAGTCAATTTTTAACCAGCAGATAGTGTGTGGGTTGAAAACAGCAGTCTGACCTTGGATAAACTTGCGGTGAACAAAACACACTCGAACAGTTCTCCCATCCTCTTGAGGAATTCATCGACGTGGGGCCTCTTTAACACATAAACCTGGGTGGAGACACAAAGGGGACAAGAATATGAAATCTAAAATGAATGTGTCCGATTTTGATTAAATTAAAAGCAGAAGAATAGAAGCCCTCATGTGCGCATAGTCCATCAAAACATAACTGAGCCATGTATCTATGTATGTTAAATTATGTTATCTGTATACACTTCTGTCATTATTCACCACTGTGAGCTAGGGTAGTCTGTGTCTGCTATATAGCCATATAATGATGTCCACAATGAAACATTGCGATGACTCCGTTGATATGGCCTGGTTCACTATCACTACTGCTGTCAGTCTCTACTCTGCTCCGTGTTCGTGAACATAAATGACAAAACGCAGTAAACTTAAACAAACTAAACTGAAATAAAACAAGTGTAAATTACATAAATAAAAATAGCATCTACTGCATTTTGCTGTCAGCAGTGGAGACAGGGAAACAGGTGAAGTGAAGATAATGTAAATAAAATGCAAAACTAGCTTGGCCAGTAAAAAGACATAAAGAGTAATTATTAATGTAATCTGTGCAAAATATGGGCAGATGACGAAGGGGAGGTGGGACTTTTAAACCACAATGTTATGATGGTAGAGGTAGAGTGGTTGATGACTGTCCATCGCTCCAACGCTAACCGTGCACATTGTTTTCTTTTGTGTGTCGATAATTGTATGTTGCTATAATGACATTAAATAATGCATAAGAAAAGCTGTAATATTTAAATGCGCAAAGACTTCCTGTAAACACCCCGACAGGACTTCATAACCACTTCCACTAAGATGCCAGCGGCCTTGTTTCTGAACCAAGTCATCCCGAATAGGCTTTCCCTACTTTAACAAGCCTATCCTGGATTACTTGAAACAGACCCAGGCCTTTTAGACAACAAAGCTCCTCTGTCTTCTGGCAGGCCCAACAAAAGCAGATTGCAGTTACCCTTTAAAGCCTGCAGGGAATAGTCACTGCCATTACCTTGCGCCAATGAACAGGGCATAATATGGCCTGTAGGCTGAGATTGATGGCCAGTGATTTCTGAGAAGCCTGCCAGAGTTTCCTCATTTCGTCAGGACACTGAAATAGCCACCTGCTGCTTGGAGCCGTCAACAGAGGGCTACAGCTACTGTCAGGGTGCACAGTGCACAACGTTTTTTTACTTTTACCCCCTCATTTTTGAGCTTTGGATGGTTTATAACATATATTCTGGTTACTGGTATGCTGTATTTAAAGTGCAATGAGAATCAGTACATATGAAATTGTACTCTACATCAATCCTGCTTTCAAAAATACATCTTTGGGGCTTTGAGCAGAAAGTTTAACAAGCATCTGCAAACTATAACTTCTTTGATGGCTGCTTTACTCTTTGACATTAAATCAACATGAGAAACAGTACAATAGATGTTCAGTTAAGCATAAAAAGTGCATACCTGGTGAACTGTTCCATCAATTTCCACTGGAATGATAAAATCAGCATTGTTCACTGGCTGTCAAAAAAAAAAAGCAGGAGTATTAAACACATGAAAAAAAAACAATTTTTCAGATTATTTTGAAAGAAAGCCAACAGCGGCAACTAATCAGTGGGGGAGATATGTCACATAGGCCTAAAGACGCAACCTCAGCATCTTGTAAATAACACAACACTTGAAATAACATGACTCTTGTTACTTCCATCACTGAAATACGGGCATTACAGAAAGTGACTGGGCTCATAAATACATCTGACTTATTTATGTGGTTATCACACATGAAATATGCCTCTCAAATGTTAGCATCATCACATGCAAATTCTATATAAGGCGTGACACCATGGCCTAAATAGGTATACCATGAGGTAATGGTAACGCAAGAGCGAATGAGTTCAACATAAATCATAAACAGAATGTGCAAGTATGCATTTACATTTTATGCACAGATTTCTCCTTATGTCGACTCCTGAAGCCGCTGGTTCAAATATTTGAATAACCAGTGAGTTAATGAATAACTTATTTTATAATGCATTTGTTTTTTTATAGGATTCCACAAGTGTGAACTTTATTCACTTCAGTTATGTTTCCATTCTGGTTTAATTCTTCAGGGTATGTTTGCCTTGTTAGTGTTTAACTTTCTATACCAGCCACTCTCCGCTACCTTTACACTAAGCAATTAATGTATACTCAGCCAGTGTAAGCTCAGGGGCTGAGCAACCCACAACCCACTAACCCACTTCCATCCCCCATTTAGAAATAATGGGTCTGATGTGTATAAGAGACATTTTAAGTTATTATTCACTTTTAAAAACACAAAAATATTTCCTAAGAAGCATCATTATGCTTATTACAGCCTGAGCATGAAAGTGCCAGTGTGCAACAGTCCTTTAGGATGTGCAAAAACTCGTTAAACTTTGCATCTATGTTCTAACTAGTACACATTTTAATTTTATTTTGCGCTACAGCGCCCCCTTATAACTTTTAGGATTTTGTGAGGTGCTAGGCTTTAAAACTCACGAAACTTTGAACATGCATCAGAAGTGGCGCAACGTAATATTTGATATCTGACAACAAAATTTGGGGGGCATATGGAACGCCTCAACACTTTTTTCAAAAAAACAATTTTTTTAATTTAGTGTGCATTTTTTTCGCAGATTGAAGCTTGATTTGCGAAGCTAAATCACAAAGCTTTAGAGTTATCGTGGAACACACTTGACATGACGTTTCAGTCAATTTTGTTGTAACTCAACTTAACATTGTCCAATCTGCCCCAAATTTCTCATGCTTGATAGGAGTCACGACCTGAATACATCTACATGGCAATATTTAGTCATAGCGCCACCTACTGACAACAGGAAGTGTACAATGTCTACAATTTGAGGACAATTTTATGATGTATATGATTAAGATGTCTTACGGGTGATATGTAATAATTGACTATTTTTTGTACAGGTGTGTTTAATAAAATGTTTTTTAATGCACCTAAAATCGAAATGTTTTCTATCCTTTTCAAACAAGTCACACAACTCAGTGGTTTTCCTTTGCCTTTCGCACGCAACCAACCTCAAGACTTTGTTATCTCACACTATTCTTAGTATGTGTGTCAAGCTAATAATTATTTTATTATTCACCTTGTGTTAAACGTGGAATTCACACAGTATGAGCCTGTTTACACATTGCTAGTGGCAATATCCGATGACATCCTTTAGGACAGTTTGTGACCTGAGAAGGACTAAACACCACATGACATTCATTACATAATTGGTCATGACACAGGAGCCGTGACTTTTGGCATTGATCACTTTGTTCACTGAATGCTACCTTAAAAGGTATCAAGATAATCAAAAGGAAGGCAGTTATTTGTAGGCACAAAGTAAAATCAGATGAAGTCTTTGAAAGCATCTTTACATACAGTGTACCCCTATTCATGTTTTTATAATAATTATATATATGAATAATTAGCTAATTACAGTGTGCAGAGATTTTATTTCAAAATGTGTGCTTGTTTTTTTCTTAAAATTCTATTAAAATGCACTAATTATATTGATTATTTATTTACTCAAGGGTCCTGGTACATTATAACTAACAGCTGAGTATTTACTGTACTTTAGCAAATGTACTTTCCTTCACAGAAAATCTGAATTTAATTGTTTGTTTATATCTAACTTCAATTTTAGGGTGTAGGTGTGTTTTACACCAAGACACCAAATTATCCAATGGAATAAATGGTTTGTGTTTGGGTGGCACATAAGTCTAGCTGCTTCATTGTAAAAACAAGCCATGTGCCTTCTACGAACATGTAAAATGATGTAGCGTAAATCCTTTTGACATTTTTGCCTGGACTGTTTTTTTTGACAGTCAATATGGAAGCCTAACAGCAGTCTCTCAATGTGTGCTTTCTAGCTATTTTTGTGTCTTTGTAAATAAGGTCTTTAAGTACTTACAAGGCAGTGTAATTAAAAAGGTGATAAGATTTAAATATAACAAAATGTATTAGTTTTTGTTTTGTTTTGTTTTTGTTAATAAAACATTTGCAAACAGATTTTCAAGTGGCTGTACAGTCTCTACGTAGGCTAAGATAGTTGGAAGGTTAAATGGCATGAATCGAGATACTGGGAATTCTTGCCAAAATAGACTCCCTTTTCCCAAGAAAAATGAATGCCCTTGATTTGTAGTATGTAAATAAACTATCCATAATAAAACTACACTATAATACAACTTTTCAGCTTAAGCAGTTTCTTCATGTTTACTTTTTGATAAAATGGAAGCTTACAGTTGAGCTGTGTTTCAAATTCTCAACTCTCACCCCCTAGTGTTTCAAAGTGGTACTACTGTTTGCACCGCTGTCACAAAAACAACCAGAACGCTTTCCGTTTTCTTCAGAGCCTAGCTTTATGAAAAATGATCAACACCACTTTGGCAATAATCAATATTAAACCATCTGTCTGCTTACCAACTCCTTGGTCATAAGAGAATATTAATTTCACCACTCCACATTTTAGAAAGGCCAGTGCAAGAAAACATGTTTTTTGCTTAGATTATCAAACAGAAAATGGTTAATTTGTTTGTTTCTGGCTGGTAGCGTTAGCGTTGTGGCTAATGTTATCCTCTTCTTTTTTTGGTTGTGCAATGGTTGTGCACTCGAATTGTGCCTCAAACACAGCTTATAAGGAAACAATCTGAGCACCAATAGTGTTATTATTCTATAGCCATTACACTGTGCACTCAACATTTAATTAAAGAAAAACACTTGTCTATTTCCACTTAAACTGTGAATCAAGCATCATGTTGATGGTTCAGCAGATGGTTTAATCACACATGCAGGACTCCATCACCAAATCAGGGTAGAGAGGCATTTAAAAGGTGGAACATCGAAGGCAGGAGATAATGATAAAATAACATGGCTGCACGTGATGGATTTCATTTTGTGTCTACTGCATACAGGAATAACCCCAGGCCTGCACTATATAGATGTTCAAAACACTTTATGATCTATTATCTGCAGTTCAGCACTTAAAATCAACTTTATTTATGACAACAATCCTTGAAAAAAATGTATATTTTGCTAGGGCCATATACATTTTCACAACCCAGGGAAAAACCGATCCAACCATGGGACACAGAAGTTTGTATTAAAAGGAACATATACCCGGCCAATTACCAATTTTTATCTGTCTGCCAATGACCCCATAAAGTATACAATATACAGCATATGGATGAGAAAGTAGATGTGGTCACACAGGCCAACTTACCTTAAATGAACTATGCACTAGGGTTTCATCCAAATCAATGACCACACAGATCTTCCCTGCATCATTCGATTTCATCCGTGGGAGCAGTGGCTTTGCTGGTACCTGAAAATAAAAAAGGGAGTTAAGCCCTGAAGCTCATTTGTAGATACTTGTCCCATCATTAAAAAGCACTCTAAGCTTTCAAATTCACAATATGAGCAGCAGCTACAATGTCCAAGTGACTGCTTTAAACATACACTTAATATTACCATCTCAATGTATCGTTCATTGCATGTGAGTATGTGTGTTGTTACTTAAGATATTGAATTGTGTTGTTGGTGTTCTGAGTATGGGTTACAGGAAACCCTGGATGCTACAGCTGCTGCCATGTTGATGGAGCATGTATGTATCAGCATACTGTGTCTTGTCGTTCAACAAGTGGGGGGAGATCAGTGTTTGTTAATGCGATTCCAATTCTAAAAACAAGCTGGTATGATAAGACAGGCTACTTGTAACACTGAGTGCCTCGTGCTTGTGTTTGTCCCTGCTGAGTGAACTGCCACATGATAATAATGGCAGAGCTGGAGTTTGACACAGATACCATGCCAAACTGAATCCCCTGTGTCTTATTCACTGCCACAGTTGGTCGCTCAGTTTTAATTATGTCAAATTAGGGAAACAATATTGATAGCTCATTTGCCTCGAGTATGGGATAAATTAAAGTTTCACCCACAGTTCTGAGAATACAAATGAATGTTCTCCAGTACTTGACAGCATATTTAACTACTTATAATACCTGCTCAAGAGGTGGATTGCAGTACTCGCATTCACAAAGCTCATAGGAATCATCTTCGCTGTCCTCTTCTTCTGAATCCTCGATCCTTTTGACCTGTGTGACTACGTCCTGTGCTGAGACAACACTTTGAATAATACCTAGAGGTGGTCCTGTTTCACTTGAGATTTCATTTAACCCACAGTTGTCGTCTGACTCTGGAGTCTCTTCCACAACAGAACAGTTCTCACTCAGTTCATTAGCGTCAGTAATTTCAAATCTGACTGTTTTGCACTCCTCCTGGCAAACTTCAGGGGCTTGAACATCCTGCAGCTTAATCTCTGTAAGGGATAAAAGGGCATCTTCTTCCTCGTTCTCAGAAGCATCTACATCAATTGTCTGTTCGCATGAACTTTCTTCCTCAACAAATCCATTCAGGGCTTGTATGACAGAAGACTGAATGCTTTTGATGTGATATGCATAGTATTCCTGAACACTGAGATCACACATCTCATCTTTGACATCTGTAAGTGACCAATATGGCTCCTTTTCTGAATATTCATCAAATATTTTGTCTTCATTACTGTCAACTGTATTAGGCTGCTCTTCTTTAGGCTCTTCATTGTCATCATTTCTGTCATCAGTAAAAATGTTCTGTTCGTCATGAATCATGGAGATATTCTCATCAGTCGATTGGTAACTTGGAGCATTACAGATATTGTCCTCATATGCATCACCTTCAACAGAGATGTCTTCTGCACTTGGCGCAAACATACAGACTTCGGGTTCTTGTTCATTTAAGATTTCAGGAGCGTATTCCTCCAATGCACAAGCTGCTCCATCAAAGGTTCCTTCATCTTTCTCTGCCTCAGAGTTGACATAATGCTCTGCATAAAGGGCTTCATCATAAGCAGATTCACTTTCTTCCACTTCATCCTCTGCTGAACTTGATTCTGATTCTGCTTTCCATTCTTCAGGATGTTTCTCTGACTCACAAGACTCATAAGAGGCGTCATCACTTAAATCTTCCTCTTTACATGATTCCTCAGGAGCATCACAGCATTCATCAGTTTCCTGTACATTGATTTCTTTGTTAATTTCTTTCACTTGTGCCTCAGCTTGGTTTTCGTCAACATACAGGCCGTAATGAATATCTCCCCCATCGAAGCAGGAGATGTAATGCTGCTTTTGTGTAAAAGCATTTCCGTAATGGTCAGATCTGTCAAATAAATCGAAGTAATCCTCAATAACAATATCAACAGTGGGAGTTTTCGTTTGATCGTTATTACTTTCATTCAAATTGATTTGCTCTATGTCTTCGTCATCTTCAAAAGATTCCCACTGGGTCTGTTCATCACTTGAATCTTCCTGAGCTTCTTTTTCAGATTCACCACATGAATCAGAGCAGGGTTCAGAACGAATACTGCCATCAGGACAAGTCTTAAAGGATTTGGTTTCAATAGAAGAGCAGTCTGAGGAACTGTCTTCTTCAGCGCTGTCAGAGTCGCACTGCTCTGATGCATCATATTGTTCAGTTGCTTCATACTCTTGGTTTGTTTCAGAGTCTGTTTCTGAGTCAAAGTTTTCTTCAGTGTTCAGGTCTTTCTCAAAGCATTCGCTTTCAAAAGAAACATGCTCACTGTCATCAAAATAAACCTTTGCAGGCGTCCTGAAGTTCAATGAATCTACATCTTCTGATAATTTTGAGGACTCTTCGTCAATGACCTTTGTTTCATTTTCCTCATCATTTTCTTCAGGCAGATAACCCTCATCATCTTCATTTGTGCATTCAATGTGGTTTTGAATTTCATCATACCCACAAAGTTCAGTGCCAGAGTCCAATAATTCCACTGAATCAGAGATGTTAGGTATGCCTAACCTGTCACCTGTCATCTCACAGTCTTTTGTTGATGCCTCTGACTCAGAGTCAAAGCACTGCTGATCGGAAGGCTCGTATTGTTGCAGTAGCTCAAGGTGTTCTGTACACTCAAAGTGGTCTACACATTCAAGGTGTTCTGCACACTCAAGGTGGTCTACACATTCAAGGTGTTCTGCACACTCAAGGTGGTCTACACATTCAAGGTGTTCTGCACACTCAAGGTGTTCTGCACACTCAAGGTGGTCTACACATTCAAGGTGATCTGTGCACTCAAGGTGATCTGTGCACTCAAAGTGATCTGCGCACTCAAAGTGATCTGCACATTCAGGTACATACTCAGATGTTTCAGACTGCTCAAAACTGTCACAGTTAACTGCTAATTTATCTGCCTCAAAGTCAAAAGACTCAAACTGTTGATCAGAGGGCTTACATTGCTGGAATAACTGGAGGTGTTCTGCACAGTGTTCACAGCAAGGACTACATTGCGATGCTATGCTATGATTAGCACAGTGCTCAGAGGACTTGCAAGGTTTAAAACACTCACTGTGTTGAACACATTCATCAAATGGCTGGCTTAACCTCAAAGTCTCACACTTATCAAGGGTCTTGTCAGATTCAGAAAAATCATCACTTTCTGAGTATTGCTCAAAGCTCTCAGTGTGTCCAGTGCTATATGTGCAGGATTCAGCCTCATCTGCAGAATCTTGATTTGTGTCGCCTTGTTCCACGCAAAGTATAGAAGGGTTTATTTCTCTGCTGACAGTCTGCTCAGTATATTCCACAAGGTCGTCCAAGCCAAGCTCAGCACTTCCCTTTGAAGGGCTGGTGAAATCTGCAGCTTCTGTCAACTTGGGAACCTGGCATTGTTCAGAAAACATGGCTTCAGTAGATAGTGCCCCTTCACAAGAGGCTTCAGTGCGTTCAGAGTTTTCCAAATACATCAGGAAAATTATGTCTTAATCTGTACTATGTTCACTCAGAGTTTATGCTCCATGCATTAGGATCCTGCAGTGTCCAAGTCCAAATGACTGCCAGGTAACAGCAGAGTCCATGTGGAGTTGATATTCACACAGCTGGTGGGGGGAGTCACTGAAACTGCAGCCCGCCTGAGAGAGTAACAGCAACAGGAGCAGCATGTACGTTGACATGACAGGTTGTCACAACCAAAACTGAGACTAGCACTTGACTCGACCCTCCCTTTGCCAGAGACCAAGCAATTTATTTTGGGGGCTTGGGAAGACGTGACGAATAACTTCTGGAATATCAAATCTCTATAAAAAGGCTGAACTAAGGCATAAATCTGAAACTGACACCTGAGAACGTCTTGACCACTTGATCTCTGGTCCATAACTGCCCAAAGCCATGTTGTTTTCCAAGAATATACTCAGTTAAACCACTGTCTTAGCACAAGTAAACATCGTGAAAATTCACATTTTTCACATTCAAGCACCCTCTACACAATAATTCTCTATCAATTTTTAAACTTATTTCAAAATTCAATATTCAAAATTAGTTTATATCATTAAACCTTATGAATATGAACCCAGGAAGGTTTACTAAGTAAACTAGTAAACCTTCATGCTATTAATGTCTCGTCACACTGTATCTGTATTAAAGTGCTATGCTGTAACACAGCTACTGTTGGTGCAGCAGCAGCTGGTGATTTTAAAAGAAGTGATCTTTCAGTCAGATGGCCACTTCTGTAATATTCATACTATTACCGCCCTCCTTGTGACGCAGTCATACTGATTGATGTCTGAACATGGAGTACTTTCCAACACTGCAGTGCTTTAGCTCCCAGCCCAGCAGAAATGTTCTTGTAAACATGAAATGCCTTCAGCCAAGAAAACATGTGTTTTACACATCACATTGCTGTCAATCATGCAAACCACATACTGCTCAAAGGCGATATAGAGGTGGGGGTGAAAGAAAGTTAATATCGCTGGGATGTGTGAGTGATGGACTTACTTTTGACAGGGTCCCATTTTCTTCTACCAGTAGGGGGGCATTGTTTTTTACTGGAGGTGGCTCTGTTTCCTTGTGACATAGACAGCAGAAGAGACTGTGGAAAAGGCCTCTGCTGCGAGGCTTCTTTGAGGAGGAAACTTCACTGGCACCTGGAACAAAAGAAAAGAAACATAAGGCATGATGCTCATACTTTCCCAACAACAAACCAATCCCAGTTATTGATTACTGATACTGATTTCAATGCCCCAACTCAGGGAAGTGGCTCTTGAGTGAGTAGCTTCAACTACACATCACTACACACATGAACATGCTGTTTGAACTATTTTAGACAAACTTTGAAGGTATGGTTATTTAGGTATTTGTGATGCCACAGTTAAATCCAATAAGTAAGTAAGAAATAGTATTTAGTGTGTTTCTAGGCAGGATCAGTCCATTTATTGGCTTCGGTACAGGCACAGTAGCTGAGCGAGTGCATCTGATCACTGCATCACTGTTGCAGAAGTCAGACGTCTGTGAGTAGGACTCCTGCTGTGTTCTGACATGCTGTGTATGTGGCTATTTCAGTTGTGAAGTAAAAGGTTAAAAGACATTACATAACAAATATAGGTCTTCATTTCAACCCCAAAGATAGTCAGATGAAGAATTCCTGGACCAGTTTAATTTCAATGCAGATTTTGTTGTTTTAAATGACAATAGTTGGCTTGTTTCACCATGGAATATGTTATAATTAACATTCAACATATTTAAACCAACAATTATCAAGTGGTTCTGCATCACTGCCACTGCAATACTTCCAGAGGAATAGTAGATGATGGTTTTACTGTTTTTTAAAGACCATTAACCTTTCACCTTTCATTTGTATACTGCATAACATGAACAGTATTAAGAAGAAGGAACCCCATGCAGTAAATACTGTAACATATGATTTTTCAGATATTGTACATATTATGAGCACTTGTACCTGCTCTTTCACAGAGCATCAGCCAGGATTCTTTCTATATTTAAAGGGGACATATGCACATTTACAGGTCTATATTTTAATCTGGAGCGCTACTGGAATGCCTTTGCATGATTTATAGTTTTATATTATGTAACTCATACTGTCTGTTTCAGATCATGTCTCTTTAAGTCCACTCTGTTCTGATTGGCCAGCTCTGGAAGCTGCCCCTTGAAAGATTTCCGCCGGCTCCGAAGGCTACAGCAACAAACCATGAAACAAATAGTGGTAGTATTGTATCATTCTCATTCTTTACTCAAAATGTCAATTTCTCAAATACATTAGTACATGCTCGAGCTAAAATCCAATCCAAAGTATGCGAGTAGATCAAGGGAAACAACACATCGAAAAACTGGAACGGACCGGACGGTCATTTATGGGAATGTATGACGGCCTAACATCAGCTCGTCTGCAAAGTACAAAAAAACAAACAAAAAAAACCATTGTAAATGAAGTACTCATGAGGAGCAGACTAAAGCCCTGGCTTTTGACTTCGAGTACATATTTTTAAATACGTACACCTCAAATTTTGGAACTTTGACCATGTTTAACATACAGAATGGTGACAAATGACAGCAAAAAAAACAACATAAATTGTCTTAGTAAAGTGTTGGGCCACCACCTGCTGCCTGAATAGCTTCAGTGCTTCTTGGCTTTGATTTTACAGTCTGTGAACTCTACTGGAGGGATGAACGCCATTCTTCCAAAAGATATTCCCTCATTTGGTGTTTTATGATGATGGTGGTGGATAATGCTATCTGACACATCGGTCCGAAATTTCACATAGGTGTTCAACTGGGTTGAGATGTGGTGACTGTGGAGGCCATAAGATATGATTTACATCACTTTCAAACTCATCAAACTATTCAGTGACCCCTCGTGCCCTATGGATGGGTGCATTTACCTTCCAGGAAGAGACCCCTCCAATCAGGATAGATATGTTTCATCACAGAATAAAGGTCACAACAACTTTGTATTGATTGGCAGTGACCATTCCCTCTACGGGCACAAGTGGACCCAAGCTATGCCAACAAAATGCCCCCCACAGCATAACAGAGCCACCGGATCCCCTCACTGTAGGGCTCTAGCTTTTAAACCAGTACCAGTTTTTCCTTTAATTTGTCACCCGTCTATAGATATCCAACTTCATAATATATATCATAACTGATATAATAATATATCAGTTTAATATGTTGAATTGATAATGGCCATATTTGAAACGAAATACAGATTTGAGACAAAATGTTTTTGCTTTCTGTACAACACTTCTGTTTTTATTCGACCTGTATGCTAATCTACCTAAATATCACTAACTCTTGATATAACAACAGCGACTGACACACACAAGTGACATAAAAAATCCCGACCACTGGTGTCAGAGTGATGAGAGCCAGTGTTTACAAAGAAAGAAAAAACTCTGACAAATTAGCTGAGCCAAGATGACCAGTCAGAGCTGTCAGCTCAGGCATTAGCATGCCTCTCAGACAAGGCTAAATCCGTTGCCTCTGTATGAGGTTCATCATGGACATGTCAACCTGCTTTGGGTGTAAATGTGTAAAGACTGCAATAGAAGCACAGTTGAGCAATGGCACCAAGCAATGGCTAGAAACTAACACTAGACAATGATAAAAGTTGTTTTTTTAATTCAAGAAAAAAGATTTTTCTTATATAGCTTTTACCTATAACTCTTTAACTTGGTCTTTAATGTGTTCTCTAGGTTTACTTTGTGCATTCCTTGTGTAGCATTTATGATGCTAGCTGATTTCATCACATTTACTGTATTTATTACGATTCCATAATAACTTAGCTGACAGCTGGTAAAGTTAAATATAAAAAACAAAAATGCAAGAAACCTGACAAGAGGACTCACAAGTTAGATAATACACTCCCTTAAACATTTATCATAGACTAATTGAGCTCAACACACAGAGGAAAATGGCACTTCTGATTTTAAATTTAGAAAAGATTGCTTATATCAAACATTATTAACCTTTCTACGCAGCCCAGTTTCAACTTCATCCCCCGAACAAGTCTAACCTAATTTTACATGATATTCCCAGTAGCTTTTGGCCTGCTGACCACTTCATTCAGCTGGGGCTGAAAGTGGACTAAGTCCTGGGAGAGTGGTCATTATGGCCTTGGCATGCTGGTTTAGACATGCCTTACTGGTCCCAAGATGAAAGGTTTGTGAGCAAACACGTGAAGGAACTGGGCAGGTGAAGCTTGTAGTGTTAAAAAACATCACGCTGCTCAGTGCATTACCTCTTCTGATATTACACATCTGAGTGCTTAAAATAGCCTGCCAGAGCAGCTGTTGACAGCGGTTAATGATGAGGCTCTATGTATATATATAGTGCTGCATGCTTACACCAGGCCATAAACAGACAAACTAAACCTTGTTGTGTCACCTACAACCCACAGCAGGAAATGGTTAAGATGTGTGTTTACACTGTTCAGACATGCTTCACTGCATGCATAGAAAAATGAACTAAATTAAACCACTGACATTGTATACTCAGCAACATGTCATTCACAAAGCTTACTAATAATAATGTCTACGCTGCAAAATGTCAACATAAACAGACTTTGAGGCTGCACAGACGTCACTGGCTCCCGATGGAATGAGTGAAGATCCAAAATAAAGAGAGGTCACAGTCGAGTCAAGTTCAAACCAAAAGCCATTTCAACTACTTTCATTTTGGTTTCTAACATGGTAACATACAGGATACAGATCCTTTTCACTGATAGAGCTCTGTAGGGATTTTCCGGAAAACTACACAATTAAAAACACAATTTCTATTTACCTATAGAATATTTGCATGATAACCATGTGAGAGGGCAGATACAGGGAAATGCCGAGCCACAATGGTAAAAGTTCAAATAATTCTTTGTGTTTATTTGTGTCACTTGCTAGATTCAAACCAGGTCCACGTCTAACCCCTGGGACACCTCATTGTTTAAACTTTTTAAACACCTTTATGTTTAGGAGTTAAAATAAAACCCATTGTTTGAGTGGGTGTTGAATTCATAACTTTAGTTTTATCATACAAGCTCTGTTACAACTTGTAGGCAAGTGAATCAGTGACAACAGTTTAGGTTTAAGGAAAAAATAAACTTTCAATGGAAAGATTAAACTGAACAACAGGCGAAACAGGACAACTAGGTCAACATTTAATCATATTATTTAGCTTGAATAAAAGATTAAGGTTAGTTGCAAGACCTGTGGTTGAAAAATGGCTTCTTGGGGAATAATCAGATTTTATTCTCATGTCAAAATTTCTGAATTGCTAATTGTCCTTACAATCATGTCCATTATGGGTTAAGTTTTTGTTAACTACAGGGATCAGAAGCAGTATAAAACTTGTGGGACAGGTGAATGAGAACATGGTCAATGTTCATTTGATCCCCTAATAACAAATAAAATTAGCTAATGAGCATTAAACACAAAGACAGCTGAGACTGACTGGAGTGTCATTAATTTTGCAGGTATTTGGTCAGTAATCAAATTACAATTTTGATCTAATAATGACGCAAAATAAATAGTTAAGAGATCACCAAAATGAATCCTGAGGGGGACATGGATGTCTGCAAGGTCCCAAATTAACACCCACTGAGTGCCAAATGCGGGTAGATTTTCTGTTTGGCGAGTAAATCTCTTAAGGTTATGCGCCACAGTGGCGGGTAAATATTTGTACCAAAATAGTTATGTAATGAAATATCTGGCAGAGGAAATAACTCACTTTCTTACTAACAAAATATGTTTTGCCGTTGCATTTTTTCATCTACCAGCCCCCTAAGAGGACACTGGATGTCTGTAGCAGATGTTATAGCAATACATGAAATATTTGTTGAGATATTTCAGTCTGGACCAACAGGCCGACCAATTTTGACCAACATCCCCTGACCCTCGCTGCTAATATGGCTAAAAATACAGTAGCAATGTGACATGGAGTTGCTCATTTGCCCAACAGAATGGGACACAGAAATGAATTACTACAATTTAAGTTGTCTAAATATATTTTTAATAACGTATTAACCTTAATACTGCCTCGTTATGCAGCCCCTCAGTTCAGCCTCTGTCTCAAACAGGCCAGTTTAGCTCCTGTCTCTTTAAGGCCCAACTGTGTTCTGATTGGCTAGCTCCTGAAAGTAGACAACGCAAACAACCCATGGAGCAACCACAAGAACAAAAACTACTAATGGACGGCTGTTTGTGGGCATGTGTGAACAATCTGATGTCATCACGAGGAGGAAGTAGAGGTAACTTTGCAAACAAAGCGTTCAGAGCAGGCTGAAGGCCTGACCTGGCTTTTGACTTGCAGTGAGCATTTTTACATACATTCACCCCAAGTTTTAGAACTTTAACCATGTTTAAAACAGACATCCAACATTATAGCAGTATAAAAGAAAATCACAAAAAGCATAATACATCCCCCAAAGAGATTTTGGGCTTATACATTCGAAAACATTTCATGTATTCTTTATTATTCTCTGTCCAATAGTTTGTTTACTTGGCTCAATAACGGACATTATACAATCTGAAACTGTAGACTACAGCTCTTCATCAGTTCATTGATGAGTGATGACAGAAATATCCACTCTAAATGTGGTCAGCACCAGTGAGTACAACATGCGTTATGAAGTCTGTATCAGTATCACCTGTGAAGCACTATGCAGTCAATGTTGCATGTGTGGGTCGGTTCCTGATCTGTAGAGGGGTCATTTACATGGGACGCTGGACCAGGGACAACGTTTTAACACTGATACTTGACTGGCATTAAAGGGCAGCAGAATGACCACAATCCCTGCAACCACATTTTAACGCACGATGGTGAGATTGCAAATCCAATTTAGCCAAATTGAACAGAAACCACAACCAGTTGAGTTTTAGCAGATTTTAAATTACAAGCTGATTTTTTTTTTCATTTCACATTAATCACACTATTGTGATTGTAGCTAGTTTCATTTTTTTTAAATCAGTATTAAAGTCTCCATGTACAATTAGGGTAACAAAAATGTGTAAGAAACAAATTGTACTGCAACCCTTCTTTTATATACCTCACCTCCCAGTCCAAGAAGCTTAGACACTGATAATGAGGTTACAGCATTTCCGAGGGGCAGCAACGATCTCGCGCCACATCAGCATGTTTTAGCCTACTTAGTTAAAAGTAGGCTTATCTCGGACCCTTTCAGGCAAGGCATGATGGTGTACTTGGCTGCTTCTATTCCTATCCAGACACTAAAAGAATGAGGCCTCCCATGGCCGACTTTCCGCCACTTTGACACCTGATATTCTGTTACAATCTGACAACTTGCTTCACACCCCTCCGGAGCAGATGGTACGGTAGGTTCACGGTGGCCAAGCTTGTCTTAGGTCAGGTCACATTGTGGTTCAAATGTTTTTGCATCTCAGTACATTCACTTTTCAGTCTGTCTCAAGTGCCATAACAAATCACCGTTATTACAATCACAGCTTATGTACTGACTTTAATGAACAGGAAAAACTGATTATTCATTATTTAGAATAGCACTCTGACTGCTATTAAAAAAACCCATATTAAAAGACATTTTACGATCAGTTTACTGAGCTCAACGATCTGCAATGCCACCATTTGGCTGCAGCAACTCATGAAATTAAAGAAGGGCAGCAGACAGCTACTCTTTCCTCTCTCTCTGGCCTCGCTGGCCCCTCACATATGGGTGCCAGCCATGTTTTGGACTCATGACCTCTTGTCCAAGAGGAAGTCATCTGAGATCAGGCCAGAATCAGCTTGTACTAGTAAGCAGGACCGTGCCGCCACCTTCTGACTGGACTGGGTTTTACAGCTGAATCACTGCACCGTTAAACATTAGCTGGATTGCAGTGGCATGATAACCAACTCAAACAACTGAGTGATATGGATGGTGTACACGTTTTATGTATGGGATTAAAATGCAGTACCTAATCTACTTCTAATCGTATTAAGTTTAAATTTCAACATTTGCAAGTAACAGAAATGCTAAAATAACTATAACTATATATGACCTGAGAAGGAAACACAGTTTTTAGCGGAAGTCTAATTAATGTTCACAAAATGAGCTGAGCAGCATCATATATGAAATGTTTGAAGTCCTGATTTAGAACTCTTTAAAATGAGCAATTAAATGTTGATATCGTATGAATTAAACGAGGCAATCCACTGATAATCATTACAGGTAAGAGTTTCACAGTCCACCACCTGCTGGGTGATTAATTTAACAATTCAATCACGATTTCAGTACCTCAACTTGCAATGTGATCTTACATGATCTACTTTTATTTAACCACCACAGGCCTCCAAACCAGAAACGGAAGGCTGCCTCGTTCTGCTACTATTTTTTTAACGTCTTATCAAGTCAAAACCACATTCAGTCATTTCTCTACCTCCATCAGTCAACCAGCAGTCACGAGATAGTTTGAAATCTAATAAAACTGACAGCAATGACATATTCATAACAAAAAGACCTGGCAAACCTCAAACTTGCAAGCCATGTCCACAATGACCACAAACAAACTATGAAAACTGACATATGATGCATTAAATGAATTCAAATATATGAGCACTTAATTACTTAATTAAGTCTAGATGTAAAATGCTCCTGACTTTATCAACAATTAAACACTTTTCAAGCTGTGATTTTGATATTGTTGGATACTAATAACTATAGAAAGGCCTTACATCTGAGTAGACAAGTGAGATTTCTTGTGTAAAACTGTAAACTGAATAAATAAGTGATTTGCTCAAAAAGCTATGTATAAGTGAATTTCACTGTGCGATATTGTATAATTAAACTTAATCTTGAACCTTGAAATATGCACATTATTGATCCCTGTTGGGACAGTTTTTGCTCTGAACTTTTGGCCATCAGTGAGCAAACAGCATCCACCTGTCATCTTGTGGCAACACCAGAAGTATTCCCATACTTCATCTTTATGCTAATGTATTTTATAGCTCAAAAATCTCCTTATTCATGCTATACTGGCTCTTTATGCAGCCCTTCAGTTCACCGATGTACACCAATTAAACCACTGCAAACCCAAGCAGATACACTTGGGACATTCCTCCTATAGAGAAGACAGTGCTTTCCACAGGTCAGGTGACAGGTGATATTACTCATTCAGATTTCTGGGTTGGTCTATCTTTGTGATATCCACACTGGTGCCAAACAGAAATCTGTATAGAAAAAGTACAACACTTGAAAATGTCATGCTAGGGTGGAAGTGAGGCTCCTCCTTAGAGAATATGTTAAAGGATAATGGCAACGCAAGGAATAAGGGACAATTTCCAGAGACAAGATGACTGTATGGGGTTTCCCAATATATCTAATGAAGATAGAAAACAATTAAATGTGTTTGTCTGGGAATGCTTCAAATTTTGCATTCATTCATTGTCTGTACAGAAGGATTACACTGAGCTTGATTATGCCACAGGCTTTGGTCTTAGTTCTCTGATGCCTAACCATGTGAGAGTGCAGATCATTTCCACAAACACTGCTTAGTGTTCTTCTGTGGAAATAACAGACTCACTGTATTTATGAAGAGATTTACGCCCCGACACTTGGAAAACACCAACAGTATAAGTTCAGTATCATCATTTATAGGATTCACCTTTAGCAGGGGCACACTTCTCATAATTGGTTCATCTGTCAGTTGTTTTCTTCATTAATAGATGAGAAAAAAAGTGAAAAATGTCGATAACTAACGATCCCAGAGCCCAAGGTGACACCTACGAGTGTCTTGTTTTGTCCACAACAGCCTACAACCAAAAGACACTGAGTTTACTGTCAAAGAAAACTACACTATAATATTCACATCTGAGAAGCTGGAATTATAAGATTTGAACTTTTATTGTCTTAAAAACAATTAATCTTATCAATCAGTTGGCAACTAGGGCTGCGCTATATGTTGATATATATATAAAAGACTACATATTGTGTTATATTAATCTGATTTCAAAGGCTGCATTACAGTAAAATTGTAATTTTCTTAATTTACCAGACTGTTCTAGTTAATCTATTATTTGCTTTTACCCACTTGCACATGATATCCACATTACTGATGATTATGTAAATTAAAAATCACAATATCTTGTAAAAGCACCAATAATCATCCCTACAATCGCATTATGATATTGATATCAAGGTATTTGGTTAATAACATTGTGATATTTGATTATATCCATATATCACCCAGCCATATTGGTAACATAAGCAATTAATCTATTCACTGTTGCAGCCTAAACTACATTAACTGTCACCACAGAGACTACTGAGCCTCACATGCTGCCTGTCATTGCACCAAATTTGAGACTTGGACACAATTATGTTCATTGTAGGATCGTTAAGTGTTCATTTGGTTAAAAAAAGAAAAACCTGTTTGGAGGAACTTAAATAAATAAAATATAAACTGAAGCAGCTCAACTCCAAAGTCCAAAACAATAACAGTGAACTGTCAGAGCCTCTGACCCCGCCCCTTTCACATACACGCATATTTATCATGTTTTAACGTTATCACACTCTACAATAAGTCTACGAGAAGCACAATTAAAAGTCAGTTACTCTTTTGGTTTTACAGACTTCCTGTTTAAATCCATGCAACTACCTCTTATTTACTTAAAAAAAAAACCTCAGTGGCTTCCCGTGGCTATACGGCCTACCCGCAAGGCTGAAAAACTTAGAGAAGCGAATCTAAATGTTACAGCTACATAAATGACACTCAAGGGCGTCAAAGTTTCCCGTTAAAAATGAGAAGACAGTGAGCTTGCTTCAAAGAGAAAGCAGCTGACATTTGTGACACTGTGGCGTCCTGAAAGCTTGCAGCTGCCCGGTGCCTTGCGGACATTGTCATGCGCAGCTGAATAGTTGAGAAAACTTTTTCCCCCAAACTCACCTTCATTTTCCTCCTCCTCTCTTCTTACTTGCGTGATTATCGACGGCGAATGGTCCATATTATATCAGTCACTCAAAGGCAATGAGGTTAATGCTGTATAGATTTAGCTGGACGAGTTATGAGGCAAAAAAAAAAAAAAAAAAAGTTTTTATATTTTGCCACTCCCTGTCTGCAAACACGCATACTGAGCGGAAAAGTGAAGAAACAGTCTAGAGAGAAGAACTGCATACAAAATAAACCATACAGGCTTCCGTGAAAAAAGCACAAGTTAAAAGTGTCTAAAAGTTTTTTTTTTTTTTTGCTTAAAAAAGTTAGACGTAGAAGAAGTTCATCAATTTGACCATGCAACCATGGCTTTGACGGTTTCAAGGAAGCCCCGGTCTTAAAGCCACATGCAGCCTGTGAAGCTTTGCACTACATGTCACTGAGCTTTCACGTTTTTATCGGTTTTAGTCATTAAGTTTGCAGAGAAAAAATGTTATAATGACGTTTCAGCTGGTTTTTGGTTTTTCTTCGGGATAGTTTAATTAATTGGGCGATTAGAAACTCCCCAAACCTGTTCCCTTGATTTCCGTGTAATTAATTAATATGGTTCACGTTTTTTATTTTAATTGTAATGGGAGTTGTTACTGGTTTAGTGTTTTTAAAGTTTCTTCAGGTTAACGACTAAGGGGGGAAGCCTTGAAACCGACCGAGGGAAAGAGAAAGTTAGGGACCGTCTGTAAAGTGCTCACACCTAAGACTATAGAGACTACTTTGTAGTAATCGAGGAGGATCCCTAAACGTCTTACCCTCATAAAAGCAAGCAGAGATTTTAAAATTATTATATCAGTTATTGTTTTGATTGCTTTGATCAGTTTTGCAGCAGTGGAGAATACCTATAATAGTATTTACTCAAGTATATTTCAGATAACTTTTTAAGCTACGGTACGGAACAATTTCTGTGTCGATATTTCTATACGTTCTCTTTGAGCCATACTTTGTGATATTGGGCTTTAATGATTTTTTACTTAAGTTAATATAGTCCGTAGGCTATTGGTGCAGACTGCTTTCCCGTGCCGATAGCAGTTTGTTGAAGACTAACCGGACACTTTTTAAAGTCACGTCAGGCATCGTAATCCTCTCAATATTTATGGTACTAGCCTACTATAAAGTGGTCCTTTATTGTATGTATTTTTTTATGGCTTCCATTTGTATGCTTGGTGGAGCTTCTACCACCAGATATGTACAGGTGTATGGTATGCTACCAATGATTAGAACGAGATTGGTTATTTTTATGTACCTGTTCATTATTGATGTATAATCTGATGAATGAAAACAAAAGCTGAAAAATAAAGTTTGCTGAAATCTTTTTCATCAAGTTTGGACTCATTAATGCTTCCAAGCAGCTTACAAAGACTTAGCCGGGTGGAGGGGTGGTCATCTCGCATTAATACCAATCAACAAGACATTTTTGCCAGACCTATTGAAGACCACTAACCGGACATGAGCATCATGTCAAGCTTTTAAATGGGACATTTTAAAGTTTTAACCCAAACCATAATCTTTCCTTAACCCTAACCAAGTGTTTTTTATGCCTAAACTTAAACCTTTTTAACCCAAACCATAAGAAGGATTGGTATCACCTGCAAGCAAAAACATTTCTCAATTTTGTAATACTTAGAATATGATCATGTGATCTTGCCCATTCAATACCAATCCACTTGCATTATAATTCTGTACCAAAAATAAACAGACTATGGAAAAGGAGGAACTGTACAAACAGCCACTTCCTTCTTTTTACCCTGCTATATTTATTTGACAGCTGCAGTTACTTTTCAGATCAAGATTTTACATGAAAATCATATGATAACTTTATGAAGTACAACAAATCACATGTTTGTCAACCTTTTTAGCTTGTGACTGCTTGTTACAAAAAAGCATGAGGCCCCAGAGACATTTCCCATCTAAACCTCTCGCATATTTTCATTAATGTTTGAAACTTAAAGAAGTCAAATTATCCATTATCCAAAATATGAATACAAGTTTGTGTAGCAGAATTTTGTTTTTTCTTAATTTACTGCTTACACATTAATGCATCAGCAGTAACAATATGTGTAGAAAATTATTCACACATGTCACATGGGCAATTTTTTCTGAAGTTCTTTTACTTTAAATTTGCTGATAATACTGATGTACTTCAGTCAGTTTTTGATTGCAGGATTTTAACTAGTTATAATCGAGTATTTTTTACATTTGTGTATACATTTATTGATAATTTGGTGACACTTGTCCCATGTCTACAATGCATCATAAACACAATGCTTTATAATCTGCTTATAGTACTGTATAATTTAAGCACTGATATATGATCATAATGCTTTATAACAACAATCATAACACATTTTAAAGCATTGCAACATTGTAATACATAACATTTTTATAATGCATTATAAACACTGTTATAATGCATTATAATGTGCTTTTAAATTAGTAATGAAATTCCTGAAGTATACATTACAAGCAGGCTTTAAGTCATTATAAGTGGCATTATTTGCTTTGAGTTAAGTTAAAAAAAAAAAAAAAAAAAGTAATATATGTAAGAACACCACAAAATGTTGTAAAATGTATTTGTTTAACGGATCATCAGAGACGATTAATTGAGTACTACAATTTGACACAACTTTTTAATGAGGAACAACTGAATGATGGACACTGGACAAGAATTTGAATACTTTTTCCACTGCTAGTCTTTTCGATAGCGAGTAGTATGAAAATCAGACAGCTATATAAACAACCACCTCCACCAGTGGTAAAGCCAGTGTGACCTGTGACTGTAATTCCTCTGAACACAGCTAGATGCTGCTGGCAACAAAAATACATTTGATCACAATTACTTCCAGTCATACCATACAGGGTCTTTGTCAAAGTACAAAAATTATATTATACCAACACAAAATTGTGGTCTTTACAATATTTATTCTAATGAGTCTCACATTTTGATCATTTTTCTCCTAAAGAGGAGTACGCTTTGGGGCGCTTTTGAGACATATTAATTTATGTCTCAGCTTCTCTCGCAGCTTTATTTGTCATTCAGCTCATCTCCTGTTAGGCTTCTTCCTCTTAGAGCCCTATTTTCTGACTCTATTAGAAGTGCTCCAACATTAACACTGTTCAAAAGCCGGCTAGTAGTATTAATCTTTTCATGTGCATTTGAGTAATTTTGTCGGGTTTTGTGCTTAAACTGCAGTGAGTGTTGCTATGAAATGCACAATATTAATACCTTTAAGTAAACCTTTAAGTGCACTAGCTCCATTAAAATTGATAAATTAATAATCTAATACAGAATTTAAATCATTATGGGTACCATTTCAAACACCATTCTCACACATGATCCCTTTAAACCCAATGAATAGCATGTCATGGTCGTTAACATGCTTTTCATTATTATGGTGATGTATTATTTTTCATTTGAAATCTCAACATTATTTACAATTTCTGCAATATGTATATTAAATATAACAAAGTGTATAGTAAAAGAACATAGAAAAAAAATCCATTTGCAAAAATTCTTTACTGTTTTTTATTATGAGCAACATTTCATTTATGTACAGCTTTGAACACAGCATCAACACAGTATATTATCAATTTGACAGCACCATAAGACATGAGAGGTTGCATCAAAGGATGTCGACACGAGCGAAGGACTGGTCTGTTCCTAGTCTGTTCTCCACAAACACTTCATACTTGCCGGCATCAGACATCTTTGCATTTTTGATGGTCAAGATTGTGTTGGTGTCTCCGACATCAAAGAATACCCTGAAAGACAATTGCAGCACTTTTATCGTCACAATTATATTATCACTAAATATGCAAACTTAATTCCTATATTTCTCCTTGTGGCATTAGCGCAGATCAGCAATAGTGTCACAGAGCACTCAGACGGTGATGATGGGTGGCCTACCTGTCGTCTTCTTCGATGTCATCTCCATCTTTGAGCCAGGCAACATCTGGAGGAGGCTCCCCACTTATCTCAGCCTTGAGCACCACTGTCGTCCCTCTCTTGGCCTTCATGTTGTCTGGGCCTTTAGAAACCTTAGCAGGCACTGGGGGAACATGATGCAAACACTCTGTCAGCCATATGATTTCTTGATGACAAGGCAAGTACTCAGTATTATGTCAAAAATAAAGTTCTATGGGAGACACTAGTAACTAGGAGAATGCAGTAAAAGAAAGATATTGAACATTGGATTGATATTGGACATACAAGATTTCAAGTCATTTCTACTAGTACTTCACCTATTCTGATTAGATAGAAATCTTTTATTAAAATGTCCAAGAATGTAAGGTGCTTGATTTGATTTAAGTATGATGCCACCTGATAAATCAGCAAAAATCGTGCAATGACAAATGGCAGCTATCATTCTGTACTCACCCTCTACTAGAATACAAGCAGATCCAGATGTCTGTCCAAACGGGTTCTTGATGTCAACCGTGTATTTTCCCAGATCAGCCAGGACTCCATCTCGAACCACGAGTGCCACAAAATCGGGGTCCTCAAAAACATAGCGGTACTTGGGACCGTCCTTCAGCTCTTTGCCGTTCTTGTACCACACGATGAAAGGATCTGGGAAAGCGCTAACTCTACACTCCAGCTTTGCGGCACTGCCCTCAACAAGAACTACATCTTTGAGCTCCTGGAGGATCTTAGGAGGGCCTTTCTCCCGCATCTCTTTACGTGACCTATATGAGAAGAAAGTGATTCAATACATAAACATTTCATAAAAAAAACACAAATACGCCTACCATTAGGAGTACAGTATGCTACAAGTGAACTAGTTTCATCCAATTACATTTAAAGGAAAAAGTGTTTGAAGTGGTCTCTACTCAAAGGGGTTCATGATGTGGAAGTATGAAAAATAAACAAACAGGAGTTTGATACAGAAGTTCAGATCCCAAATGTTCACACACATGAAATTCAATGGTCCAACAAACACTTTGTTTGAAGCACACTGACACTGTACATGCTTTGAAATTGTAAAGAGGAACTTGGATGTCAATGATGTTGATACAGGTTGAATAGTTTTGTACCTGTGGCCACGATATGAGGCCTGGATTCGAATAGCAGCCTCCTGGACCTGAGGATCATTGATGTTCAGAGTGCACCCGGGAGGAGGTGCAGCCTTCGCTTTGGACATCTGCAAAAGTCAAAACAGGTCAGCAGTTAGACCTGGAAATGGATTCTACTAATTCTTCACAGATTACTGTACTAACAGTTTAATTTAAGTTACAGCTCACTTTTCTTACCTTGATCCACTCCTCCTTAGATCCACTCCAGAGTCAGCAAACCTTGGACTTCACGCTTTATATCTAGAGGTCAGGAGGAGCCTTTGAGGTCCACAAGGATCAAGGCGAACAACTCATCTCCCGAATGCTCCGTCTCCTTCTTTGGATATTAGAAAGAGACTTCAATCAGCTGTGTCATAGTCAGCATGACAAGACTGATTGAAGATGTACAGCAAATGTTACGGAGACATTTTCCCATCCTTATATAGCCTTCACATTAAAATCCTCCTGAGAATCTTTAGAGCAGTTAATAGTTTGGTTAGTGGATGTTTAAAAAGCAGAGGGAGTAAGCTGAAATGTGAGTTGTCCCCGGTGAACACACATAATTGTTTGGTGGCCTCACCCTGAACTCACCATAGTCCATGACATCATCGTAAATTATGACTCAAATCATACTTTAAACTAGAGCAAATTCAAGATTAGTTATTTGCACAGTCATACGTTTTTTTGCTACCAGTTTTTATGCCAGCATTTCCACTACTGGAAGGACAAACTGCCACATTGTATTCATATATTTGTCATATTTCCTTTATTGCATAGCCTCAACAGCTGTCATGCCTTTTCCATGCCAGATCCAAAAAAAAAAAAAAAAAAAAATTCACCAAATAAAAAGCAGAAGCTATAACAATACAGTCACTCAATAAATAAACAAATGCGCTACACACACAAAGCAGTCACATTCATATAGTCAAAATATAGAAGTAGTCATTGATTTAACAAACTATTTTCTCTGTGGGTCTACATCCATCACGAGGCACTGCAACACATTCCACAAAATACAGTGTAGGATTTAATACAAAATGTGGAGGCTTTATCATGTTTTTGAAAACCCTGTTGTCTGCTTACAAATAGTTGTCATCTCATTTGATATGACAGAATAACACAATCAATATATTGCACAGATCAATGAAATGCATCGCTGCATTTTTCGTGCTGATCTTGCCTGTTCTTCAATGAGGTTTAAAACAGCTCTGTGATTAGCTTCTACTCTGCATAGGACTGAGCCAAAAAGAGACAAAGAGCTGCAAAAAAGGGCAGTATTTATCTTGCAATAGCATTAGAATATATAGAACCAGTGAAATCATTTCATAGAATTATCAGCAACCTCTGTTAGTCAATAGATAAATTAAAACAACTCATGATTTTGCTAAATGTACGACACAGCTTTATGTGATATCACCTTAAAAGACTTCACACTATGCTGCTGTTTGCTTGTCACAGTCTTTAACATTAATCACAGCAGTTACACTTTGGGTGTCAAGTGAGCAGATTGACACACGTGACAGCAACATGATCAAGGTCTGTGCAAATGTTTCTCATGCTGATCTGAAAATCAAATGTGCTTGACCAAATGTGAAAGAAACAATACAACTTAAACCATTTAATTACCTTAAAATAATGAGGATATTAGTCATTGTAATCATTGTGCCGTAAAAGTGAAACAGACTTGCATTTGATTAATTTTGGGCAAAAGGTGAGGTTAAAATTATAACTGTGATGTTAATCCAATACTGTCAGTTGTTCAATATTATATAATACATTTCGGTGATACCTTGGTAATGTCCAAATATAACTTTTAAACACCAGTATACAACTGAATCATAATGCTACTTGACCATCTAACTAAGGGCCAGGTGCCAGTTTGTGCCTGGTTTCTGTTTTTGGCAATTTAAATGAACTGGTAGATCCAATGTTGTCCGTGGAAACGACAAGTTATGTGCTGTATTGTCTGTATTGCAGTTATGAGACTTATACTAAAGAGAAAAAGGAGATTAACTTTACCGTCAATGTTGTAATGGTTTGAGAATAAACATGTTTAGGAGGCATGTATACTCTAATTTGCATTCTCTTGGTCAAAGACTATATAGAGCATGGAATAAGAGGAAGTGTTATTTATTTACAAATTAATTTAATATTTACTAGAGATGTATAGATTGTCTCAGAATTTAACATTTATGATTGGGCTGCAATGTGAATATACTGTATGTATGTACATACTATATACGACACATTCATTTATGTTTCAGTCATTGTGTGTACTGTCTTCTAAGCTTGTATGGTCTGAAAACCAAGAGGATGACTAAGAAATAAACCTGTGCTTTTCTATCAAATGCAATGCTAATCTTCACCATTTCATTTCTCACTTCAAGTCTCACTTTGTGTTATTTATAAAAGGTTCTGCTATTTAAATACTGTAACTTATAAAAACCAAATAAACCAAACTCTTTCTTTTCAAATTAGTAGCTGTTAACAATTGAAAACTGCAGCTAAAATAGGAACTAATAAACACAGAAATGTCTTAATCTACATCCTTCTTCAACAATTTTAGAGGTTATTTCTTATGCTGTCTAATGCTAAGTCTTTAAGGGCACTTATATGCACCCCAATAACAACAGAGGGTTTCTAATGTGATTCAGTTTACCATTGAACCCCTGATAATATTTAATGTTTTAATCTTATATCTGATGGTACAGTAATTTCAGAAGAATAAACAAAGAATAATCTGACTCAGCAAACTCGTAAACCTTTGGTAAACAGAAGGGCTGAGTGTAAATATTTCTGCAAAACAGATTAAACTGGACTCTTAACACCGGGCTGAGTGCAAGAGTTTAGCCAAGGAGGTGGCTGTTAGCTTATACAGTATGTGATAAAGGAACCAATGCCTGGCAGTCTGTAAGGAGCCACTAATACTGTCCGTAACATCATAACTTTGGCTGGAAGCTCATGGATGATGGTTTTATATGAAATTAAAAAAGTTAATTCTGCTTTTGAGGATGTGAGGATCATTACTCTTCCATTTAATGACATTATGGGAGAAATTTGCTTGATTAAAGAATCCTATTCTAATAGCCCTTGTAGATAATCCACCAATTCATTGTCCAAACTCAATAAACTGTACATTTTAAAAACTCCAAATGAAGTCCTTTCTAAAACTGCTACAATCTTGACAATCATTAAGGTGCTACAGCAGTATAAAAACTCAGGTAGCACAAGTTACACTCAAGTTATAGATTAAGTTTACGTATAACAATATTTAGCATTGTAGGTCATCCTTAATCAAAGATTTATACAGAATTAGACATCATAAAATGAAATTCTGGTCATTTGGCTGGTCAGAAAACATTTGAATAAGAGCTGGACTGAGATAGTAGAGGTGTTGCTATGGCAAAGGCATCAATCTTTTGAACACTACTTGTTTGGAAATTGTGCTAATTGAGCATTCGTTATTTTAGAATCTCATTAATCAGTTGTACTTTTCTTAAATGAAACAATATTTTATAACGTCAAAACTCTCCTTTCATGATGTTTTACAAGAATGTCCCCTCTAATCAGTGTAGAGTTTACGGTAAGAAAGGAAGTAATTCATCCAAAAATGTATCCAAAGTTACAAACCTTGAGGTACTAACTTCAAGATAAACATCCTGCCTTGTACAGTACGAACAAGGTCCACCATATAAAAAAATTCAGGCTCTTGTAACTGTGTAAGAGTTTCTTCAGATGTGAAAGTATTTTTTGATCTTCTTTTCCAGAAAGGAAAATAAGTAATGTCTCTGTAGATCACAGCCACTGCTGGTTACTGGATTTTTTTTTTTGTCTTCTACCAACCAAGTTCAACAGCTCAGTCGTGAAGTGGTTACTCCACCTCACGACCCAAAGTCTGGTATCGCTCTGTGGATCCTCCCTTCTTTAAGTCCTGCCAACTGATGTTTGGAAGCCTGTGTTCACTGAGGGACAGGTGTTGCAGGTGAAGTTGGCACATTTGGGCTTTGTGGTGAGCTCTGGTAGGACCGCAGGAGAACTTTGTGCTTGGTGGCCGTTGCCTCGCGCCTGCGTTGCTGTTCGGCCAAAAATTCCTTGAGACAAGTGGTTGTAAAGGTGAGAGTCTGCCTACGAAGGCGCATCAGGTAGGCATCTTGAAGCCAGGAATTATTGAAGCAGTCCTTAATGGAGGGACGGGCCCTGGTGAAGACAAGATAGTAATATATTAGACTGAGATTTTTTATTTTTATTTTTTAAACATGCAGCAATATTTGAAAATAGTTTTTTTCTGTAAAATTAGTTCTCAACAGATTACAAACGGGACCGCAGTTCAGCTTACCAAGGGTAGCTACAGAGGATCTTTTTAAGAAACAGAGAGGCACTTTGGGACACATTCTGGTAGAGTTTGGAGAGGTCGAACTTTGCTGCCTGGATCCTGGCTTCAGTCTGCTGAGGATCAATTTCCAGGAAAGGCGACCTACCACTCAACCTGGAAAATAAGGAGGAAGTTTTGACAAACATGCACAATGCACACTAAAATTTAAGATTGAGCATTTCATCAGTTATGATTGAATACTTACAACAACAAAAAACTTTTTTATTGCTCAGACAACAGCAAGATGACATTATGTAATTTTTTTTTTTGTTAGTAAATATAAAGATTTGAAATCTTTCCAAATGCAGCAGACAAATCTTACATAATAAACTCAGTTTCATATACAAACACACAATTACATTTCTATTTAAGGAGGACTTGCTGGGTGGAAGCTGTGAAAGCAGTACTCACATGATAAAAGTCAGTACGCCTACACTCCAGATGTCAGCTGGAGCCCCCACCACATCCCCTTTCAACATTTCTGGAGCTGTAAGGGGAGGAAAGGGAAAAAAATGTATAGCCGTCATTATTTTACACAGAGCTTTAATTACATCTGCAAATAGACTATGTACAACAAAAACTATAGTTTATGACTCAGTGCCTCTGATACTGTACATGTACATGTACATGTAATAACTTGATGGTGTCTGTGTAGCTTTTTGAAATGACTGTGTGAATGCAGTTTTTGCTAGTTTATAATCCTCTTTTGTTGTCAGACCCAGTGCACGCCCACTTACAACAGTTACATAAACAGTCCACACCAACAGTAATTACAGAAGATCAGTATCAATATCACCAAAGTAACAATCAAATAATCAAACTCAACAAAGTAAGTTTTTATAGTTTATATTCAATTTTACTTTATATTTCAATTGTATTTGTCAGCTTCTTCCTAATAAATGCATACAGTAAAAATCATAATACACACTTATGGGTGCAGGTATTTTTTTTACCACCCTGATGCACAAAATTACTGCAATACTGTTTTTCAAGAGTAGTTTCCCTTACAACTGGAATAAAGTGAAGCATAACTTAATATTAGGACTATTCACTTTTCTGAGAGACTGATATTTAAAATGACTATATTTTTCTTATTGTTTACACCAGTGTGTGCGCACAATGTCCACTTTGTTTGAACATCGTTGTGATATGTCAACATGGTCATGATATGTGTTTATGTGCTTTGTCCCAAATGTCTCTCTTGTAAAATAGATTTTGGATCTTGATCTAAATGTGACTTTCTTTAGTAAATACATTAGTAAAAGACATCAACAATTAAAACATGCAATAATAATTTGGAGTTGTGTTTCTGACTCTTAGCTGCTGAAATGTTCCACTACAATCATCAGCTATAGTCAACGACACTCTGTCTGCTGTTTGGGGCTGAGCAGGTAGGATGCAGTGGGTTTATATATTTTTAATGAAAACAGCTGCCTGCAGTGACTAAAAACAATGCTGATGACAGCATTTGTGAGACTGAATCATAACAGTAAAGCTGGGGGCCTTAAAACCAAAATAATGAGCTCAAAAGGAAAGGCAGTAATATACCCCGTAGAGCTGAAATGAAGCGTTGAATGGTAATTCTCTCTTCGTGACTACGAGCAACTCCTTTCTCATTACAAGTAGTCATTTGATCAATTGTTAATATACAAATATTGATTAGAGCAGCTTTAATTTTAGATTCCCTTGAAGTCTGTGAAAAATAAGACTCTTACACATGTACTCCAGTGTTCCAATAGGAGGGCTGAACTGTTTGAGGAAGAGAGGGTTGAAGCTCTGAGCGGTGCCAAAGTCAATGATCTTGACGACATTCATGTAGGTAACGATGATGTTCTCTGGCTTGATGTCCAGATGGAGAATGCGTCGAGTGTGGAGGTAGTCCAACCCCTGGAGGATCTGCATGATATAGGTCACCACGTCGTCCTCTGAGTAACGGTACCTGACAGACAGCATGTTAGGCAGTTGCTCATTGATGCATTTCTAAATAATATGCACATGTAATAAAAAAAAGTGTATCTACGTATTCAATATAACAGGGAAGTAATGATTTCATATCAGACAAGCAACCAATTTCACACTGCAAGCACAGCTATTAGGCTTTACCTGTCTATGAGGCTGTAGAGCAGCTCCTTCCCACTGCAGTACTCAGAGATAAGAACTAAATAGCGCGGCGTGACATATGCTTCATGCAGAGCCATGATCCTGTCATGATGAAGTGACTTGAGGATGTCATATTCCTGCAGCACTGATTGCTTGTTGTCTCCCTCATATGGAACAATTTTGGCCAAGAAGAGGTTGCCTGTGGCGTTCTCCCGGCACTCGCGGATCACACCAAAACGACCCCTGTGTCATGAAGAATGAGAGTGATAAATTCATTTAGAGCAACTGATTCAAAACCTTGAATATATCATATGCTTTGATTGGTGGTTCAAATGTCCAAATACATGAACATTTTTAAATATTTATTGAAAATTCTGAACCAAGTTTTCTTTGCTTCACGATGCCAGTTCAATTTGACAAAGACAATTTTACTGTGTTCTCAGAAAGTACCAGAACACTTAAAAGTCTTGTTTTTAGACATGTAGTTGCCAAGTTCTCAGTTCAGTTAGTTTTGCTTCGTTGGTTTGTACATAGGTTAATACCTTGCTTTCTCATCCATGAACGTATAAGGTTTTTGGGGAACTCCTTGGCGCAGAGATCCCTCTCCAGGCTTCCCCAATGGCGTCCTGCGTCCCATAGGTGTGACCCGTCCTGATGGGGTAACCCGTCCTGATGGGGTAACCCGTCCTGATGGGGTAGCACGACTGTCCCCTGCCTGCACCACAGGTGTCAAGCTCTGCACCACCACAACAGGTGGGGAGATGATTTTCGGAGTGACTGTCGGGGTGCTGGTTGTCGGAGTGGCACCAGATTGAGAGGGCGGCGTAACACGGTACATCGGCACAGATGAAATAGGTTTCCCTATGACAGGGGCAGTTTGTGGAACAGGAGAGGGAGGTGTGTTGGTCATGGGGGGGACTGGGCTTATAGGACTCTTAGGTTTGGGTGGGACAACAGGGGGCACCGCTAGCTTTGTTTGGGGTTTGCTTACGCTGATGCTAAGTGTGGATTTGGCTTTGGCTGGTGTGGTTTGGACAGTTGTGGTGGTTTGAACAGGAGCTTGTTTAGGAGCGGCTGTACTAACGGGCGGTGTTGCAGCAGGACGGCTAGCATCAACTTGCACAGTGGATTTGATGGTAATTGGAGAAGCAGATTTAGCCACAGATGGAGAAGGAGCTGAAGTTGAGGGAGGTACAGGTTGGGCAGGTGTCAGTGTTGTGGATTTACTTGGAGCTGGTTTAATGGGAGGCACTTTCATGGATGACATCATCACAACAGGGGGTGGAGGAGAGGTGGCAGGGACAGTCCTGACCACCACAGTAGCACTGGATTTAGCTGGTTCTGATGAGAGACAAGGAGGGATACATCTCAAAAATGGGATTTCATATTTGATGAAATTAATAGATGCAAGGTAAGACGTGTAATTTTTAACATGCTGTCCGATGAGGTTAAACGCTTGCAATGTATGTCTTTCCAAGCTACATATATAATCAGCATACACATACAAACATAACAACCTGTGCTTAGTATGACAAAACAAAAACCACTATACAGCTTTAATCTTATGAATATCTGTAGATTTTTAAAGAAATAAATCAATTTGGTGGGTTTACCAAAAAAAAAAACATCTTAATGTATGTTTGACTGCTCCACTTGATTTGATCTGAGATAATACATACCTAAAGCCTCCATGCTTACTACTCCTGAGAGGTTGCTGTAGGGGCCCTGGCCAGCTTTATTGACACAAGCCACCCTGAACCTGAAGGAGCCCCCTGCTGGCAGGTCAACCACATTGTAATAACAGTCTGCCACCCCTGTCGCCACTATCAGCCAGTTGATGTCTCCTGGGGAGAAAAAAAGACCATTATATCCCTGTCATTGCCAGAGACATTTCACAATATTATTAGAAGACAGTTTTAATCTATCTAAATGTAATTTTACATTTTTAACTGAACTGAAAGTGTACATCTAGGTTTTTAAAGTATATGCCACAAAGGAGGATGGCTTATTCCAGCAGAGTATCTCTCTTGCTAGTTGGAAGTGTGTTTATCTCTGAAATTATCTGTTGCTTTTGGTTGAAACTTAAAGCTACAGGAAACTCAAACTTAAACTTAGTAAATATCAGTGGTAAGTAAATAGGTGCTGCTCAAAGTGCCCTTGCCAGCAGCTATTGGAAATAAAATATATGAATTGCTGCAATTGTTAATAATTAACTAAATGTGTTACCTACACATAATATAGTTGCATCTTCTAACTGTGAAACAGCGTGTTGCCTTTGCTAAATAAATGTATCTGTATACATGTGTCTGAAACACACACACAAAATGAAACACAGACTTGTTTTCCTATTCATAAACCAGTCTAATCTCTTAGGTCTATTGACATATTGATACTTCTGCAGTGTTCAGCACAAAAAGACCCTCCACTCCATTATATGTTGATGATGATCGCTATGCTGTATTAATATTTCAGATTGTTTAAAGCATCTACCTGAAATACGTCGCTCACCACTCATCATTTTTCAGCCTATAGAGGGCAAATACATTTATACTGAAGATAAACAAATCAGGTGATTTTTTTGCTGATTTTGGCCTTTTTCCCGCTCATCTTAAATACAGACATTTCTGTTTTTGACTGAATTTCACTAAAGAACTAGCACACAGGTTTTGTCTTATGTACTATGTTTAGTTCACCCCCTTCAAGATTGTATGCTATAGCCCACATGTTACCATAGCAACCTTATTTATGTGGTACTTAGTTTTTTATTGACTGTTTTGCACTATAAAACACACATTTGTACCATATGTGGTCTGATTTGGGGGAAAATGTATTCTTCATCTGTTTAGCTGTAGCTTTAAGGACAACCGTAACAAATACAATGCACTTGCCCTGCAATAAGGATAGATAATCATCCTTGAGGTTGAATGTGAAAAAACAACAACAAAAATTTGTGGACCTCTAATAGTAGCCGTCTGTCTGAAATAGACAATGAAACAATCATTGTTATGAAATACTGACCCTCTGCTTTCCTCTCCAGAGAGTATGTACAGGGGGCCATGTTGTCTGAGGGTCTCCACACCACCAAGGCTGTGTTGTTATACTTCTGAGGAATCTCAGGTGTCCCGGGACGATTGGGCAGACCTATAAAAACATCATATCTATCAATTATATCTAATCATATATCCATAAATGATCCAATAATACTATTACTAGTCAGCGATGTAGTGAAGTATGTGTCTGGCCTTACGAGCAAGTGAGATAGTACAAGAGCTGGACACAGCGGCCAGGGGGTTTGTTGCAACACATTCATAGACCCCTGCATCCTTTTTGGTGGTCTGCATGATCATCAGTAGCTGTCGGCCATCGGGGCAGGAAATATTGTTCATCCTGGCATCGATCTCCAGGGGCTTCTTATCTGTAGAAAACATCCATGCATAAAAATGATATTTTGTTCAGAGATAAGACATGTAAAGTTCAGTGACCCTGGCCATCCATCTATAATGCCATCATTAGATAATACTCCTTTATCTACAGTGGGGATACCTTTCATCCAGGAGATTTTTGGATGGGGGCTGCCTGCTGGTAGACAGCTGAGTGTGACTGGGTCCCCCTCGAGCAGGACATGATCTCTCAGCTTGATGTGGAACACTGGAGGGAAATCTGGGAGGCGAAGACATAACACCTCTTAAATTGTATCCATACTTTATATTGACAGGTCAATTTTAAAGTCATAAATTACTGTACCCAGTGATGGTTAAGAATACCATGACTGGAACTGGACAAGATAGAACCTCTGCTCTTGTGTTGTTCCTACACTTAATTTTTGTTATGACAATGTAAATGTTATATGTTATTGTGTAGAGAGGTTTATACTCTATGGGATATACAAGAGCATGTAATTAAATGTTATAGTTTTCACTGTTGTTGACATACAATCTATGTGTTATTTCTTTTAAACTATGTAACTATTTCACTAATTAATAGATCGTGGTGGTAAAGAAATGTAGCAATGTGCCCACAAAAGAAAGGAAGAAGAAGACTGTTACCTAGCCAACTATTGATGTAAAAAATGCAGGACTTAAAATATTAAAAACACTGCATTTATATTTAATGTTCTATGAGGAATCTCAGTGATACACACAGTGAAGTTTTAGTGAGAAAGCCTGGAACTTAATATGTGTTTTGGTTATTTACAAGAAAACTCCAAATGGCAAGTTTAAGAACTAATTACCTTTCTAATTAATTCTAATTAATCTAACACTCAGGTCCAACTTACCAGAAGCCAGTTTGGAGTACTGGCGTGAACGTAAGGAACTATTATCTCTGGAGATTGCTGTTGGTATATCAGGCTGTGATACCGTCTTGTCTCGCCTCCCTCTGGTCAGGCCCCATCGATCCCAGCGGGATCTTCTCTCAACCTCAACACCTGATTTTTTTTTAGAATAAAAAAATCATGAATCTATCTATCACAAATCTATCACACAAGTGCCATTAACAGCACTATTAATAAATGTTTTCAATAAGTTGAAGAAGTTATTGCCTCATACCCTTTGATGTGTCTGACTTTAGGCTGGACATAGAGTCCAGAGACTCTGAGGATGCACCATTACTAGCCTGAGATGCCAGCTGGTTCTGAGGAACACTGGCAACCTTCGTTGCACGGCTCTCTGATGTTGCACGACGAAGCATGGAGAGAATGGGCGTCCTCTTCGACTCCTTGTCTTCTGATGCTCTCCTTTCCTCTGAGAAGCTACGAATTCTAGTGGAGATGCCAGCTACTGTTGACTCAATCTTCCGGCGCATTGTCAAGACTGGGGATTCGTTAGGCTTCTTTTGCTCCTTTTCATTTTGTTCCGCCAAGGTATCTCCTTTGCTATCCATGTGCGTCATCTCTACCTCCTTCCTCTCCTGTGATCCTCTTCGACCAAGAGTCCAAGAAAGCCTACGTCTTGAGGGAGCTGAGTCCTCTTCTTTGGTCATTTCCTCTTTGCGCTCAGTTGATGGAGTTCTCTTCAGACGCATAGAGAGCCTTTTCATAAAGCCTTGGTCCTTTTGAGCTTCACGAAGATCCTGGACTGACTTTGACCTATCCTCAAGCCTCCTTGTTGCTAATTCCAATGGTGCACCTAATGGCCCGTGTCTGTATATCTCCTCACTAGACTCTGTAAGGTCTGATGTGGTTGCTTGTGGTTTGTCCTCATTCTTAGACCGCGACAGAAATTTTAGGCTTCTTGTAAGGGAAGACTCACGTTTTTTGAACCGGGCCTCAAAGACCTCTTCAGAGGATATGTCCTGAATGGCAGCTCCTGTTGACAGTTCTTGCTGGGAAGAGGACTGTGTGATAGTCTTTGGTGGAGTGGGCTCTTTTGTCATCATTTCTGGTGATGCTACCCTTGAGTACACAGCAGGGTGCTCAGTGGTTGACAAGATGACTGGCTTTGATGGACCAGGTAAAGCAAAGGGTATGCTGGAAGGTGATGATGTGGGTACAAATATTTCAGTTGATATTGAAGATGGTGAGGTGACTGGAACCGCAATAGGTGTAGAGGGGCCTAAAGGTGGGTCATTAAGAGGCTGAAGCGCAGGGACCATGATGGTCTGCATTATACTAGCATATGCTGAAGAGCTACCGTCTGGAAGAACAACTCGAGCAGGAAGCGAGGATGTTGCAAAAGTTGACACAACATTTGCTGGAGAGAAGTTATATTCTTGTGTTGGTCTCACCATAATTGAGCTTGAGGTTATTATCATCTCAGAAGATTTAGAAGGCAAATTTACTTTCTCTTCTACCTTTTCTTCTACCTTTTCTTCTACCTTTTCTTCGGGAACGTCTACATTTTCTTTAGTACTTGACTCAGCAACACTGTCAATTCTTTCCTCTTCTTCTTTCATCATCTCCTCTTTTTCTTCTTGCTCTTTTGCCTCTACTTCTTCCTCCATTTTCTCTTCTCTAGAGCTTGGGACCTCAAGAGGGGGAGTAGGAACTCTTTGGCCCATATACTCTGACTCATTCATTGGTTCTTCTGATATGCTCATGTCTTTCTCAGAGAACCCACTTGTGCTCGATCTCTCGTCAAAATTACTATCTGTAGTCAGCCCATCCATCTTTTCATTTATAGTTTCATCAGGCTTTGTGTCTCTCTCCATGAATGACTCCTCACTTTCTGTTTTGGTGGGACTGTCTTGCACAACAGACTCTGGCGTTGGCGGTTTTGGAGAAGGGTCCCTAGGAGTCACTGGACGGGAGTCTAGCTTGGTTTGCTCAGTGAGAGATGACATGGATATCGCTTCCTTAAGCCTTCTCTCTTCTACCTGTGCCAGAGGAATCTCCAGAGGAGCTCCTGACCGTCTGTGTAAAGGTATAGGTTCTGAATCACCTTGACTGAAAGACTGACTTTTGCGCAGAACTTTGGGTTTAGAATCTTCGTCCCTTGGAGATTCAGTGGATGCAGCTCTAGTTAGTGGAGGTGGGCCTATACGGGCAGTACGAGAATACCGATCTGAGGATATTGCTAATTTTTCATCTCCCATTCCCATTTCCAATAGAGGTCCTCTCAGTCCACTCAACTTGTTGTCCGCAGAGCCACCACGAAGTAGTCGCTGTCTCATCATCTCCAGCTTAAGAGCATAATCTTCTTGACTCATCTTGGCAGTTCCTGGGCTGGTGCTCCTCCTTGGTAGTTCCATAGAGACAGCTTTCTTGAGAACTCTCCTGCCATCCTCTGGGTTTGCCTCTCCTGCTCCTTCCTCAGGTGTAATCCGGAGCAGCAATGCACTGTCAGCTGAGCCCCCCCGTCTTAGCTCTCCTCTTCGTCGTCCACCCTCTGGCTTGTCTGACTCCATGCTAGAACCCCTTCGCAGAGGTTTTCTAGACAGCTCTGATTTTTGCGGTAATTCAGAAGGTGATTCCTCATCTGAGGAACCACTGTTATTGTCTTGTGATGCTCTTTTCCGCTGGCGGCTTTTACCTGTTAACTCAACCCCTCCTTTTTCCATTTCTTTAGGGCTACGCTCCATTGCTTCCTGGGCTTGAACAGGGGACCCAGACCATTTACTTGTTCCATTCTGCTTCTCTGGCTCTTTCTCAGTGGTCTGGATGTCATTCAATGACTTTCTCGATCCAGAGAATTCCATGTTAAGTGGCATTGGAATAAAGGGTAGTTCATCAATGTCTTCATCAGAATCTGAGGACGATGATGGCAAAGGTGAACCCTCTTTAAGGTGCCTGGGGACGGCGATGGAGATATGGCTGGAGGAATCGTTCAGTAACTCAGGTATAGATCTCATGACCATTTTTGATTTGTAGTTGATTAAAGAGCGCTAAAAAAGAGGAACAATGAAACAGTAAGGAAAACAATTAAAATAATTTGACCATTTTTGGGTGTGGAGCAATGTAAAAATCCAGAATGAGACAATAAAACATCCCTCACCTGCCATTTTCTGCGAGACAAAATCTTCTTCAGGGCCTCTGTACTTATAGCTGCCCCCTTGCTAAGGATCTGTACGATAAACAGATATAAAATAGAAAGAGATATTAAATTGAATAGAAATGAATTGGGAAATGAATGTTGCTCTTTTTAAGTGGAAATCACAGCTGAAAGAAGTTGTGGATCATTAACTTTTGCTTTAAGCAGTGCCACTGGCCTAGTCTTACCTTGAACCAGGGATGTCGGAGACATTCTTGAGTATCAGGTCTCCTAAAAAACAGTGAGATATTTCAGTTTTCCAGGTCTTTGCGCATTTGCTATGAGTGGTTATAAATGGCACAGAGGTAACTGTGATTGTGGTGACAATGATACATTTTTTGGATTGGTATACACAGCTCTAACAATTTACAAATTATATACGTACATGCACATATACATGTGAAAGCAGAAAATATTACATGAAAAAGAAGTCGAACACTGACTAAAAATCTTGAAATACTGTGTAAAATCCTCTGAATATTCAACAAAAATGTGGACATTTAATGCTGAATGAAAACCTGTATTGATATATATTAAATAACATTGGGGATTATTGAATGATAATTACATTTTAAAAATGACAAGCAGCGCACATGCCATGTCATCGTCTTATTGACATAAAGTTAGTTTGTATTTTGTCATTTTAACAAATTATGTTTTTTTTATTGAGTTTACTGATACAATTTATCGGACCAAGATTTCTCACCAGTTTGCTCATTTTGATATATATCCTGTTTACTCACACAATTTGTTCTGTATAGTCTAATATCACGTTCAAGAAACACAGGGTGTGAGTTATTAGACGTACTATATTTTAAATCATGAATTTTGCATTTATACAATATTTTACATGAAACAATCTTGAAAAACAGAGATCACATAGAGTTACTCACAGCCTGTCTGCTACCAGCAGTTTTATGATGAAACCTTTAGCTTCTCGACAAAGGTCAGCAAACATTCGCTCCTCGAAGGCCACATTATAGTTTCTGATGTTCAGCACAGAACTGCGGTCATTTTCCCCAGCAAATGGAGAAACTCCTGTCAGACTAATAACAGAAACAACACTTAAATATAATGACAACCCCATGGGTAGACCAGAACATATTTACTACAAACTAAATTTGACTCACCATAGATATGCAATAACTCCAATAGGCCTAGGAAAGGAAAGATGAATATTAGAAGAGAGTGGTGTGTTTACAATATCAGGACAAAAAAAAACCCTAAAACAAAATATTTTGATGTAAATGTCAGAGATACCAGATATCTGTTGCTTTTGACACAGGGGTCTGATTGACGATTTCTGGTGCAACAAATTCAGGTGTGCCATATTTGCAGTATTGAGCCTCATCAGGTATGATCTCCACTGCGTTGCCGAAGTCACAGATTCTGATCTGATCTCCATGTAGGTCTGCCATGAGGATATTCTCAGGCTGAGGGAAGAACATGAAAATGTGTTTTTGTGTTACAAAATATATATATTTTTTTTTACAATATTTGTATATCCCCAGGTTGCAAGTTCTTACAAATGTAAAATTCAGGTGTGTGGGATAAAACATTATTAACTCAGAAAGAAAACAACACCCAAATCCTGTTCACGGTCCATCACTTAATTACTTACTTTACTTTTATTTAAGTGCAAGTTAAATGTGTTAGAGTGTTTGTTTTCTTTCCAACACAAAGGCTTTTGAATATAAAATAAGATGATGCAATGAGGATTCATGGAATAACTACCTTAATATCCAGGTGTATGATGTCATTGTGGTGAAGGTAGTCCAGTCCCTCAAGTAACTGTCTTATGCATGAACGTACCTGGTGTTCCAAAACATAAAAATATCAATATTGCTCTTAAATAAATCATTAACATAATATTGATAATGAAATTGAAACTAATATGGAAGCACTGGTTAAGATTTGATGGGCAGTCACAAAATATGGGACTTACATCAGACTCCATTAATGTAGATTTCCGTGCAAATCTATCAAGAAGCTCCTCATGGCATCTTTGCAGATTAATTCAGGCTAATCTCTCCGTGACTTTAGATGAATTTTACAAAGATGCAACACAATATGTACAATTACAGTAAAAACAAGTGGAAAACCCCTTTTTTTTACTCATATCATATCAGCATTCTTCTTTCAACTCACTTTGCAAAGTATATACTCTCACAAACATTATGTTTTTAATGCATAATAAGGATACAGTTCAGTGACAATGATGACGGCATTCTTTTTCTCAAAGGCATCATGAAAGAAGAGTACTCTCTCATGATCCATCTTGGAGAGCAGCTTCATCTCTCTAACTGCGCAGGCCTTCTTCTTGGCCTGTGTGGAGATAAACTTTGCAGCGTACTCCATTTTGCCTGCCTTTTGGGTCACACGTTTCACATAGGAAAATGCACCTCTGAAAGACAAAACAATTTCATATATAACTAAAAATCCAGGTTAACACTAAGTCCACACAAAACAGCTATATTACTGTCACGACAAGAAATACAGCCTCATTTAGATAATTCAGTATAACTGGTTCCAGTGCAGGCAGAGCTTCTATAGCACTACATTGTATAAAAGTATGAGATTTTAAATGTGGGCTTGGATAATAAATGACTTACCTTCCAATTTCCTTGTGGATGTCATAGTGGTCAGTTAGTCTGCGCATTTTCCTTAGAATAGTCTCCTCATCTTCCATTGGATCCGCCATGCGTTTAGCTACATTAATCGGTAATTGTATTATTAGAACTAATACATTTTAAGTTATCAGGGGTTTAATACATTTTTTATGGCTTTGGTGGATTAACTCCTTACCTTCGTGAACTGTGAGTTCAGCTTTACAGGACACAGATCCAGCCAAGTTCCTAGCAGTGCAGGTGTACACCCCAGAGTCCTCTGAAGAAGCGTTGAGGATCACCAAGGAACATTCATTATCGTCGTACACAAATGTGTAATGACTGCTCTCGGACAGCAGGGTATCATTCTGAAAGTAAGCATGGTGAGTTTCAGCGATGGTTCTGCCAGGATTTATTTTTAATTTCAGTTTTTGGTTTAGTTTTTTTTGGTAAATTCACATTTTTAATGGGATTAGCCTACTTTATCCTTTACTTGTGATTGCACTCAAAGAAATGTAAGTCATTTAAACTCATTAAATGACTTAAAATAAACTGTTAAATATGGATAAAAACCTTGAACCAGAGGATGTCAGGAATGGGTTTTCCTTCCACAACCACAGCAAAGCGAGGAGTTTCCCCAGCACAAACGTCCAAATCCTCCATTATGGTTTCAAATGTTGGTGGCGCTGTAGACAGAGTTACATTAGATAATAAGTTCAATCAATAGATTTATAGATTAGTCGATAGATGGAAGGATTGTGGTGCTGCATACCTGCCATCTCCACATTAAAGGCACAGCTGTTGCTGCCATACTTGTTGGAGGCCAGAAATGTCATCTCTCCACTGTCAGCACTCCTCACTTTTACCATCTTCAGCATGTGCTGGTCATCATCTGGCATTGTCATCTCGTACTGGCCTGGCTTGCTGGCTATAACAACTCCCCTCCTGGGGAAAAGTGTTTCTATTTAAATCAGGGTTCATTACAGGTAACACAGCAGTGGACTGTCAGTGGTCTTATTTGGCACCTGAGTGTAAATCAGGTCACAATAAAAGATCATTTTCATGTTTCCGCTCTGCAATCTTTGATAATCACTTAGAATTAAACTGCTGGTTGTACTGTAAGAGTTATTACAGTGAACCTTTTTCAGCATATCTACATTCTGTCTATCCTATGAGATAGATGAAGAGAAAAGGAATCAACGAGGTTGACCATCAGATTCCACATCAACTAACAAATCGTGATGTCATATTGAAAACTATATATTGGGTGAAATATGAATATGCCATACATAGACTTTTGACAATATTTACATACATTTTTTTTAATTTTTTTTTGTAATTTAGTTAGAATAAAATTAAAATAATTATTGTATACAGTATATTGGATACGTTATATGTTGGAAATGCTGGGTGAAAATGCAAGTATAAATCGAATGCATTCATGCAAAATGGCTGTTTTCTTTGTATTTTTGGTATACAGTATTGGATAGATAGATATTTATTGTTTTTATTTATTTATATTTTCTTGAGAAATTCATTTTCTAAAAAATAAAGGGACATGTACAGAAACTTGACAACAGGGAAACAGATACCTTTTCCACATGACGGCAGCGTTGACATGATTAAGTGTGATCGGGATGGTGACTGACTGGTTTTCCATCACAAACACAATGTCTGGCTTATCAATTATCACTGGAGCCTCCTGAAGATAGGGACCTTGAAAATGAAAATGGACAAACAGATTATATTTAATGAGCCAGTAGCACACACTGATGGGTGGATAGAAACTCAAAAAAACCTGAATGTACCTCGGTCAAGGAGCTGCACTGGGTCAGTGGAAGATGAGGGCTTGCTAAAGGCTTTGGAGGTGATGGTCAGAACTCTGAAAGCATAGCGCACACTTTTGGAGAGGGTGGTGATGGTGTAAATGGTCTCCTTAAGGCCAGAAGCTATGATGGTCCACTGGATGGAGCCCAGGGCTTGTTGTTGAATGGCATACATCAAGGAACTTGGCTCTGAAATTAAAAGGTTTTGTTGCAAAATGCTACACCACAATGCTACACCACAATGTTGAAACTTCCTTATTTTGTCCTTAAAAAACAACAACAATTTGCAAGCTTATAATGTTGTTTTGTCTGGAGATCGTAATATTGAGTATTGGCTTTTACACATTTACACAGTAACACAGTTACTAAATGGTAAATAACATTGGTATAGAGAAGATGGTGAAGGTTTCTCGCTGACAAAAACTATATAAAACTGTCTGTAACACTTCTATATGATCTATGTTTAATCCTATTTTTTGTAAATTAATCAAAATTTTATCCAAATGGTCTAGTGTATCACAAATATGCCCCTGCCATAAGTAGGCCCAGAGGTATGAAAATAGTTAGATATATTTCTTGCTGGCACAAATACAGTCAGTCAGCAACCACCCTCAAGTAATAAAATAACAAAATAATTCCTGTTTGCCTTCTTTAACATATATTATTCAAATTAGTACAATTTTGTAAGTTATATATGTAATATATCTGTATATTTTTAATATATGCAGTACATAGAAAGGTTGCAGGTCTAAAATATATATTCCTTGATTCTGACTGTCATACCAATGGAAGGGTCCAGCCTCCTGGGTTTCTTCCAGCTTAAGGTGATGGTTTTACCAGTGATTGATTCAATCACTGGAGTCCCATCAGGAGGGTCAGGCAGGATATCTGAAAATGACAACAGTAGAATTAGGGTCCAGGTCCAGGTCCATGCATCTTTTTCTGACGATTATATGAGTAAAAATATGCTTTCGTTGAGGTATGTTGAGGTAAAATAAATGAAAATCACCTGTAACATAGAGATGAGCATAGCAGGTAGCCTTTCCTACTTTGTTAGAGATGACACTCTTGTAGACACCACCGTGGGCATGGCGCACAGAGCGGATCACCAGGTTGTGGACGTCTCGAACTGCAGAGAAACAGAGAATAAGTAGTGAAAAGAGCAGGATGAAGGATGAAGCCCTATGCAGGCAAGCACAGAACGAACCTGTAGCGTCTATATATATCAAATTCTTTGATTTAAAAAAAAGTTATGCTTCACATCATTTCTAATGTTATTTTGTGTATTTTATTTGGAGTTTTACTGAAATATTCTTTTTACTTTAACCTTCAGTAAAACCTGAAATAAACTACCCAGGGTCCAGTTGCTTTGTAAAAGACTAGAGTTTTAGGGTTGAACACTGGGTCAATTTTAATCCAATTTTAAACACTTACATTGTGTCATCTTCCTGTCCTCAGTGCTCTCAATCCTTTTGCCATTATGGAACCAGACAATGGTGGGGTATGGCAATCCAGCCACTTTACATTTGAGCACAGCCTCCTTTCCCTCAATCACATCCAGGTCATAAAGGGGTTTGATGAAGTCAGGCATGGTGAAACGCTCCACCTCATTCTCTGGGACCTCTGGCTCCTCTGGGATTGATGGCATCTTCTCTAGTTTAGCCCTAAAGGACAAGTAAGACAGTGATCAGTGACATAGATTAGGAAATGATTAGTCAATTTTGTAATCCGTAATCTTGAAAAGTCCACAAGCAGACAGAAAAGAGAAATAATATGCTCCTACATCTGTGAGGAGATGGCTGGCCGTGGTTCCTGTATGTAAAGTTCAGCAGAGCTCTCTGCGTCGCCATGACTGTTACGGGCTATGACAGTATAGAAACCCTCATCGTCATTGGTCACATGAGAGATGATCAGAGAATGGCGGCCGCCCTCCTGCAGAATACGAACGTCCTCACTTTCTATGAGCTGATGGTCTATTGACAAAGAAAGTCTGTATTAATACATCATACAAAGTGTTGTATAAATCATAAAATCAACAGAAAAACTCAAAAAAGATGAGAAATATAAAGGAAAGAAATAATCCTTGAGTCAAAAATGTGTTCAGTCACCCATTTTTTAATTCAACTTTTAGAATAGCCAATTGAGAGTTGCACAATCCTACCGAAGTGGCTCCAGATGACTTTAGGAGATGGCGTCCCACTGACTTTGCAGTCGAATCGAGCGTTACGCCCCTCAATCACTTCCAGAACATCCAGCTTACGAGTGAAGAGAGGATCAATGGAGGGGATGACTTTGAGTTTGCCACATGAAGTCACTTCCTCTGAAGTGCAAAGAATATCATTTAGAGACAGCAGAGGATATAGACAGGCAGGACAATTAATAACACAATTTGAATTTCAGATTTTTATTCATTGTATGTAAATACTGTGTCTTATGGCTCAAACAACATGCTGGTGTACCCAGAGTGAGAGATACCTTTAGCTGTGCTGAGCTTGCACATGTATGTCCCACTATCATCCTCATGTACTGAGTTGAGCAGCAACCGGCACTTTCTTCCATCAAAGTGCATCTTACAGTTGAGTAATGCCGGCTGGATCAATTTCCCATCAGCAAGCCAGTCCACGTCAGTGTCCTTCGGTCCGATGACTTGACACTCAAACAAAACGGTCTCTCCAGCATTGGCAGTGATGTCCTTGACAGGGCGGATGACAGCCAGACCTGGCTCAACTGATGGTGCTGGGAGTAAATAAAGAACATTTCCTTGAGGGTGTTGTTAAGTGATACTTGGACGGTGGTGTTGTGTCACAAAATATGTTTTTATTCACTTATGGCATCAATGTTAGAAATGCTGAGTAACAACAAGTCGGCTAGTGAAACTGAGTCATAATTTATCAAATTATCAACAAAAGAAAGAGTGAAATATGGATTTGTATATTCTCAAACGAACAAAGGACAACAAACAACCAATTGAAAAGAAGCATACCTTTTACCTCCAGCTTCCCTTCGCACTGCTTTGTCCCATACTCATTAATGATCTTACAGGTGTAAATCCCAGAGTCTGCTTTCACTGCTGACTTGATGGTCATTTCAAAAGTGCCCTCTTCTGTCTCACGGACAATGTGACGTGGGCCTGTTTTTACCGTAACTCTGTCCCTCAACCTACAAAAGAGTAGAATTAAGGGCCAACATGAATCATATGAATATTATTTATGCAATGTAGGCTGACCAAATGTACAGTTTTTCAATATCAGGCTTTTCTGGCTGAGTTATGAAGGGGGTGGATTGCCCAAGACTGACAATATTATGTAGTACATTCTCTTTTCTGCTATTGTCTTAGGACTCATGACTAGCTCCAGACAAAATGATTCAGCTTATCATTGTCTCCTGTATTAAAGTGTAAGGCTGGTATTATTCTGTATTGCTCTCATCTCATGTGTTAGTTTGTCTTTCAGTACACTCAACCTCAGACCCAAGGACTTCTACTGATGATGTAACTCTGTGAAAAGGGTAATAAATGTACAGTTTGTTTAAAAAAAAAGGAATTAAAAGTAATTTCTAAAAACAGCTAGGCATTTTAGTTACCCAAACAGGAGTAAATAGAGCATTTTGGGGACTATTTCAGCCCTGAAATAATACACACTTGGTGAGAGTGATGGTTTGAGCTTTTCATGGGATTTATTGACAATAATAAAAATGTTGATATTGTCACCCTTCTCTTTTGAAGCTATTGTCCTCACTAACAACAAAAAATCAACTATTACTGTCTCATAGAACATATGAAGAAATGTTCTGTAAACCTGAAGGACCTGGCCCTTTTGAGGAAGTGCAGTCAGATCTGGCTGTACTTGTTGACAAACTCAACATTGCATGTGAAATCTAGACGTTTGCCTAAGAGCTGATCAGTCTAACCAAGCATTTGTGTCTCTGGGCATTTATAAGCTTCAGGGTAAATGGGGAAATGGGCACGCTCAATAAACTTTGTGCTTCCACTTTCTTTAACAGATGCATCAAAGCAGCGTGCTCCAGAAAAAAACTATGCAATCAAGCAAGCTTGCACATAGTTTATGATACCCAGAAAGCCTTTTCCATGTCCCATGCAAGCAATGAGTCTACGTAGTTTGATGAAGTGAGGGAACCTACCAATACAGCATGGGTTTGGGTTGTCCACTTATTCGGACAGACATGGTGACTTCCTGTCCCTCAATGACAGCTTGATCACTCATTGTTACCTGTTTGAAATGTAATGCACGTTAGAAGGTGAGAGATGCATTTCACCTGTAGGTTTTAATTGATAGATGTGTTGATGGGATGACCACACAGTAGACACACAATTTGATACAGTAAATCAATATTCATAGAATCACAGACACCATGTACATAACACATTGTCATGCAGAATTCTGCAACAGACCAGTCAAAAGTGCAGTTGATTAAGTGTCAATGCTAAACATACAGATATCGTACAGTACTCTAAAAGGGAGAGTGAGTGATGTATGTGTTCAGTCCCAGATATGAACTGTCTCACCAGGAATGCAGGGGGATTCTTGAAACGTATGTCGAGGATCTTCCTTGGCTCTGGCACTCCAAAATCCATGCCTTCCTCCAGGGGACTGAGATACTCCTCATCAGATGTAATAGGGCTGCTGATGTCCATAGGTAAAGCTAGGATCCCCTTTGGCTCCTGAACAGACACTGCAAAAGCCATAAGGTTAAATTATGTTTCATGTTGTTCTTCATACACCCCAGTTAACAAGGAAGCCCTATCTTTCATTTGTCTCTATAAATACATGTTTTCATCACTGAGAGCACTGCTCAATCAGAATGTAGGCGTTCAAGGAGTTCATGTATTTAAAAAACAGCGACAAAGCATTCAAGATTATTTTAAGCTCCCCTTAAAACAATTTGAAATGTCAGATGTGATTTCTAAACAATAGTTGATTCACAGTGAGTGGAGCCAGTAAGCTCAGTAGGCAATTTATAGGTTCAGTTTTGCCGCTTAGTTGCTATGGTAACTATAAGTGAGGTTGTTCAGCTGGAATATATGGCACATACAATTTGCTGAGAGAGATAATGACAAAGGAGCTGGAGAGAAATAAGCTAAACATAATGCCAATGTGGGAAGAAAACAAAAGATGTTTTTAAGTTCTTGTTTATAAAAAGATGGTACATTTAAAATCCGTACCACGCATGAAGAATATTATGAAGTACTTTGGCCTGTCGCTTAATGTGCTTGATTTCAATACTAATCCAACGCTAAAAAAAAGGTGCCCTATCCATTTTTGACAGACTATAATAATAATAATAATAATAATAATAATAATAATAATAATAATAATAATTCTGTTTATAATCATATCTGTCTTTAGATACATTAATTGGGCATACACATATGTCAGTATAGATGACAATGAAGCACCCAAGATACATGTCAAGACACCAGATTCTTTTTCATGCTCATTACCAAATGTATTTCTGATTCTGATGTATAATAAGCACCTGATATTTTTGTGGACACAATTAAAAGTCGGCACCATAGATTCATTTTCCTAACCAGGCAATTAATAATACTTTGCATAACAATCCTGATCTATTAATTAAATAGGTTCTAAGTTTTATAAAGTTAAAATTAAACATAAAACCCAACAAACGAGTATTGAATATAGTCACTAAATTTAATTTAATTTGATATCTGAAAATTAAAACTTACCTGCTTTAATTGTAAGGCTGGCACTGCTGGATGCTCTGCCCTCCGGATTAACAGCAGTCACGCAGTATTTTCCACCATCATGTAGTTTAGCTGATTTTATGAACAGAGTATGTCGTTCACCCTCCACTTTGACAACATAATTTGCAATGCTGGTGATTTCTTTGTTGTCTTTCGTCCAGGTAACTTCATCAGAGAGGAAAAATACATCAATTTGTATATTGATTAAATGTACATTTCAAAATTATCTTTGAGGATTTTGTTGTAAAAACACACATAAAGAACAACTTGGTACCTTCAGGAGTTGGGGTGCCAGCAATTATGCATCTTAGTAGTACATCTGCACCAGCCGATGCAACGGTGTCCTGAAGGGGAAACTCAAACAAAGGTGCCTCCATTGGGTCCTCTTCAGCAGACACATATGAATCATCCGAAGAATCTGCACAGTTTCACAAAAGACAAACCCAAGTCATTTCTTTCCCATGATTACATAAGAGGGAAGCCCCCTATACTAAGGAATGAGTATTTGGTTAATTAAATATGAAGAACAAGCAGATTGGAACTTCACGCTACCACAGAAAGCTAAATGAAAGAATCACAACATATCTAACCTAACTCTGGAGACAAAGGTCGAGAGCGACGGTTCCTTCCTTTGGTCTTCTGCTGTTGACCCTCTTTACCACTTACAGTAACCTGCTGAGGTTCACTTGTCTTCACAGGAACATCCTTCTTCATTTTTTCATCTTCAACAACAATTGTGGGGATTCTTATGCCAGAGGCCTGTTTGGGGAGCTCCACCTCCATTTTCTCCTCTTTTGGAGTAAGTGGTGTCATCCTTGGGTGTTTTGCAGGAGCTTGAAGGGGGACATCTTGCACAACGACAGCTCTTTTTTGTACCAGTGGACTTTCTGGTCTGTTTTCGATTTTTCTTGATACTACTTCTATTTGTGTCTTTCTTCCTGATGTATCATTTTTTTGCAATGTTTGCGCAAGAGATTCAGGGATATGCGGGGATTCTTGCATCCGTGATACCCTTTGTACAAGCGGACTTGGGGGTCTTCGCTCAACTTTGCGTAATGTGATGTCAGCCACATTTCTGCTTTGCGACTCTTCCCTTTGCTGATGGTATAATGCTGGTGATGATGATCTCTGAATGATTTCTGTAACTGGACTGACTCTACTTAATTCTCTCACTGATCGTTGTCCTGGTAAGTCTGACAACTGCATTGACTCTGGGGTGCCTGCAACCTCTCCAAATCTACTGACTGTTACAGTTGTTGTACCACTGCTTGCTTTCTTTTGGGGTGGGTAAAAATGCAGTTCTTGTTGTGTTTGCTGTCCATGCTGCATTCGCTGCTGATTTAGTTCCTTTTCTCTCTGTTCCTTTTCCGACTGAGCTCGTTCCCTTTCTTGGAGTTTTTGAAGGACTTGTGGAGGAATAGGTTCAATTTTCCTGAAAGGCTGGCGCTGCTTGGCCTTCAGGGTGAGCTGCTCAGTTGAAAAAGATTTCTTCAGATGAGGTTTTCCAACAAGTTTTTTAATACGCTGGAGCTCCTCAGTGAACTTGTTCTCAATGTCCTGAACTTTTTGGGAGTAGCGAGGTTTGTCCTCTAGCGAAGCAGCTCTTTGTCTAAACATAGATCTCCGTTCAGCAGCATCTTCTTTGAGAGCCTCTCTTAGATCTTCCCTTGAACTTTCTCTAGAGATGCCCAACCGACTTCCTCCATCATCTGAATCAACAGATCCAGCATGATTAAACCCTGCCCAGGATCTCCCCGAGATGGAACCTTCTGGAAGATCAAGGCTTCGCCTCCGCTCTTCTAGACCACGTACCTTCTCAAAAACTTTTGAACTTGCTCTGGTAAGCTTTGGGGATGGTCTGGGGGTAAATTCTTTCCGGGAGTACTCACTCAGTGGAGTTTGTGGTCGGGAATCCTGGGTGTTACTTTGGGACATAGATTTCGGCTGCTTAACCTTTTCTTCATACTCCGCAGGCACTGTGTCTTGGTATTCTGTTGGCACAGCTTTCTTCCGCCAGCTGAGAGGTGTAGTTGAACCAGAGCGACTTGGCATTGGAGAGGTGGAGGGGCGTTTGACAAGTCTTGGAGATGGAGGTGGGAGGACTTGCGGAGGAGATTCTCTTCTAAAATCGTCTGACTGGCTCCTGAAATAGATAATTTCACGCAAAAAGTGTTGGTTGTTACTAATTCATAATATGCATGTATTGTATTTTAATGAGAAGTGTGAGGACAATAATACAATCAGCACATTGGTCCTTTAAAAAAAAAAAATGCTACATTATTTGCATCTTTCTCTCTTGCCTGGTTGCATTAAAGTGATCCTCATGTCCGTGTGTTCTACTGTCATCATCTGCACATTTGTCCATCACTGCATTTCATGTAAAAGAGGAGACATGATAATCAAGTATTTGCATCAACATTAAATCAATATTTTTATATAAACATTAGATCAAAAAACAAATTGTGAAGGGTTCAGTCACAATGACAAACCAGCAGAGTGTGAAATGTGTAATAAAACTGTCAAAAATCAAACAGCAGACAATTTAGCAGCTGGCTGGTGGAGCATTTAGAAGGGGAGTTGTTTTTTTAACAACTTCTCTGCTAAGAGAAGAGTGAATGTTGGATTTACATTCATCAAGAAATGAAAGAAAATTCAAAAATATCTTCAGAAAAGCTGAAATCATGGTGGATACCTGTATGCGCAGCCTGGTCCTCAAAATCCCCACTATCTTCTTTGGTCTCAAATTGTTCTCCACCTTCATCGTCTGTTGTCTCAGAATCTGAAAATATATATAAAGTAAAACAACTGAACTGAGTTTGAATAGGAATAGTTCACAAAAAACAATTGGTTGAAAAATGGTGCACATTAATTGCAAAGAGAATAAGTGAGAATATAAAACCATATTCAAATGACAGATTATACTTTTTTTTTTAAAAATCTTTCTGCACAAGTGGAAAATGATGTTTCCATAGTGGCGGCAGAGGCAGCAGGAATAACACACTGTTACTATAGGAACCAATACACTACTTTATCCAGTTCAGTTGACTGTTTGATGGTTTTATGTAAAAGTCAAATGACAATTCCCAGTGAAAATTGATGCTGAAGGTGACACATTTTATTCAGATTTCTGAGAAAACTGTTTGTAATTTGAAACATTGATGTGCTTTACCTTTTAGAACTGAATCCCAGGTATGGAAACAAACAGGTGTATTAGTCTGTTAAGTGAAAAGTTGCCAACCAATACTAAAACTAAACTTTTTCATTGCATTTGACTTTTTTAAACGTCTGTTTTGTCTGTTAATGACAACTGAATGCACTTTGAGCTTTGTCACTCTTTTTTTTTTTTTAATGAAGCCCTCAGGGTTCCTCAAACCTCACATGTCATTAGCATTGCTAAGCTGAGTGTGCTATATTAGCTGCAACTGAATTGTTGCTGACTCTTTATAATCCATAATTATCCCATCAGCACCTGCAAGTTAATACATGGAACGGAATACAACTTATGGGAGAAAGATGCTTTAGTATTTTTCAGAAGAAAACCCACTTGTTTCCATTTTGTTAATCTTCAGCAAAAAATGTGATCCAGCTGTACCATCTGAAAGATATGACTATTTTCTCAGAGTGAGAGAGAATTCAGTCATTGGTAGAACTCAAAATAGAAAGCACTACTGAGTCATTGGCATCCCAGCAGCTCTCATGAGGTGTTTGCTTCACAGTAGGTGGAATTACTTATAAAAACAGGGGCTATCTGTTGTTCTCTTGCTGTAGAACAACACAATAGCATATGTCATATTGGTGATATTGAATATGGTGTGTGTGTGTGTGTGTGTGTGTGTGTGTGTGTGTGTGTGTGTGTGTGTGTGTGTGTGTGTGTGTGTGTGTGTGTGGTTAACTCATGATGTTACTAAACCAGCATTAGTCTATTGTACACATTGTTTAGTAGATGTATTTCACCAAAGCATTCTTAAGCACCAAAATAGTAAGTCTAAATGTCTGCTGAATCAATGCTTGTGTGACCCCAACTAACAACACTAATGCATATCAATCTAGCCTAATGTAAAATCTGACAAGAAATCCAAAAGGTCTAATGATTAAGCAGTAATTTGTATAGCCAGTTATGTGACACAACATTGTTCAAGAGTTTAAGACTACCAGTAAAATATGTTGCTCCTCAATGGTTGGTCATTATAATTTAAAGGCTAGATTTTGGGAGGTACTGTACATGGCATCCTAACCAGGTCCAAACCAACTCAACTGGTTCATTTCAATGAAAGGAGTGGCAGCTGTACTTCAAGGCCCTCACCCTATCTCTAAGGCCAATCCTAGACACTCTCCTTAGAAAACTTATTTTGGCCACTTATACCTGTGATCTCATTCTTCAGTCACTATCCAAAGTGTGTGACCACAAGTGAGGGTTGGGATGTTGACTGACTAGTATATTGAGAGCTTAACCTTGTAGCCCAGCTATTTCTTCCCCACAATGGTCTGCTACAGAGCCTGCATTGCTTTTGATACTGCACTGATCCAGCTGTCAACCTTAGGAACAAGACCATGCGATACCTGAACTCCTCCAATTCACAACCTCACTCCCAACCCAAAGGGAAGAGTCCAACTTTTTCTGTCAGACCACCATGGCCTCAGATTTGGAGTTGTTGATTTTCATCCTGGCTGCCTCACCTTTGGCTGGAGGTCAGGGTGTGTTGAAGCCACATCATCTGCAAAAAGCAAGCAATCCTGAGGTCCCCAAACCGGACAATCTCCTCCCCCAGGCTGCATGTTAAGCTTCTGTCCATGAAAATCACAAACTAAATTGGTTAGAAGGGACAACCCTGGCAGAGCCTAACACCCACTGAGAACAGGTCTGCTTTACTGCCGGCACAGCTCTCAGTGCAGTTATATAAGGACTAGATTGCTCACAGCAATGGTCCAAGTACACCATACTCTTGCAGCGCCACAGACAAAGTGGCCTGAGGGGTACGGTGATAAGCCTTCTACAGGTTCACAATGCACAAGTAGACTGGATTGTGGACTCTCATGACCCCTTAAGTATCCTTGCAAGTGTGAAGAGCTCATCCACAATTGCACAGCAGGGACAGAATCCTCATTGATCCTCCTGAATCTGAGGTTCAACAATAAGCTGGAGCCTCCTTTCGAGCACTTTCCAGCATAAGCGTTCCCCAGAAGGCTGAGTAGTGTGATCGCCAGATACTTGGAGCACACCTTGCAACCTTTTGTGAAAATCACTCCAGTTTGTCAGTCAACAGGCACTGTGCCGGATCTTCATGCAACACTGACGAGGCATGCCAACTACGATGGCCCCATAATGTCCAGATCCTTGAGCATCTCCGTGTGAATCTCATCCACACCCAGTTCCTTGCCATTGAGAAACGTTTGACTACCTCAGACACTTCTGCCAAGGATATGAGTGAGGCTTCACCCAAGATGTCCAACTCTGCCTCCTCCATTGAGGCCATGTTGGTCCACCGTCCAACAATGTCCCCAGTCAATGTCAGCAGTTCCCCACCCCTAATAAAAACAGCTTAGGTTAAGCCCTGCTTCCCCTTCCTGAGTCTGACAGTTTGCCAGAATTTCTTTGAGGCCAACCTAAAGTCCTTCTCCAAGGCCTCCTGAACTCCCTCCACACCTATGTTTTTGCTTAAGCAACCACATGAGCAGCTGCCCTTTTGGCCCTTAAGTATCCATCTGTTGCTTCTGGAGACCCCTGGGCCAGCCAGACCCTCCTTCAGCTTGAGGGCTTCTTTCTTAGGTTGCTGCCCCAGTAGGCACAACTTATGGCCACAACTTTGAACAGCTGCCCCCAAAATAATTAGCTCAACTTTAAATTAACTTTAAAGGTAATGTTTTCTCATTGTTCCACACGCCTTGAGTAAGTTAGTTGAAGGTGCATCTTCTCGTAGACATCCCCTAGTTTGATTATTATGGCATGTCAGGTGGTTGCATTGTTAGGGAATACATGAAATACTACTCAACTATAGTCCCAGGAAATACTGGTTTTCACTCTGTATCCCCACAGAAAACCACATACCTCCAGTTACACCAAATCTAGATTCATACTTTGAAGAGTAATGCCTCAATGTTTTAGATTTTCCCCCTATGTTGTAACATTTTAAGAGGGAAAAAAGGAGGTAACTCTCATCTTTAAATTATGTTCTTGATTACGTTTTTTATTTGGCTAATTTAAGATTCACAGTACAATTGGTGTGTGAGTAGGGATATTAGAATATTAAGTTTACAGTATGTACGGTATATCTAAAAAGAAAGAAGCCCATAATTGTGATAAGACATTTCCGCCCTCATATGAACAATATTGATCTGAGAAACATCACTGCATACACTGCATTTCAGTGCAACTCTGAAAGTATTGTGTTATTCTTTGAAGTTAGTTCAAAGCTATGGAGCTTCCTTGAGCTTGGTGATTCCCGAGTTCTAATGCTGGTTATTAATGGCCACAGCAAATATATTCTACAATTACACTGCTGAAATATGGTTTCCTTTTCAATTAAGGTTTTATAGAATATATTGAATCTCCTTTAATTATCATCATTACATCTAACACTCTCAGCTTTGAGAACATTTGTGTTCACTTTTTAAGCAGTCATTTTAATAACTTGTTTCTGTAAACATTTCAAATGAATTCATTTACAGTATTGTATACTCCATGTATACTTATTGGTTAAATCAGTACATAATTCAGATAAATAATTGACTAATAATTAACAAATATAAATTGAAATTGCACTTGCCTGATCTTTTCTTTGGTTTGGATTTTTTTATAGCCACTCTTGGTATGTCCGCGACAGGTATTTTTTGTCTTGGCTTACATTCAGCAGCAGGGTATTCCCCGAGATACACTGGGGGTTCCGAGCCATTACTACACGCCTAAATCAGGATATTTTCTATGAAGACATCAACAGGTAATATCTGACTTGCATTTGAAAGATCCAACTTGTTATATAATGTAAGTCTGCTGACATGCAGATAAAAATCTTCTCATTCAAATTCAAATAAAAATGGTTAGAAGGCACTTTGTCCGTTATATAACAAGTTGCACCTCAGAGTCTCAGCAGTTCTTCTGAGATAATCCCTCTCTGAAAAGCATAGATTATAGCCCTCCATCCGCAGGTGGAAACGTCTTTTGAATGCATATCATCCACTCTGAGGGAGCCCCCCTGTCCACACAATAGCCAGCGACAGTGTAAGCATCTTCCCCCGCTGTGTTCCACCCCACAGGCAGCGCACACCGATAGGCAGAAAAACCAGTGGGAGTGATCCAGCCCTCTCGAGATCAGTGTTCTACAGCATTGGTTGACATTTTTCATTTTTTCCTTCTTCCCCATGTGTCTGTGCCTTATTCCTCAACTGGTGTAATGAGCCGATGTTGTGTTGCCGGCAGAGAATGGGAGAATCACTGCAACAGCTAAAGGGAGCTCCTCACTCCTCTGCATTGCTCGAACATGGCAGATGTGTTACTGACTGCTTACACAGACTATAATAAGCAATCCTGTTTCCAAAGGATATGCGATTAAATTGCATTGTATTGCTGTGCTGATGTTTCATAACCTTTTTGTGTTTGGTGTAACAATTCTTGAATATTCTGCAAGTGGCATTACATGATGTATTTTGATTGCCTCAGTTTCTCTGATGGGGAAAGCAAAAGCATCACTGCCTACACATTTCATTTCACCCCCGAGTATCAATCAGGAGACTGAAATAATAAACAATAAAAACAAAAACATTTCCTAGAAGTGACCGCACATTTTTAAACAAACCTACATTAAAAAAAGCTCTGACAATCTGATAATGTCTGATAACATCTCCTTATAAATGCTTATTGATAATAATTCACACTAAATATCTAATGATTGCAGGCACAATGCACACTGTGAAGGAAATATAGTTCACTTTAATTATTGCACATACCTACAGCAGGCTTAATTGCATGGTCTGCTCATGGAGAGTGCTTCATGTTTCCTTGGCAGCTGCACTTTATGTGAACCTTTTTTCATTGTTTTGTTTTTCGTGTGTAGATTCAACATTAATTTAACAGAGGGGAATTCTGTCATCCTTCTCAGTCCTGTGACAAAAATAACACAATGTTTTTGTGTGAAACAACAGCACAGGCTAATACAAATAATAACCCATAATAATTATGGTCTCTCACTGTAGATGTATATTACTTTGTCTGTGCAATGTGTCACTAACGCCAATGGTGCCACACAAACACACAAGCAGCCAGTCACAGTTGATTTATGGTTACTGTCTGAAATCCAGCGTCTCAATGGCTAATGCTAAAACGCTAAACACTGCACAGTAATGAGTATGAGATTCTGTTCTTTTAAATCTTCATTAATCATAATCATAATAATTGCTAACATTTTAGATAACATTTTAATTAGATTTATGATGTAATTCTGCAGTCCCTGTTAGCTCTAGCTTGTTAGCCACTTTAAGCTTAAAGATATGTTTGGCTTCTTTGTTTATAAATATGTACAATTAATATCATTTGTTTGTCTTTACTGCAAATGATTGCTATTCTCTCTTTATTTCTGATTCACTGTACATCCAGATACATCTAGTTACTGGTACAAAGCTTAAGATTGTGAGCAATTCAAAAGGAAGAGATATTCCTCATGCTCTGCTGATGACATAATATCATATTTAAATAAAAATCATAAAAAGTGTTATTATTGAAATCAACTGTTTTGTATACAGCCAAAATTACAAATTGAATATTTTGTAGTTTTTGTTTTTTTTCCAGGGAGACTTTGTTGTAAATCAAGATGAAATTTGAGGTAAGTGTGAGGAGGATTATGAAATAATTTTGAATGTAGTTTCACAATTATATGTGACCACACAGGCTGCACGTAACTGTGTAGTAAAGGCCATATTATATAAGATACAATATAAGATCAGTTACTTTTTCAGTTCTACTATTTCAGTCCGACTCTAAGTCATATTATTCAAGAGCAAGGACAGATTTCAGTAATTCAATCACATTGACTCGTCACTGTCCTTCTCTATTTTCATGAGCTGTTAGTCATGTTATGTAGTACAAAATGTGAGCATGGAAACTGCAAATTCCTATTCCCCAAAACCCTGCTCAGAGTGACTGATACTCCAGCCCAATATCAATATACAGGTGGAACACCTGTTGTTACTTGTATTAAAAGAAAGTTAAAAATGTCTCAAATAAGACCTCACTAACCCTGATAAAGGGAAAAAATACTTTACTAGACTCAGAACCAAGCCTAATGTAGCAGAATAGCAGTATATACCCACTTATAATCAACAACCAACAATAGGAGACTGACGAAACAGAGCCTACAAGCACCTTGCATTGCCTTGTTGTTGAAATATGCTATACAAATAAATGTGCCTTACTACTCCAAGTAGTTTAACACTTCTAATAAAACCACTTAATTACCCTTCAGGCTTTTGTGTCCATTAAAAAAACCCTAACCCTAACCCTTTCATTAGTTGAAGTGCTTATTACAGCTATATGGCACTGTGGGGGGGATTTCCACATTGTAACTGTGGCTCCACCTGTTCACTCAGATCCATGGCCCAGGAGGAAGACAACGTGGTGAGAACAGCATCCAAATACATTGGAAAGGGGCCAGTGTCACACTCAGTGGCAACATCTAAGGTTCCCATTAGGGCTCACTGAACAGTATCATCTTTAAACAAGAAAAATCGTTTTCTAATTAAAATCACTATTAGTTAACTATCAAGGTGTTATTTATTTCTGAAACAATCACTCACATTTAGCATTTTTCACTCATTGTTTTGGTTTTAAGGCCTGCAGCTTTACTGTTTTATTCAATCTCACTGCTTTCAACAACCTAGTTTCTGGACACAGCATGCAGTGAAGCTACTTGCCCAGCACCCTGCCGCAGACAGAAAAAGTTGGTAACTAGCTAACCTGCTAATTGAGCAGCTAAAGAGCCAATTTATTATTTCCCTCAGGACATGGTGGAGACCAAAATAGAGCTAAAAGGAGAGTTAATATTGGATGTACAGGAACAAATCTCCAAATGAATGATAATATTGCTCCATATCTGCTGTATGTGTAAACAGGCAAATGTTCTATCTAGTTCACCTTAACACAAAATCTGATAATATATCAGTGTTGTGTTCCTCTGCTCTCAATAGGATCACAAAAGTGACATGACGTCACACCAGGTGGGTCTCTATGCTCATAAGTATTTAGATGTTGTGGATTCAAAATCAACCCTTCCCCAGTGATCAGTAGAGGGGGGGAAAAAAGTTGTACAGAGCCGGGCTAAAATTAGCAGTGATGTCTTCCTGTGTAACAGGAGAGATGTCGGCCTGCTAACATCAGAAAAATCTAAGGCCTGGCACATTCCACTGTATAAATAACTAGGGAGAGTTGGTGGATGAGGGGGGCGGGCCAGAGAGACATTTTCAAAGAGGGAGAGAGAGAGAAAGGGTTTAAGCAGTATCATTGAGTGATGGGACAGCTGTAGACGACGCACATGGCAAACCAATATACAGAGCTGTATCAAACTGAAGGTTAAAATGGAGAGTCAAAGGAAAACTTCTGAACTAAGATCTTGTTTTCAAACCTGAAGGTTGATAGGATTGTTTTTGACATTCATTATATGCGTTACCTATGTTGCATAAAATCTAGTCTGATACCATTTTGAGGATACCACAACACAATATGTCTGGGAGCAACATAGCATGCTCTGATCCTTCTGAAATTGTCACAATCTCACGTAAAACAGAACTATGTCTACGTGACTATGAGTTGTCTTCTTAAGTAAAACGTATTTTTGTCACGTGTACTTTGACCTGTGCTAGCATCATTTCACCAGGTTGTGTTGACATAGCGCTTCTACAGAATCTTACTTCTCTATTAACTTGTATTTCCAAATACAGTGGCTCACCGTGTGAGGTTTGTTGTACATTAGGTGTTGATACAGTGACAGAGCTCAAAAGCAAAAGCAATATATTTTTCCTGTAATATAGTGTGTGAGGTGGCACACAAGATCTATGCCCACCAATTAATGAGCATTCACTGAAAGAAACTGATGGTATAATGACTGCATTTGTATTCTATCTGTAATTGTTTTGCAGTAACAGTCCTACTGATTTATATTAATTTGAAACAGAGAACAGAGCAGAAAAGCTCAATTTATTTTCCAAGACTCTCAATAAATGGGGACACAGACATGTTTTAATTCCAGCACTTTTGCGTAAACCATGCCAGCATTTTCTTGTCATAATTTTTAACTTCTGTCATTTGATAGTCTATATTTTCTGTGTACTGTCCAAGCATACCATATTTATACAGTAAAAGAAATACAACACGATGTGGTTTCTTGCTGCCCACATTAAAAAGAATCCATGTCATCACATTGCCCACTCTGCAGACACCAACACTCTTTTACTACCCCCTTTTTTTCCTAGGCTTGCACAAAGCATCTCGCCATAGCTTGAAACCAGCTGAGATCATTATATAAGCATCCAGTCCTCTTTTTCTCCAGCATCAGAGAATATGATCATTTGCCAAATCTTAAAATTAAAGCATTGATGAGGCTCATGCTGAGCACTGCAGAACAATGACAAAGTGCTCGAGCTGATATATTAAGGACCTATTTGTGGAGGTAATGTAATTTTTCAAAGTAGCAGAGATGGTCAAAGAGCAGAATTTAGATGAGTACTGGATATCAAAAAATGCATAAAAAGATGTTTTGTTGATGAGAATACAATTTTTTTAACAGAGGAGTCTCACTGCAATATACTCGCAGGGCTCATTTTTACCAAAACTGTCAAAAGCAGTAGTTCAATAATAATTCATTTTTAGTGTCCCTGCATGCATGGTGGAAAACTACTTACAAGACCTTGAAAGTAAATATGATTTAACCGTCAATGTTATCTACAAATTCAAAATGAATAATTAATGCAAAGTATCCAAGGTCTCCTTTGCGAAACCTATTAAAGATAAACTTCTATCATCCCTGCACAGTATAAGGATGAACTGACAATCAAAATGCACAACACATTTTGGATAAAAATACCTGTAAGGTCAAACAGTATATAAAATGTCCACTAATGCAATAATAAAACTTGTTCCATGAGAGGTTCTTAGATCACATCTCGTATGATAGACGACAGGTTATTAGATATAGCTCCTGTTCATAGTGATATGTGTGATATGTGCACTTTAAATTTTTCCAAGGCTTTCCAGATTCTTTGTGGAAAATCTGCATTTGGTTTTGGAGATTAATTAACTGCATATAATACTTCCAACACTGTACAAGTATTTATATACACAAACACTATAATGTACATACTGCATGTAAATATAGAAATAAGCTTGTCAACTTGACTGTGGGTATTCATGGCCATGTACTGTATATTTTTGCATTTCCACTCTTGTCCCTCTATTTGGAGTAGAACACTATAAATGGAGTTAAATGATTTGATGATTTGTAGCATGATTTGTACTTGCATGTTTCTTTTTTTAAATGACTGGAGAACAAAAGTCTGAAGAAATAAAATAATGATCTGCATTTTCTGATAGTTGGATAAGTTTCTGATAGTTTGTATTAATTTAATCCTCATCTGTAAGTCATTGTCTATGGCTCCAGAATAGGGTGCAAAGTAAGAATTCAGTTGAACAGTGCAATTGTCTTTTCTCTGTGCAAATGACAATAAAGATTTTAATTATTAGAAACCCGTAGCACTAAATGAACACTGAAATATGACAATAAGGCTACATTAGATACAGTAGTTATGTCTGGGTTGATATCAGTGTATCATTATATATTCCAGCAAAAGAAACAGGAAGTTCGACGTGCCTACGTTATGATTACTAGTTAGTTTTCCTTTCTAGTAAGAGGGCTGGGCCTTGGATTACTGTGGCATGCTGGGTAATTTATGTGGGAGTATTTAAAAATGGCTGCTTAGTTTAAACCTAATGGTTACATTTAGCCTGACAAAGATAGTTACTGATATTGTATATGAGATGAGAGTTCATCAGACACTACAGTGGCTGAATTATCATTAGTTATCATAAAGGGGTCTCTAAGAAATGACTGCAGGAGTTTTAAAAGTCTACCTTTAAGTTTACCTGCTTGATTTTCTAAAATATTTCATGTTTGGAATAGATGGAGTTTATTATTAAATGTTTTTAAGCAGTTCGTAGCAGCTCGACCTGTAATCTAGAAACAACTAAATCGTCTTTAGTAGAGGACCGGTCTGGATGCAAGTCTGAAGTTTTAAATATGTTTTATATTACCTTCACCAAGATCCAAGACAGCAAGTACAGCGCTGCTCCGAGCTTCACCCAGGTGATTATTGGCGATGCAGGTGTAGAGGCCAGCATCACTGGGTTTGCAATCCCTAATCCAGAGGCCTCCATATTCCTGGTTGTCCATGTTGAGGAGTTCCTCATTGTGATACCAGTACAAGGAGGGCTGGGGGTCTCCAGCCACAGTCACTTTGAGACGGATGTCACAGCCTGTACCTACGGCTGCATTCCTCATTTTGCGTGTAAAAACTGGTGGAGTTGGTGAAGGATGAGCGGATCCTCGAGTTTCCGGGACAATTTGTTCAGGGCTTACTTTGGACCGTTTTGGGGGGATGATGGGGCTAGGGGGCGCCATATCGGCCCCCTTTCTGAGGGTCATTTGTGCCTCAGCTTTTTTCATGGTTGAGCTAATTTTGTAGATTCTCCTGTTCTGTAGGTGACTACCTGGATTGTACAACTATAACAATGACTCAGCCCTCTCTTTGTATTCTAAATCAAAAGCCAGTCTGGACATTACAGTCTATGAAGAGGCTTTACAAATTACAGTTAACATGATTATCACATTTCTGATCTCTTATATCGCTTCCGTTACTATAAAAAACTAATTAAAATATTTGGTAACATATCTGTCATCGACAAATTATCTTCAAATTGCTGTTCTCTGACCTGGGTTGTTGTCCAGAAGGAGAAAGAAATAGTTGATTACCAGGTAATTAAGAAGATAGATATAGCTGCTACTCTCCTGCCCAGAGGTATTTTTAGGGCAAGACCCAGTGGATCATGTTGCATTAACAGCTCTCTTGACTTGTCTCTTGGAAGTGACGGCCCAGCTTTTTGCCCTCCTTTTCCTGATGTTCTTGACTTTTTCAGGCCTTTAAAGCTTGTCCCCGGTGGTGTGTAACTTCTCTGCAGATCAAGGTCTATGAATCTTCACTGAATTTCCTCTTTATTCCCCGCAGTCATCAGATCTGTGCTTGCTTTTGCTTCGGATTGAATGCAAGCATCAAGTCCTGTCCAGAAAGTTGCACAGTGCCCCCCCTTCCATGTCCCATGAACTAATCCACCCCACTCATGATCTCCCCCTACCTCTGCCAGTCAGTCCGAAGGGGGAAATGACAGTCACAGCACAGCAAGCCTTACAATGACAGCTGCATGGTGATCTGTCTGCCCACTCACTACTTGGCTCCCGCCCCCTTGTCATTTTTAGCCAACCTGAGGTCAGTAGAACATGTGAGACGGTGCAACACTTGGCCGAGCGGAGGGGTTGATGGGTATGGGACAGATATTTGATTTGTAGGTCAAATGTAAAGGCTGACGTTGGCCTCCCAATTGTGTCGAGGTGGTCAAATATCATGGAAAAAGAAAATATCATCACTGTATTAACAACACTATCTGGCTGATGTGGCCCAATCTTCAATATTTTAAGTATCTGTTACATTTATTGAAATAGCTTGAGGCAGCATAGACACACAGGAAGTATATAAAGGATGTAAAGATTAGCAGTAGTTCTGTCTCCTGAATATCATATTTATTATAGGTTGTAAAACACCTAAAAACACACACATACACACAAAGAAAACCAAATGAAACATAGCATTAGTAATGTTTACGAACTAATCAAAAATAGTTTGAAGCAAAGTCTGTGGATTATTCAGAGTAACTGATACACTTATATATTATCAAATGTATTTTTTAATGCACCCACGAACACAAATCCATTCATCCCTTTATGTATTTACGACATCTCAAAACTTGCCCAGTTAAAACCTATTACTTTTGTGCCATATATAATAGTTTACATAGTACGTGAGAATAGTAGTAGTGGTCCCTGGAGAACTGGGTATACCTTCAATGTTGCCCTTTTTTAACGCAGCTCAGAAAAACGCCCTGTTTTAGAAACAGTGACATGTAAGACTACTCTATTTAGTTTACCCAAAAATCTGTCAGTAGTATTTGCTCATTGTCACATAATTTCTGCTGCTGGATCTCAGGGATGAAGGATTACGAAATTACTAAACCAATACTGGCCCACAGACTAGTGAGAGACAACTATGCATTTTGAGTGAACTATTAGTCCATCTACACTGTGTATGGACTAAGGAATAAGGAATGACACCTATTCTCTCACTTGGCAAGTCAGTAGTTTCTTTTGTAAACTGTCTCTTTGAACAGCTGATTTGCAACAGATAGTGTGGGCCAGATGTGCCACTATTATAAAATTAACATGACCTGATCAGGAGCAGTTTGTAGGTATTAATGGTCACACAGGCAGCCTGCATGAATGTTAAATATAAATGAGGCAAACATGGTGTTTCAGTTATTTTTTGAACTTTTATTTAAATAAAATACTTCAGATCGGAATTTGACAATGCATCCTAACCCTAACCCTATTTCACCTTAGATCAAAAACACATATCTTTCTCTTCCACACATCAAAATCAATCTGATAAACTCAAAAGTGCTTTCTTCTTGAATTGATGCTTTAATAGAAACGGTCATGACAGCTTTGTGACTTAATGAAGATGCCTCGTCAATTAGGACAGCTAATTTAAGGATGATGCTATAATGCTACTGACGATTTTGCTCTGCATCTCACTGGCAACATGTTGTATTGTTTGTGTTGCACTCTTCTCGGTGTCCAATGTTTCAGAAGTTACCCAAACTAGCAATCTACCCAAACTTACCGGTTCATTGCATATCCTAAAGGCAAATCATTTAAAGTAAACTTGGAAAAGTAAATTTGTTGGTTAGCAATATTTACCTCGGCATGGCCCGCCCTTCTCTGTCTCCAATTGGCTCATCAGTTTACTGATTAGATTGACAGCGAGTACTAGCCAATTAGAGGCAGAGTAGCGTGGGTCATGGCTTCACCATCCTAGGGAAATAATGGGCAATTTGGCTCGCAGATACTACTGAATGGTGCGCATCAGGGGGGATCTGAAGTGGGTATACGCAATGCTGACTGAAAGATAAGTGATACGCCGTATACCCGCGTATACCCTGGACTACACCACTGTGTATACTGTATATAATCATTCTTGACAATAGCCTATCATTATATTATAGCAGTTTAATATATGGTAATTATATTATTTAGTATTCCCCATGATAACTGTTTGAAGCAAAGTCTATGGTTTACCCAGAGTAACTGCAACACTTTTTTTTATTATAAAATGTCATTTTAAATCCACAACAATCAAAATTCAGTTAATCTCTTTTGTATTCTGGTGACAGCAGAAATCTCTGAGACATCTCAAAACTATTGTACAATACGTGTGAGAAAATGAATGTGATTTTATTTTTTCATAGACAATGTTTTATATCTCTAAAAAGTTTTCTTGTAACAGATGATGCAAACTATCAGGTGTGACAGCGTGTGTTATTGGTAGTTCTCAAGCTAAAAAAAAAAAAAAAAAAACTTTGCTCCACACTGGTGCTGTACAGCATAAAAAAAGGCCCATTAACGTGATTAAACCCAGACCATGTGGAAAGAGTAGTTAAATGTAGTAATAAGCACGAGCACATTTTTCTTCTGCTTTTGTGTGTGTGTGTGTGTGTGTGTGTGTGTGTGTGTGTGTGTATGTCAAATGCATTTCCCAAACATCTTTTTTTTCCTATAGATTGACAGAAAATGAAGTGACTCTTAGTATAGTCGTCACAACTTCTATTTTCTACAAATAAGCACAAAAAATACAACTTGTTAGATTAGTCACTGAAGACATTTTCTATCAACTGTTCATGTCAGATGTAAAAGGTTTTGTGACATATGAGATGACTCACTAACGTTTTATAAATCACAAACAGACAACAGTGTAAAATGTTTGAAACTTTAATATTCAATTTCAAATATACAAACACTGTAAATTGTTTTGCAAGTAAATGGCAACTTTGCTATCTTTAACTAGATATACACACACACTCAAATACAGTCTCACTTACAAATTGTTTTGATAACATCACCATAGAAACATATGTGGAGTTATAAAATACTGTACAGGATATTTTTCTTTTTCTGCTCCAGTTGATGCAGTTACACCTTAAGCTGGTAGTTAAATGCTCTTTTAAAGGAGAGCACTACTGGCCTGGAAATAAAAAAAAAATCACATATTCACATTTAATACTATCACAGGAAAATGTTCCTTTTACGGAGCTTTCAACTGTTCATCAGTAAATGTTTTGGCTCGATGTTATTGCATTGCAGTATATTCACTCTTGAAATTGAAACTTGAGACACGCATTTCCTTTAACCTACGTCTAACTGAGGAAAGAGAGGACATTTCAATGCTTAACCACAAGAAAATCCCCCAATGTTAACAGCTTAGCTTTAAGCAACATATCTCTTGCTTATACTGGATTGAAACCATATCCTAGATAAATAAGATTTAAAAAAAATAGAACAAAGCAGGAAACTGTTTTTGATTTTCTTTTCTTTTCTTTTAATGATTCACTATATGAAGTAAATTGATTAATGGTGCATGTATCTTAAAGCAATAAAAATGCAGATAACACCAACACCTGAGATCATGTATGTGATCAACTCATCTGAGGAGTTTATAGTACCCACATAAGCATCCTTGTTGGTGTTCTCACATGAACGCAGATGTGAGTTCTGATGTTACAGAAGACTTGCTGGATCTTGACACTGATGTTCTCTCCAGAACACCCATCTTCTTCATTTTCTGCAGCAGCCTCCTTCTGAACTTCTCACCCACGAAAGCATACAGCACCGGGTTGACACAGCTGTGTACCAGGGCCAGAGTCTGGGTGGCAAACAGAGCCTTGTCCACTGCTGTCCTTTCTGCGCAATTGTATGACACTATCTTGGTCCTGAAAAATGTGTCTGCCATCAATGCTACGTGGTACGGTGTCCAACAAAGCAGGAAGACCACTACTACTATCACGATCACTCTCATGGCTCGTTGCCGCTGTAACCCCCCACGGATATGAAGGAGGCGCTTCATGGTAACTCCATAACAGGGCAGCATGATGGTCAATGGGACAACAAAACCCAAAGTGTGGCGAAGAATTCTGGTGAACAGCCGCCACTCATCAGCAGTGCTGGGATCATAATATTCACTACACACCATGTGGTTGTTAGAGACAAAAGCAGAATTGAACAACCCTGGCACAGACAGAAGTCCTCCAACAGCCCAGACAGCAGCACAAACTCCCCAGCTGACCAGCTGTCGGTTTGCCCTGCGGGCCTCCATAGCTCGCACGATCACCATGTAACGATCCATACTGATGCAAGTCAGGAAGAGGATGCTTGAGTAGAAGCTTAGCTCTTGGAAGATAGAGATAATTTTGCACATGGCATCTCCAAACACCCATCCCTTTGTAATACTGGTGGCCCAGAATGGGAGCGTTAAAGCCAGCAGGAGGTCAGCAAGAACCAGGTGGAGGAGGTAGAGGTCAGAGGGAGGCAGCGCCTGCTTGTTGAAGCACATCACCAGCCCCACTATCATATTTCCAGGAATCGCCAACAGAAAGATGATGATATAAAACACACTGACAACAATCATCACTGCCTCTGGGTTTGGGAAGATGGTGCAAGGCTGCGTTTCAGGGTTTACAACAAAGTCTGTGTAATTGTAACTTAAGTTGAGGTCGTAATAGATTGACGAGAAGTCATCAGCAGATAGGCTTAGTCCTGAGGATAAAAATCAAAGAACACCAAATTGCATCACATTGGATACATGAATGATGTCCCAACTCATCACTGCTTAAGCAAATATTGTATGCTGTTCAAATACACAGTATGTTGTGATAATGTGTTGTTACTAACATATCCTGTAATAAATAGCAACATGATACTTAAAGTACAATACTTAATAATGTGTAGCCAATAAAAAAATATCAAGAGATATGGCATACTGTGTTCTTTATGGAAAAAGCAGTTTCTATTCTTTGTAATAAACCACAAAAAACATCACATTTACTTTACTTTTTAATTTAAAGAAAAAAGGATTTAAAGGAGTAGTCATATTTCCAACATGTTCTTGAATTATAAATGTCCCTTTGCCCAATTTACTTTTATCTGTTTCGATGAGGTAACAAAATACATTGTAATTTAAATAAAACATTTTTTAAAATAAATTAAATAAACAAATCAATATATGTTGTTATTCTAAGGATCAGAAGCACTTACCATCCATGGTGATGTGTTCTTTGTGGGAGGCACAGTGTATAACACAAACAGTTGAGGAACAAGCACTGCATTTCTATGCACCCCTCCCCTTCCCTCCCCTTAACTTAACCACTGGCCTTTTGCTTCATCCACAGATTTTGATTTTCTCAAGGTCTCAAAAAGGAAGGAATGATTGCACATACATGAAATCAAATCTACCTTTAAAAATATAGTTGAAAATTGTGTTTAAGGTCATATTTCTGTAGTTGTAGTGAATTTTTAACAGTAATTTAGTACATTCAGAGACATTTATAATTTGCATTTGTCCTACAGTATACTCAATAATCATAGTGGGTGGTCACATTCCACACAATCCTATTTTCAATTAAGTAGTGGTGGATACTACCACGCACTCCTTTTAGCTTGTACTTATTCATATTTAAGTTTTTCTTTCTCTTTTTCTTGAAATTACCGGCTACTTGTTTCTACTTGTGTCAATGATTCATACACCAGTGCTGACAATAATCAGTTATCCCTGTTTGGGTATTCTTAAACTGCAGTGCTTCCCCCAAAACCCAGCATCACACTATCTGAATCATCTGTGTCATGAGATAGGCTATCACACTGTACATAAAACTGAAAGAGAAACCATGTAAGGTTTACGGATCCAAGTAAACACTGGATAAATAATCAATTCATCATCATCAAGAGATGCAGTGTATCAGAAATGTTAACGTGGCATTGTTATTTCTGTGGTTCTTGACCTGTGCTGTTGCAAAACCCTCATATCCTGTTGCTTGCACTCAAAAGTTTACATGAACTTTTAGAGGATGTATGTGTACTACAGCGGGTCATAGTTATTCAATAATGGGGCTTCTTCACCACATCCATTGTACGTCTTCTGAAAAACCTAATGTGTAAGAAATATTCATACATTAGTATTCATCAACACAATTTGTATTTGGTTACATGTCCCTTTATCTCTTCCTTCATCTCAATCAGCTATTTTTGGGAAACTTTTGGCAGAATTCAGTTTGGATGTTTGACCACTTGTCTTGGCAGAATTAGCAGAGTCCAATCTCTATTTCATAGACTTTTTCAGAGCAGTTCATACACTGTATTTTCAACACAGCTGAGGTCCTTTTCAAAAAGCTTAATTCTAGCTTTATTTAGTTATCCCAAAATGACTTTTGATGCTAGTTTAAGGGGAAACTTGCAACACTGAGGTGCAAAGTCCCAAGATAATCACTGAGATGGTGGCTGGTGACTATTAAATGCTTTCTCATATCTGTGTTGAGTTCTCTAGATTTTCTCATTATGTCGTCTGTGCCTCAATATAATGCACACAGTAAAACAAACCCTACTTATACAGATGCAGAGACATTATCAACTCAAATAAATCATAATCACTGACACACTTTTGTGTATTGTTTGTACTGATGTCCAGTGTGTAAAAATGAAAGGGAATTTGTTTTAAATGAAGATACGTAAGATTTCAGAACCTTTATGGTCCCAATATTTAGAGTACAATGCTTTAAGATGATGTGTGTATGTTTTTGATACATCTGATTTTATATTTTCAGAAAACCCACATAAAATGTATAAAATATATAATTTCTTGTGACAAAAAAGTACATGTGGAAATCATTGTCACAGAAAACACATACAAACATTAATAAAGTTAAGGCACCACAACATTAACACATCCATTCTTGCATACATCTGGCAAATATTAAGTAAAATAATAATTTGAAAGATTGCAATGTGCAAAGATTTAAAACCTCTATCTGGGCCTCTATCAGCATGCAGTTAAATTTCCTGTAAGCCACATGAAGAAACGGCATTTTTGACTGGTCATTGCTGCTGAGGAAGTTCCCAGGTCATCACATGCTCATGCTTGTGTTGACACGAGTGTCAAGCATATTTCCTGCCGCACTTCTCATGTGTTTTAACTTCCAGTGTCGCAAGTAGTGTGATTTTATCATAAGGGGCAGTAAAATTACCTAAACATGTTTTGAACATATGGGTTAGAGTCCATGTGGGGATGTGAAAAAATAAATGACTGGGCTACAGAATATTAGGACTGGACTTCTTGAGAGATGTGTCCTTACTTCAGCCACACAGATAAACAATATGACAGGTGTTTGTTTCCCCTAAAACCTAGGAACTTATGTTATTTAGAAACATTGACTTCCCTTTTGTGGCTGCCGATACGTACACAGACAGATTTTGTGGCACTTGAAATCTGTGCAATATATTAACTAACCTTGATTTACATCACGGCCACTCAAACCTTTAGGACGCACAGAGCAAGAAAGTGCAAGTGCGTCAAAACTGAAATGGGGCAACATCAAAAATCCAGGAGTCATAACATTAGGGTGCTTGGTGCAACAAAGGATATGAAGAAAATGGGGGGGGGGGGCTTTAGCTGTGTGCAATACATCATTACAAAATAAAATACAAAAAAAAAAAAGAGAGAAAAAAAAAAGGTTGAACAAAAAACCTGTTTCTCAATATATTTAACAGCTTGGACCACCTCCTAAACAAATATAGTTCACCTTTGCAGGCACTAGATGGTGCTGTAGACTCAAAACATTGCATGACATTTGATGGGAGCTCTTACTACCGGTTAAAACAAGGGGCTCTAAGGCTGGCAGTGAGTTTAAACTATAGTAGCTATATAGGGGTCACTTAGAGGGCTTGAACAGCCTTTACACAATTATGCAAATGTAGTTTGGAAAAGTTTTTCAGTAATGCTAGCTTGTATGTGAAAGTGGAAATGTGTAGTTCATTTGTGGTGTTGGATGTGGAGAAGGGGGGAAGAAAAATAAAACCATCTTCACTGAAGGTCCTTTGTATGTCAAGGGTGACAATTAGGATGTTCTTGCAGTGCAGCATCACCAAACAGAACATTTTTATTAACATTAACTGTAGCTGGTGTTCAACTCTCAAACAGACTACAGAAAACCAAATGTTGCAGCAGAGTCGCTGTAAAATTTATTCGGTGAACCGTTTCGCCGGTACTAAAGGGGTCCCACCTCGATGAAGGTACAACTGATGGCAAACAAGAAAAAAAGAAAAAGTCATATGAAAAAAAACTGTTTAATACTCTACCTTCCCATCATTAAAAATCCCAAACTAACACCTTTCCTTTCACAGAGTCACTTCAGATACAGTTTGGTTAGAGAGGAAAGACCCTTTGAAGAATTTTGCTTGTGTATTCAGTCCAAAAATTCCTTTTCACCAACTTAAGGCCTTTTCCACTGGAAAGCAGAAGCAGATTTCCTGATTTAAATGGCAGCCAGGTTTTCCCGCCATAAATTAAGAGAAGAAAGTGCATCAAGTGTTCAAGTAGGGTGTATAGTTTGAAACATAACAGAGGGGGGGGTTGGGCTAGTGCGTGGAGAAGATAACACTGGCACAGAACTGGCATTTGCAGTGAGATTTAGAGGACATGGGTGTAGACTGAGAAGGCTGACCACAACTCAACCACCAAGGCCTGACTGTTCAAATATCCTGCTAGTGCATCAAGTGGCAGATCACAATCATAGTGTGCTGCTAACAGAGCACTACTTACACATGACAAACAACACATTCGACTATGTTAGCCTGTATAAAAATGATGCAAGTACTCTAATTTATTTCATTATTTCAAAAGCCAATGTGGGTGAGATGGGGAAGAGGCAGAAAGATTTGATTTTTTTTAAGAAAAAAAAAAGGGGGGGGGGGGGGGGGGGGGGTAGGGGGAAATGGGGACATACATAATTTCCCTACATGATCCCCCTAACCCCACTTTCATCTTTTGGCACGCCGTGGGTCCCTGCCATTGCTAATGGTAACTGAAGACTTTGCGGCTGTCTGGGGTCCAGCAACAGTAGCTTGAGGAGCTCCATTGCCAGGTGACCGACCATTGGGTCGCCCGACACTCCCAAATGCAGGATCACGGGGTGCACCGGATGGTGGGTTGTTATTGTTGTTAAATGGCGGCATGGCACCGTTACCTGTGGGTTGAGAAATACAAATGAGCCCTCAATGGAAAAAAAAAAAGATGTTCATATTTAATCCTATGTATGCATGGATGTTTGTTTATTTGCAGTTTTTTTCTTCACTTCTTTATTTTAAAAGCACTTTGAACTGCTTTTGTATGAGCTGGTGCAATAGGAATTTGAATACAACGTTTTCCACAAACAACATTTTGACAAGTCACAGGAAGTAAAAGGTGTAAATATAAAAACATTGGCTCAATTGCATGTAGCTGCTTTAATTTCTGAGTGTTGGTGTTGTGCTGGATGATACCTGTGCTTTTCCTACTATGACAAGTCAACATGTCTGCTGTGAACTGTCTATTGTGCCTCCTGTTATGTAAACACATTCAGTATGTCAAGAGATGTCTTATTTTATATTTCATTTCCAATATACAAGTTAATCATGGCACTAGACTGCCTTTGATGTTTATTCATTAAACTACAAAAAAGGTTGAGAAACTTTTTTATGCTACCACACAGAAGTTGTGGTAGCATAAATGCACTTTTTGCACAAATGAAAATACATTTCAACTGACCTGGTGGGGCAGGTGTACCTGAATTCTGATTGGGTGGAGAGTTTCCCCTCTGATTCTGGTCTGGTTTACCCTGTGGGTGGAAGAGAATATCACCTTTAACACCCTACAAATATTGGTGTTAGACTGCAGTGTGGACCTAATAGTCAACATGCAAATTTCTCATGTAAAATAATAAGAGAGGTATGTGTACAAGTGTTCTGTTATTGTATCGTAGACAGGTGTAATAGTTGAGAAAGATTTTCTAGTGAATTTGGATCCAGGTACTACAAGTTGGGAGTGGATTCTAAGCTACTCACAGACTTGTTTTGCTGGTTCGTTTGGCTTAGCAGCTCTGCGTTTGGTTCGCTGAAGTTGGGCACTTCTGAGTACACCATGCAAAACCTGGAAGACAAAGCGCATGTTTCGGCGTAAACATTCAAATATCATCAGTCACACGTTTGGTTGTAGTGAAAGTTTCAAACGGTCAATGTCAGACTAATATGAAGGATATCTATTTATAGGTATGAAATCTTTCAAAAAAAGGGACTGAAACTCTTCTCCACAGAAGGCTACATAGAGGATAGTAAAAGTGAGTCAGGCTGTAGTGGGAACATGTCTTGGCTTTTTTGTAGAAAAACAAAATATAAAAACACACACCCCTAAAATTTTTTTATTGCACTTCATTTATAATAAAATTGAAAATATTAAGCCAGACTTCACAGAAAATCTTGGCCTTTTATGATGCTTGTGCAGGAATTTATGACCACCAGAATGCCAATGAGTCTAATATAGTGAATTATAAATAGACTTGTGGCTTCCTACTCACTCTCCGATCTTCTGTAGATCCCCTCCTCTTCCAGTGTACAGGGTCAGGCAGCCTTTCCATATGGATGCATAGCTAAACACAGAAATCAAATGTTAGACTCATCCTAGAATTTAATCCTCAGGTATATAACCACCTGTCAAATGCAAGTATTGGTGTTTTCTGGGTATATAGCTCAGATCATTGGGGGATTGCACTATCAGCAATGTTTTTAAATGGCTCTGCCAGTTCTGTGCATGTCATCAGTTTCCAAGCTTGGGAACAACCCCCTACCCTCTGGTCAGCTTGATGATGTCTCCTGCCTGGATAAGGCTGCCGAGTTCATCCCAAACAGAGATGGCAATGCTCCCGCTCTTGTCTGCCACTTTGCAGGAGCGCACCTCGTGTCCATCTTTCGTTTTGGTTACTCGTCCTAATATAGAGAAAGAGAGAAAAGAAAATAACCAGGGTAAATTAGATTTGACAAAACATTTAACCTACTCAAAACACCTTTTGATGACATGAAACCATTAAAAAAAGACCAAGTTTCTTTAACACATTCATTGTGTCTCTTCTCAAAATATAAACACCCAAGTTGCAGTGTAAAGTCCCAGCATCAGTAAGATTGTACCAGGTGACTTGCATATGTACTGAGCTCTTTGGACTTTCTCCGTGTGATATTAGTGGCTGTGGCTCGGGAGGTAGAGCGGTCGTCCACCAATTGGAAGATTGGCGGTTCGATTCTTGGCTCCTCCAGTCCACATGTCGATGTGTCCTTGGGCAAGACACTTAACCCCAAAGCTCCCAAAGGTGTATGAATGATTAGTTTCCTCCTGATGAGCATGTTGGCATCCTGTGTGGCAGCCCCTGCCATCAGTGTATGAATGTGTGTTAATGAGACGTAATTTAAAAAGCGCTTTGAGTGGTGATAACGCCTAGAAAAGCGCTATATAAGTACAGTCCAGTCCATTTACTTTCACAGTTGAAATTGCCAACTATAATGAATCATCGCTGAAGGGAAGTTAAATTACAATCTTATCTCAAGTTGCGTAACATTTTAGAGCCTTCTAGCCACCAATATTTGAAGTTACACTGCTTTTCGTTCAGATGCTGTGTAGATTTTTGACCTGATTTGTCATATTTCAGTAAACCAAAATAAAATAAACCTACCTAATCTGCTGAATACATCTCTAATCAGGGTTAAATTAAAGCATGTACACTACTATGCTTAACAAGTGTCTGTTAATGTTAAATGTTACTCTGCAGTAAAGTGGTATCGTTGCCCCTTTAAGGAAACAGACGAGTTGATGGTTTTGGGGACAGACTACTCACTTACCTATTTCCAACACGATGAACACAATATTCAGATTTTTCGACCCAGGCTTCACATCCTTTATCAAGAACACGGACTCGTTTGTAGGGGTTGCCATTGTTAGTTAGTTATAACCCACCCCCCCACCCTTTTATGTTCACTTCCCTTCCTGTATCACTTCAGTAGCAATAACTACTGTGGCTGTCGTTAGCCTGGCTAAGCTAAATAGCCAAATGCTAGCCAAACATTAACGCTATTTCGATACGAATTGTTTCAAAACACACACACAAGGACAAGCTCCTTAAGATAGTCGACTAGGTCATACACGCTTTGTGACACTTAAAAAAAGAAGCTGAAAGATAGTCGCTAAGCAACACTAGCAGCTAAAAATGCTAAAGCTAGCTCGTAGTTAGCTTCCTCCTTGCTAGACTTCAGGATAGGACTCATTTTTTTCTTTTAACGGTTATCGCCATAGTAACCAGCTTCATTCCTCACATAACATAACGTTAAAGTGCACACAAAGAAAAAAATAATTTATATAAAACGAAAATAAGTAAGATAGAAAGTCGTCAACGTTTTAGCATTACAGTTGGCCAAAAAAAAAAGAAACAAAGATGTCGAAATCAGTTAAAACAGGTACCAAGAAGTTAAGGTTGCTATGGTAACTTGGGTGTTACGAGCATTTTTTAAAACATGTATCCCTCCTCGACCGTTTAGACAACTCCAGCTACAGTTAATACTATCAAACCAATCGGCCGCATTTCCTTTGTGTGCCTTGTTTTCTCTCTTTAGTAAAAAGGAAACAGCTTTTGTTAGCGCGCAGGCAGGCTAAATGCTTTGTTACAAAACTAATGTGTCTCTACATATAACGGTGGCCCCTGTAACTTGTTCGTTATTTATACCTAAACAATACTTGTGCCCCCTCCCTGTCCCCAAAAAACAGCTATTTAAAAATCTGTACAAGCGTTTAACTACACGCTTCAACAATGCCCCCCAAAAACTACGTCAGAGGGAGCCGCCGGTTGATTTTATGCATTTCGGCCGCTTCCATTGTTCCACATGGGGAAGGGGGGTATACGCGTAGAAATTTCTTTTTTGTGCGCTCTTAGAGCCGAGTCGACACATACTGACACATACCACACGTTTATTTGTATTGTACAAAAAAAGCAAAGCAGTCACCAATGCAAGCAGAGACACTGTTGCTGACCCCGTTTTATAGAAAAACAAAATAAAATACCCGGTTTGTACCAAATCAGTTCCATTCACAAACAACGCGAGAATATGAGAACACGTGTATACATTCAGTGTCAAGGATGAAGACAAACATCGGTCTTTTTTTTTTTTTTTTTTTAAGTAAAATGACATTGCTCATTATTTCTACACCATCACAGCTAATCGTCACTTTACTAATCAGGCATTACATGTAAGCAGTATAACCCCACAGGCCTAATCACAGCGATTCGAGAGTGCAACGCGTCTCAACAGGAAAGTTTAGTTAGTAACTTTGTCGTATGTGCATATCGCAACACATAACGTCAAATGACTTTTTGGCATATGACTGGATATAGACAGAGATTTTCTCTTAGTATTACAAGATGTGTTGTGACTAAAATGCAAAAGCGAATCGTCACGAACAGGATTCGAACCTGTGCGGGGAAACCCCATTGGATTTCGAGTCCAACGCCTTAACCTCTCGGCCACCGTGACTGCTCGCTATATCGCGCCTCCCGAAGCGATTTTAACTACAGGAGATTATTGTTTAGGTGTAAAGTTTGCGATTTGATGTTGCAGAAGCTGCCCCGAAAGAGGATATTGATGCTGACTGTGTGACCGTTTGTGTGCTATTGATAATGATGAATAGATAGGCCAGTGCAGCGGAAGAAGCAGAAGGTGTTGGCGTGATTTGAACACAAGAGGGAGACAAAACACCGTCACAACAGTTTGGCTCAGCCATGGAAATAAAAAAAAAAATGTGCTCAAACGAGATTATTAACTCTCTTGAGTAGTTTAAAAACCAGGACACGATATAATTGTCGCATTGTTTATTCTGTCATAAATAACTTACACATAACACACTTTTTTGGGTTTTTTTTTGTTTTGTTTACAATTTTGCACTTGTTTTTGACCACGTGTTTTTGCTCTTCTAGGACTAATTTACACATTCTTGAATTGGAGGACGTCTGAGTTTTGACTCCCATGTGGTTCTTGATTTAGTACATTTTCTTTAATAATTGTGTGTTCACTTTTGTATGAAATTAACCTGTTTGCACACACTTCCAGTGGTTCTAAATTATTCACCCAAATTACAAAACAAATACTTCTCATTACCCCTTGTGGAATATGTCAATCAATATCCTTTTTTTTTTTAAACAATGACCCATTATGTTGGAGGTCATGGTGCTCATAATGAAAAAAATGATGTAAATAATTCAATTGCAAACATTTTTACACCGTTGGTAGTTTTAACAGGGTATATCTTCAGTAGAAATTACTTACTTACTAATGAAAACTGTTTGCAGTGGGTTCTGATTATTTTCTAGGGGAGCTCTATGTCAGTTTCTGGAAAGATGGGTTGCTATTGACTTTTTAAAATCTGTATTTTCCAGTGCTTTGAGCCCTGTGTGAAATGAAAGCAGGTATTTCAGATCCTGGGCAAATAACACTAAAGCTCTTTTTAAGGTTAGGTTAAGTAAAATAATATTTCACAGTTTGGGTTAAGCCACCCTTTATTGCGGCTCTGACCCCAACACCTGTCTAATCTTGATTTTATATGGAATCCATGGCCTGTGCTATGTAAACAAGGGTTGAGCAGTCATACCACTCCCTCCACTGAGATTAATGCTCCACTACACTACACCTAGATTTATTAGATTACAACTCTATGACCTGCAGTCATTTACAAACTCACAATGACCTATGAAACAGAAAACTTAACTACATGTTATTTGGTGACTATGGGTCAAACATGAGAAAATGGGATAATGCTTTGAAAGCCACACAGTACATTAACTACAGTGCACATTTTTCTAACAGCTAACCCTCCAATTTAGTATTTTATCATCTGTCCTGGGATGATATTAACAATATGAAAATCAACTTTTACCTGGAGGGTTGCAAAGAAAGATCACAAACAAACGTTGAAAGTTATAACATTTTTATTGATGTATACAATACTAAGGTTTAAAAGGAAATTCCTGCATGTTCACAAGACGTTAGAAATAAGTGTCAGGAGGAATACATTTGAGTTAACACACAAGTGGCAAGAATCCTCTGCTGTGAAGGAAATGTCTTTGGTTTAAGTGGTTTACTAAATGAACAGGATATAAAGACCCTTATATGAACAAATATGATAGTAAACACAATATCACTATCCGTACAATGCTGTATTAGGTATCGGTTTCTTTTTTCTAACAGAATATGATGATGATGATGATGATGATGATTAGATGGTCTGATTTCAAAACAAATAAAAACAGACTTTTATGCACATAAACAATTCTACATATTTAATTTTTAACATTAGCACAAAGAAATATCACCAAAGTAAGACATTTGCAATAATAAGAAGCAGAAAATACCTCTGAGCCAATCACATTTTAACCTCTACAGTACACAGAATGTACATACGCCTAGTGTTCAATCCTTTTTCAGTAATGTGATTTAAACAAAGAAGAAACCTATTCGATATAAACAGGTAGTAAACTGTTTAAAAATCATTTATGTCTAAATTTATTTTTTCTCCCTACAATGTCAACTGAAGAAACGTATATGTTAAAATTTGTAACATATGAAAGACTTGAAAGGATTGATCCTGCACTGCCAGCTATTTATATATTCACCCCCTAAAGTGTCATATAGACCCCATTGTCTAAAACATTTCAGAATCTCACATTTCCGTCAAGCTGCACACATGCATATCCCCATCTAAAATTTAAAATCCTATCCAACAACTTCCCCACACCCACACCTGTCCCCCTTCCACTTACAAACTCATGCCCAGGAGCCTCAACAGGGGCAGAACACCTGTGGCTCCAGACAACCTCTTTCCTCTCTTTGCACTCTCTCAACAAGGAGGCCAAGAGCATGAAAAATGGGCTGAGCAAGAGTCATTCGTCAAACCAAGGAATGCTGTCCTCTGCCTTTATCCACTCCTGTGACCTCTCTTGTAACTTGGATCCTTGGCACCTGGTATCATTTGCTATATTATTTTTAGAAAGTCATGGCATTCGACATCTGTAACTAAGGTGGCTAACAATGTGCAACAAGAGGAAGGTCACTTCATAGAAACTCTCAGGCACGACTTTCAAAACAGGAAGCTGACTGATTCATACATTTGCACCCTCCTTCAAATTTAAGCTTTCTCTGTTTCTGTGTAGCTGCTATCACACACCGACTACGCCCCACACAGTGATAGCTGCAAGGAATTCCTAGGAAGAGAAAAAATCTTAAGACATGTTTTACTATCACCTTTATCTACAAAACCATAGGAATCCATCCCTTCAGGAGCGCAATTACTCATACCAGCTTTTGCAAGATATAGGCACTGTAGGAGTACATACGTGCATGTATCTGAGAGGAGGAGCTTGAGTGATAGTTTCATGGAAAATGTATAAGATAACTGTTTATGTCAGAAACATGTAACCAAGTAAACATTTCACCATGCAAATTATGGATGCCTGAAAGAAAACAGGAATTGTATTTAAGACCCAAGTATTATGTAATCACTCAAAACAAATTCACAGACACAACATTTACTGTATAAAGTACACACACAAAAGGCAGTTCTCATAAAGTTAATATTTTATGGTGTAGGAACTCTAAATACCAAGAGAGTAGTGTGCCTCACACAGAGAAAATAATTCCTGTACATAAACATACAAAGCTGCCCTGCAAGAAGACAAAGGGCTGTAAAAGGGACATTTAGTATATCAGTGTTAAAAGCTGTAGGTTCCTTTGAGTTGCAAACATTTTCCTCTCCATTTAAAGGACCTTCTATTCTGCAATGATGTCCTTTTGACTAGTATTCTTAATAAATGTTTTTCTTTTATATTTCTAAGAAAACCAAACAGGTGTGATCTGCAAGATGACTACTGGAAGCTTAACTATTACTAAAATTCAAATCAAAAATTACTAGAATATTTTGATATACCACATGCAACTTATATGGTATTCCAGGCAGGTCATCAATGATAAGGTCAGAGATTATGAATTGGATCTCACTAACGGAAGTAACATTTTATGACTGTAGGTGAAGAACAGGATGCATGACAGAGCCACTTGGACAACTGAAATATAGTCACCTGTTAGTTAAGATCAGGTCTCATTCAGCACAGGTCCAAAGATTTTAGTAAACAACCTCTAGTTCACTACAAAACACCCCAGGACCATTTTAGTGAAAAACCAGAAACTCCCCATTCCAACCCTTGCACAACCTGGCAACACACTACCTCAACAGGCTGTGGGCAGTACCACTGTTGCCAAAGATTTACTATTTTTCACAAAAACACAAAGAACAAAGAGGCTATTTGTCAGCGAGGAGGAGAGGTCCAGAGGCAGACAAAAACAGCAAGAGAGAGATAGTTGGCCCAGCGCCCTGGAGATGTGCTGCTATTGAAGTGGTGGGCACCAGTTGATGGAAGTGAGATGTGGTGCATTGTTGCTTTCTTTGGACAAGCTGACTGGAGGGTTTAGGGAAGCACTTGAACTGGATGCTTCAATCAGAACTCTTTCTGATATGCTCTGTGGGGTGTTGTTGATAACATAGTCACTTATGCAGTAACTTAAGGTTTTTAGACTGTGCTGGTGATAAACGAGGGTAGTGTTGCAGGAATGGTCCAAGGATGGACTACTATTGGAGGGAGAGTTTCAACAGTATCTTGTGTGTTTGAGTATGAGTATTTGTGACAAGAACACAACATTGTTTACAATGGAGGGATGTTTTTATGCCTGCTGGGTCTTCGGTAAATGTAGAAACATGAGGAGGAATACAAAGAATGGGAAACTAGAACTGGTGGTCAATAAAATCTAATCATATTAAGACACTTGCTCCACAGCAATCGTTGCTGTGGGAATCTGGGCATCAGCTGCTGTTTCAGCTGGGCTCTTCTGTTGCTCTTCTTCTTCCTCTTCTTCGTCATCCTCCTCGCCAATATCGTCATCATGCTCTGGGACTGCCAGGCCAGCAGAGTGACTACCATTTATCTCGCACTCAATGCTTGGTCGTTCTCCATTCATTGCCAGCTGTGCTTTCATGCTGTCTGGGGTGGAGGGGCTTAGCATCTCTTGAATCTCCTCCACAACGCTTTCCTGGGTATGCACCTCTGCCAACGGGATCTCTCCATCTAAGCTTCCTAGAGGAAGAATCTCCACATGGGCTTCTTCCATGGGTGAGCCCATCTCTGGCGTTGGGGTCTCCCCGTCTCGGACCTTCTTGACATTGAAGGTCATGGGAGACACCTTGAATGAGGAGCTTTTGGCAGTTGGGCTCTTGGGATGGTTAGGAGTGAGGCTCTTCTTGATTTTCTCACGCTTCTCTGGTGGCACAATCTTGGTGGTGATCTGAGTCATCTTCTTCTCAATGCTCTGGCGTGAGAAGGCCTTCTTGAGGCTATCAACCTTCTTCAGGCTAGAGCGCTTGAACTTGTCAGCCCTTCTCTCAAATGTGTGTGAAGTGCCCAAACCCATTGCAGCCTCGCCTTCCAGCATATCTTCCTCTTCTCGGTGTATTGCAAGATCATCATCCTCATCTGAGGACAGGCTAATGGTCTGGAGACCCTCAGACTCACGGAAGCCATCAACAGATCCAGCAACAGATGGAGTAGGATGAGTGGACTCTGCATCACACTGGATTGGTTGTGGTGTCTTGAGGGAGTCTTTGACAAACACATCGGAGGGGATCTCATTGTCTTCCTATTGGGAAACACAAGGACAAAAACATGAGGGTTAAGAGGATCATTTGTATTAGTTCTGAATAAGAATACTTGCTTCAACCAGGATTTAGTTTGACAAGGAATATAGAATTCCAACACAACACTGATGTATCTTACTTGCTGTAAATTGTAGTAAAAGTCTAAAAGATAATTTGGCAATCCTTAATGCTCTACAGAACAAGAATGCAATTATTTAACCGATGCATTTCAGTACACAACCTTTATGATATCTTTATTTTAACTAGTTATGGTCAGAATTAGACTTCAGGCAATAACTGTGTAAAACACACACATCTTTCTTGTCAAAAGAAAGAAATTAAGGTAGTAGGGGTAGACTGAAAATTGTATAGTCACAGAATCCCACAGAGGTCTTACTAACAAGCATGAGGAATCATCAGCATGGTCTGTCTAGGATATGTACACTGATCCTGTAGTAGTCACACCCATGGGAGCGACTAAGACTATTTATCTAGTGACACACACCTGAGTCAGTTTTTCTCTTTGCTTTTCTTTTGCTTGGTAAGCAAAAAGACTTTAGGAAACTTCCAAAAGTTCCATAAACCTCTAGATGATTCTTGACCATGATGATCAAAGTCAAGGTATTTCAGGTGTACTTCCAACCACATTTCTTATGAAACATGTTAACATTTGGCCACGTTTTTCCCATTGCAAATGATCATCTTTGTTTATGTCTTAATGTACTCTGACTTTTTCAGTTTGTCTGCCTGCTAAGGACTAAGAAACCAGTCTCTGCATGCCCCCCTGGTTTTCTCCCCGAGACATCTGAGGAATTCCACCTGTTTCCTCAGCAGGAGTCAGACACTTATCTGAATTTTCCCTCTTTTTAAAATTCTGTCTCTAAACCCACATCCATGAACACACTGATGAATATAAACAGAGTGAGATGAAGAGCAATAACGTCTAGAGTTTCAATTTGCTTAACTTTCTCCTCTTTTTCTCTGTCTCAGTTCCTCCTTTGCTCCCTTTGACTTGCTGCCTATCCATCTGTGCACAATCACACACATGCAGGCACACACATACAATGTTCCACTCGACTAACAATTTATAAGCTGGGGTTCCCACCCCCCATTGCCCCCATCCTTTTACACCCAGGGGTGAGTGAGGAGTGAAGGCTTCAGTGGTTGACATACTCCACTACACATTTGAAATGCTCATAAACAATCCCTTTCAATAGCATCAGCTTATAGTTTCACCAGTGCATACTTTGGCTTTGAGGTGACTTACTGTAGCACACTCTACAGCACATTTTTATGCTTTAAAAGTACATAGTACAAGCTATGCCTATGTATGGGCAGCTAAAATACTTTCAATTGCCCAACACAAATCAAATTGAATCCAGGAACAGTTGATTGAGCTGATTCAAGGCCTTCACACACCCTGCAGTGCTGATGTTTTTTGATAATCCATTTTCCGACTGAGCTACTATTCCAGTCCTTATCAGCAGGATATAAAAGATAGACTGTTGTAGTTTTAGTGGGTGTTTACCTCTGAATATGTGAGCTCTGTTGCTAAAATGTGTAATTTAAATTGTATATAGTTCAGTTTTTTAGTGACATGATTTGACAACTATTGTTATAAATTTGGTACGGATATCCATGGTGCCCATAGGATCATGCCCTGACTTTTAAGTGCTTCCAGTAGTTCAACATTTTAATTTATTCCAAGCTTTGACATGTGACCAATTACCTGCAAAAGTAATGACATCCCCATCAGCCCCAGCATGCTAAAAAAAGGTGATGACTGTGGTAAACACCTGCTAAACATCAGTGTGTTAACATTGTCATTGTGAGCATGTTTGCATGCTGACATTAGCATTTAGCTCTAAGTACCACTGGGATTAAGTACAGTCTCACAGAGCTACTAGCACACTCCTAATATGTGTCTTGTCTCTGTTCCAGGAATATGCTAAAAAGGCTTTTAAGGAAATATAAATTGGCTTTTCATTCTCACGATTGACAGCTGACTCAGTTTATCAAAATCAGGCATGGTGATTACTAACGGCTTAACCCACCAAAACTTTCTGGTTCAAGTGGCTAATAAATATGTCATTGAGCAAATAAGGCAAATACAGATGTGTCTTGTGACCTATGGTTGACCTCATATTAACACAAAATGACTAATGATTTGTCGTTATTAAGCAGATATTTCATACTGTAAATCTAGGTGAAAAGAATCAGATATATATATCAATTTTTTTTTTTAAACTAGACACCTTACAATGAATAGACACATTGTAAAATATCTGTCATGCTCACATTGCTTGTCACCTCTGTGCAACATGTATATAAGAGTGTTAAAGTATGACGGCATTACACAGAATGCATGGCAGCTCTCATGACATTTCAGGAGCGCTTGCAGTGACAGGACGCTATATGTTGCTAAATGACTGCGCAATGCATCTTTCCTGGGGTATCATTAACACATACTTGAGGACCGGGCCAACCAGATGGTCTGGAAGAGATTTGGCAGCTGCCAATTCTTCACTCAACACCAATACTTTGCTTTTTGCTGAAAGTGACAAGAGTATTACACCTACCGATACCTGACAACCTCAGTGTCAGCCCAGTTAAGACAATTTTTACATATTTGTGAGATTACATTATACAGTTCCTGTATCATCTGAGGATAGATATTGAAGATGATATAAAAAGGGCACAATGAGACTGTAATTATGATATTTTGTACAGTGTTTTGAGGTATATTTATTTCACAGATCACTTTACATTACTTTATGTTTTGTTCCAGCTTGATCCACTACAGCTCAGAGCACTCCACTCAGACACTGAAACAATTTCATAGTGTACAGACTGTTCTTGAGAAGTGGAACGCCACGCAAAAACCCTCCTGCTTTTCATCTTGCAGACACCTGACACCTCTTGCCTTGATCTCAAACATGCAGGCATGATTCACAGTTCTGGTGGGTGCCAAGCATGTGTGGTATCTCCCATTTAATGGTCATAAATCTGCAAGTGTGTTGTTAAAGGCACAGCATCTACCTTAAGAACAGGACTATGTTTTGTGGATGAAGAGGAAGAGAAACAATAGAGGTTTTTATAACTTCAGAATATACAGCTTAATGTAAGATTGCTTTATAAAAATCACTTATACTGTGGTGTCAGCTGTAGATAGGTCTGCTAATATGCCCCGATAAACTACAGGAATTGCTTTCCTTTGTACTGTGTTTGAACAGAATGTTGTTTTTTTGGTTTGTTTTTTTAACCACCAACAACCACTAAGGGTATGTCATCACCCTGAATAGCTAGATACACTGCAGGTATGTAACTTGACATCCAAAAAGGCCAAAGACAGCACACAGGGGAACAGTTTTACATATTTTGGTTTAAATGCAATCCCTCCATTACAGTTTGGTTTTCTGTAGTATTCTCCTATCGTGACGGATGGATGAGTATCTGAATGCTCTGTTTTGCTGATGGTCTGATAGCGGACCACACCCATAGTGACTGTGTGGATCTGAACATGTTCATGCAGAATAAAATCAGAAAGTCAGTAACTATGTGGCTGACAGCTCTTGTATTAGAACAAATTACACGATATTGAGAAATACCAGACACTTGGCTTATAGGAGGAGGATATTATTGCAGACCTAATGTGTATCTCTCTTTTCTGAGAGTACATTTCAAGTCAAGTAGGTTCAAATAGCCTCAAAAACACAGCATCAAGTGTAAGATAAGCACCCACCTAAACCTAACTAGGCATGACTAGAAAAATCAGAGGCAATATATCCCTTCCAAACCCTACGTGAAGCATTCCCTGACAATAAACACTAATCTTCCCTGACTGTTTGAAGCTGATAAGGTTAGCAAAGATTCAATCTTGACACCTTTGCTCCAGTCTGGGCCTGCCATAGACTTTGTGAATTGGCTCAAACATGTTTGATATAATCACTGTGTGCGGTGCAGTGTGTGGGAGGCAGTGACTGAAACTCAAACACCCTTAAATGAGAGCTGAGATATCCTGCTACATACTGTACAAGACCTGCTGCAATAACACAGTTTGAAGACAGTGTAACAGCGATAAAACACAATTGATGACTCACTTATCAATTCTGATCTCAAACACACACTCACAAACAATAGTAGGAATCAAGCAGTCACTGTTTGCTCTAGGAAATGAACAAAACCTCATTTAGCCACAACGTCATCCAGCTGTTATTTCCCACCATCTTTTATTTGATTTTACTGGTAAAAATGCAAGTTATGTGCAGGGTATCCCAGCGTGAAAACAGTGTGTCCCCAGTTTAACCCCCAAATATCTTGGCAAGTGATCTACAACAAACACAATTTTCCTAAATACCATTTGACCCAGGGCTGTCCTGTATGTGTGTGTGTGTCTGTGTGTGTGTGTGTGTGTGTGCGGACCTCACATACTGGCACTCTTCTCTTGGGAATTCCAGTAATTAATGTACTGTCTAAGCAAGCACTCATTAGCTACTCATAATGTGATCCAGTCCCAGTCAAAAGTTTGGACGCACTTTCATGTAGGGCATCAGCCATTGTTTTAAAAAAAAATGTTTCAGAGAGTTAGATGAAAGAAAATTTGAATAAAGTCGGAGTGAACCAAATAACAATGATAATTTAGTGTGACAGCAAGTTTATTGTACATTAAAGGGCATACACTGTTATGGAAAGCAGATCAGGACTTTGTTTAACAGTTGCATATTAGAAGCTCCATCTATACTAATAAGCAAGTCATGCAACGTGTTATTGAGACCAAGCTTATGTAAGTCAATTCTCTCTGAGTCTCCTGCCCTATTCACACAGATAGATCCGGGCGGGGCAGGACTGATTCAAAGGGTTCAGATGAGCTCCGGCTCCAGTTACCTCATGAGTGTGTGTGTGTCTGTTTATACTTTATGTCCTAATGATACCTTATACGGTTTCATTTGCATCTGTTCTCTTTTCTTTGTATATACAGTACATGTGTGTGTTTGTATACAGGTATTTGCAGTGACATACAGTATTATGACAGCTTAGGCCGGGCGATATGGTTGAAATCAGTACATTCTGCATACAGATATACGTATAATTTTAAACTACACTGATATGTATGCAAAATCACATCAAATAATCAGTGTGAGTTTATGAACAGAATAGTATCCACTCTTAACAACAAAATAAAGTGTTCTCCTACTACTAGTATAATATTCTTGTGATATTTCAAATTGGATAGCAGTATTTAGGTATAAATTATAACAGGATATGATCATATCTCACTGAAAGCTGCTACATTTGTTTAATCGCCCCTTTTCAACCGTTATACTGTATCTTCTATTCTTTCTATTGCAGATGTGCATAGGCTGTGTTTATATGTGTTTGTTAGCAATTTGAACAGGTGTGTTTTCTTGGCCCTTCAGGTTTTCCTAATCCTAACAGGCGGGGTCGGTACAGGTGTGTTGGCACAGTGAGTCAGGTGCCTCCGGGGGACTGTGCCAGTGAGAGGATACACAATCACCATGCACACACACACACACACACACACACACACACACACACACACACGTATAAACAGAAATACATGTGTACACACAACTGCTATTGTCAGGCTCCTGCAATTATCTTTTTACAAAATGAGAAAGACGGGAAGAAAAGAGACGTTACAGACAAACTGAATGCCGCTTCAGGTGCTTTTCTTAATTATCATCAATCTATTTTGTGAAGCATATTTCAAATTTGAAACACAGGGCTACAGATAAAAGTAGTTTTGAAGATTTTCCTTTCTTAATTTCCTCCCACCCTCCCTTCGTTCTCTTTTTGCCTATCCGCTTCATCTGTAATACAACCTACCTTCATTCAAGATGTCCAAACAAAACATTATCTGTTACTTCATCCCCTGAACTTTCTCACAAACAGCTTCGTCCACTCATTGAAAACTCCAACAATCACAGCACAGTGTACACCTGAAACTCACATGATTGTACAAATTTGCCTTCATCTGCATATGTTTTGATTACATCCCTTCACATTACAGCGCAGTGACTTTTTTTCAAGGACACCCCCACCCCACTTGTTATGTAACTTCGCGCCCCCCCCATCCTCCTTCACCTCCACCCCAATGTTCATGAAGAGCCATCTGTGGACAGAGGAAGGAAGGAGGAAAGGAAGGAAAGGAAATGGAATTCTGCTATTTGTCAAGGGGCTGGGTGACCAGAAAACACGATAAACTCTAAATGCACTGTACACAATGTATCAGAGCGTACACCGAAATGTACATGCACAAAAGTCTAAAGTACATACAAATACTCTAAACATACACAACAAACACCTGTTAGGATCTTAGCCCGACGCCACATCAAATAAGCTCACATTGTGACATACATTACGTTTCCAAATATCATAAATATCTTGTCAACCACATGTTAATTGTGAATAATGCTTCTTGTCTTAATACCCATAAATCAATGCATGACAGGTTCGGACATTCTTTCCCAACCTAACCCCTCCCATATCTGCCTCACCAAAAGAAAGCACAGCATGTTTACTGGCCTTGCAAGCTTGTGTAATCACACAGCACAATAACCAGTTCAGGCGCGAAGCCGTGCTGACGTGCTGGTGGAAAGAAGATCATGGCAATCAACAGAAGCCACCATTATTCCCGTTGACATCAATGATGACGACGGCGATGTTGGACGTCTGGAAGAAAACTGTTCACTCAACCTCTAATTTACAGGATAGCAGAGGCTACCGTTCTCTGTGCTCTTCAGATGATGATGATATGGTTCATATTCATATATAATCGCCTCTCCAGTTCTCATAATTAATTGGTATAAACCAGATTACATTGCAAAACCTGCAATTTCACTGCTTGTCTTGCAACATCTCTCTGCATGTACTGTGTGACGAATGAGGTAAATACAGTTTTTGTTGCTACAGTTTTGACTGTGGCCATGGTAATCTCCTCTGGCTCTTTTGTTTGATTCTCCCAAGATCCTCCTTTAGACATTGCTTCAGCACAATCCCAAACTGTGCATATCAGTACCATTGTTTGATAGTAGCAGTTGCTGAGATAGCATGAGCATTTTTTGATAAGGCCACCACAGATTGTCACAATGTTTAGCCCCAGTTTGAGCTCAAACTGTAAGAGTCTCTGCTGAGAAGAAGGGAAGTCATTGTGTTATCTCAAGACAAGTTGTATTTACTGTTTTTATTTAAGAGTACAGAAATAAGAGCTGTGAGAACCAAATGGCTATTGTTTTCTCTTTTCCTGCCATGGATGTTGTGGTCTTGGCAAGGCGATTGAAAAGATAATAAGGTTTGAAGAGTCATGAAGGAGGAACGCATGCAGATCATAAAACTATGTGGATTATAAAGTTGTTTTTTATAAATCTCAATTATTGTGGAACCAGGCACGCGCTCCCACAATTAGCCACAAATGGATGTAGACGCTCTTAATCATCTATTTGCATATCGATGTGCTGTCTGCTCACAGATGTGTCACAAACAGGAAATAAATAGTGCAGTTTCACTGACTATGTTGCATCTGTATGATTTCCAAAAGCAGCTGTCAACCTTTTCTCCATGACTGTGGCTATTTATAGAGCCCAAATTATGAATTCATCACAATGACCTGCAAAACATCATCAGCAGTGATATGTCAACCATCATTATCGAACATTACACGTAGAAATGTAACCAGTGATTAGTTTGTGGCACTCGTATTGAAACACACTTTACAAGAAAGAGAACAATAACTGGGAAATAAAATGATATCTGCTATTTAAATCAAAACAGTGATAAAACTCATTTAACAAAATTCATGAATCAATATGAATTTCATGGATGCACCTTTGATTGGCATTTTACAGATGTCTGTCTAGACTGCATAAAAATCACATAATCAGTGCAGCAGGTTAATAACGTGAACAAACAAATGTTTTATTATTTAGATTCCACCTCTCACTTTATGTTTCTATCTCCATCTCATTATATTACCTGTAACTGCCTTTGGAAGAACATGTGTCTGCCTGGTCTGAAGTATATCCTGCTTTTGTAAATAAAAGCTGTGTAAAATGGTGTATGCATTGTTTTATTATGTACACAGCATACATCTAGCCCCCTGAAGTCTAATGACAGAGAAGTAGGGAGGTGACAGAAAGAGTCAGGTGAGGATGGTTGGTTTAATTTTTAATCACAACCTTATTACTTACCTCCTGTATGGTGAAAAACATATTAAATATGTGCTTTGGGATATGCTGGGAGGCTAAACGTCTGTCACGTTCAGTTACCTTTTTATTCACAGCTTTGTTGCATTGTGCTTGTTACTGTAACCCTGCAATTCAGAACGTTTTTGTCTTATATCAACATGGAGTCCTCAGCAAATAAAAATTACATACTTGAGCAATTTAACGAGGTTGTCCAATGATTCGTTATTAATCTGTTGTGGAGGCTCTGTCTCTTTGATTTCATCATGTTTTGATGTGGTTACAGCCATTAATATGACAATTTTACACCACTGACTCATCTTATCCTTAGGGACTGAAACAGTGGTACAGACTTGTCAAACCTGAATGTGACAACAGGCGGGAGAGCAAGGACTTAAGATAGACTAATCCACATGTATGTTTCTTTTCAACGGACCAGAGTCAAACTTAATCTCTTATCCAAACTAACTATTTTTGTCACATAATGGTAATTAGTTAACAAACAGTTTTCCTTCAGTCTATTTTTTTTCTGTCTATATTTATCTGTTATTCTCCCTTCTCCCATCTTTACTTTCTGTTTTCTGAAAACCCAGAGAATCATCGGAGGAATGAACCCCAAAGGGAAAATAAGAATGATAACAAAGTCAGGAAACAACCTCATCGTTCATTTAGAAAGCACGCCTGACAGACTGCATGGCAAAGTTAGACTATCAACAGTCACACCAGTTTTACTCCATTAGAGTCTTTACATCCAAAATCATCTCAATGAAACGCTTAAAAACTCACTCACAACTCGTAATTTGTGAAAAACAAATTGTATGAAAGTTTTGTAATGGTGCTCACTGCATGTGGAACTGCAATCTTTCTGACTATGATTTAAATTACAATATTCTCTATAAACTTCAGGTTTGGATGTGGTCTACTAAGCTTTGTACTAAACATAATAGGGGTGGCTATGGCTCAGGAGGTAAAGCAGGTCATCCACTAATTGGAAGATCAGCGGTTTGATTCCCACTTCCTCCAGTTTTCATGTCAAAGTTTCTTTGGACAAAAAATACTGAGCTCCAAATTGCTCCTGAAGGCTGTGGGCGTGTGTGTGAATGGTTAGCTCTTCCTGATGAGCAGGCACCTTGCATGTCAGCCCGCCATCAGTGTATGAATGTGTGTTTGAATGGGTGAATGTGGCCTGTCGTGTAAAAAGCGCTTTGAGCGGCCGGAAGACTAGAAAGGCGCTATACAAATGCAGTCCATTTACAATAATAGGCCTTTTTACCACAGACGTTTTCACTTGTTGTGGCAGGAAAAGCACAGATGTAATTAATTCTGTTAACGACGCCTCAGCTCTATTATGTGTCCCAATGAGCCAGTCCTGTGAGGAAGTCCTTACTATCGAACCTTTGAACAGGCTAAATAGAGTTGTAATTGATGTAATTACATGGCTACACCTGTGTTTTGAATCTCTACTGTAACATCTCAAAATGTCTGTCAATAAAAATGTCTATTACAAACTAATTTCATCCCAGTTTAACTGGGAATTCTTACTGCTGTTCACCATCCACTAGCTGTCAGTCAATCCACAGCTAACAAGCTAGCAAATGCTAAAGAGTTTATCTACTGAAAAAGACTGTCAACTCTCTATCCTTTCATCATTAAAATGATATACAGAGTGGTGTTTCTTTCTCAAAAAAAACATTTTTGCCTGCTAACTAGCAAATATCAGCCGAGAGTTTGATTTTGTAGTTTAGCCAACTCACAGAATTCACGTTAATTAGCAAACAGCTAACTAAATTGGCTTTCTGCAGTCACATTTTAGCATTGGCATTTAGCAATTCAACACATTGTTAATTAGGTATGTTCAGTTACATCCCAATTAAATGCATCTTATGTCACTTGAACATCATTCACTAGACTGAAGATATGATAAATATGTGTGCTTGAGACTTACCGGGTCAAATAGTAGTGCACATTAGTGTACATATGAGAAATAAGTGGGTTTCCATCCATACTTTTTATGCACTTTTTCAATATGCACATGAAAAAAAATTGAGTTAAAAAATTGGGAAAGTCGAAATTGACTTTGATGAGGTTGAAAAGTTGATAATTTGAGAAAAGCAACAAGTGTCAATATGCAATGGAAACAGATTTAACAAATAAATTATGTACAGGAAGCATGTGCCTTCCTTTAGTGACTGTCTCTAAAGCTTCTGCCCTGCAGGGCAGCATTCAATACATGTATAGAATTCTTCATTTCCACTGTCCATTATGCTCTCCATCACCTGTGTTTATATCACGTTTTCCATCACTCCAGCTTTGACTGTCGCTCTACCAGGATCAGAATCAGCGCAACTGTTTACTTTGATGTGCTTGATGATTAATATTTGCAAAACACCAGTGGATGGAAATGCACATGAATTAAACACCATTCTCCTGAAACTTTGGATTAAATATGCTCTGCATTTGTTTGGTAATTTAATATGCAGTAGCTGTTTAGTTACAGAAGCTATCCTGTTACTTTAAGTCTGTGTCCGAAACCACTCCCTCATAAACTCATTCTCTACTCGCTCTATAGCCTATTCAATGGTTTATTCAATAGAAATTGTTCACATTAGACATTCTGACTTGTCACAGCAGGACATTCATGTGTGTAAATAATTAAATTAATGATGGCTGAATTCTGTTTGGCAGCTGGGGTTTCAGGGTCCCTGTACTGTGCATGCTGACCCACTGCCAGGGGTTACTGGGACACTTAAAACAGATAGATGTTATTAGCAACACCTATGGGGCATTAAATAATGGCTAGTCAAATAAAATAGTATGTATGGACAGTAAATATAGTGCACTACATAGTAAATAGGGAGTCATTTCGCACATAGCCTATGTTACTACCCCTTTAATTAAGTTAAAGCTTGTTAACATACTGTATTGGCCCAGTCTGTCTGAATGTGTTGCTTTGGGCTATGAGCTTGTGTAATATATCACCTGCTAGAGGGGCTCACTTGAGAAATCTCAGGTGTAGCCTACAGCCAGCGGCCTGCTCCAACCTGTGGAAATAGATACGATTTTATAATGGAAGATTTTACTCTGAACACACTCAATGTGCACTTCAGTTACACTCAAATATCTAATTACGCCTGAACATATCCTGCTCAAGATGATACCTGAATAGGTGTAAATAGCTTTCTCTCGCTCTCTCTCGCTCTCTCTTGTTGTGGCTTTCAAAGGTTTGATTTGAAGGGTTTCACATCAACATTTCACTTTCAGCTTTACTTAACTCAAAGTAACTCTTTAAGGTAAGAGATCAGGGTGAGGCTGGGATCCGAATTACCAGTTTGTCCTCCATCTTACAGTGTTCGGAGCATGGAAAAAAACGACTTTACTTCCTTCTGCTGAAAGCTAAGATTAAGCCACAACCTTTGGCCAAGTGTCAGTACACAAAAGCCCTGTGATTGCTGGTCACAAAGTAAACAAAATGACAATGACTGAAGTTGAGCCAATCACTCAAAACCTGTGTAAGCATCTTTTCTCTGTCCTGAGTGACGTGTCAAAATGTGTTGAGAGACTAAAAATAATTGAATAATCTTATGAGAAAAAAACTAGATATTTTTTTTCACGTTTCTCATTCCTCATTCCTACACCACACCTACCAACCAACAAAAAGCATTGCTGCTGTCACTGTGTTTAGTTTGGCAGTGAAGTATGTTTCTCTTTGCTTGCAATGCGATATGAACCTTCTTTGATAGTGTGTGAGAGCTCTGACTGTTGTCACTCCCTGCTACTCTACGATTAGGGATCCCGGATACACAGACAAGCACCAAACCCTTCTCTTCCCATCCCACAGAGAGAGCCACACAACTCCTCTCTCTGTGCTCACTATCTCACAAAAACTCTCTGACGGCGGCCCACATGTGCAAAGCGAGCGAACAAATGAAATTCTCACAGCACTCAAATTCAATTTGCCGTTGTGGTTGACTTGTTTGTTGTGATGAAAGTCCACTGTGAAATAAACAGAGACGGAGAGATACAGATCTACTCAGAAATAAATGACTTCTGTCGCAGGAAATTAAATTCCTAATACACCGTGCTAGAAGCATGCCAAAGTGATGCAAATATGAGATTGTGGGCCTCTAGGGTGACTGTTGATATTTAAACACTCAGGTAATGAGTCTTTGAAATTAATCTGTGCAACAAATAATAGAAAATATCTGCAATCCAACACAAAACCTTTTACCTTTCCAAACAGTAATTACCAAAACAGTTTCTAGACTGTACACAGTGGAAGTTCAGATGGCTGGGAATCGTGTATGCTTTGCATGTGACTTTCAATATGTGTGTGTTGCAGAAAAAGCCTAAAGAGGGGAGGGCCATGTGGAGACAGGAAAAGCACTGGTGCACAAAAACAAACAAACAAGGCCCAAGCAGGGGTAATTAAGTCCTCATTAGTCCTTGTTATGCACAGGAACGCAGCGGAGCAGCAGATAGCCCTGTCATTTTAGACCAACTGTGGCCAAAGGGTGCAGCTGGTAGACCCCTGCTCCATACAACAGTGGGCGTTTACCCAGAGGCCCTCTGTGTTTCCACCTCAGCTGGCACGTACAGGGTGATGAGTGTTCTGGATCAATTTTGTTGAGTGGGGCCCCTCAGCCAAATGCTACAGTGCTGGTATAGGGAGTTTTGCCCTTTGGCGTGCAGCAAAAATATGCGTTATCAAAGAGTAGCGTGAGGTGTGCAGCATGTGCTTTCGTGCAGTCTCAGGGAACCAGGACAGGTGGCTTAGCCAAAAGATGAAAAAAGTGGTCTCATACAAGTTGGAGTTTGTATAAAAAGATGAAGGAACAGAGGGAGAGAGAGAGAGCGATTTGAGAAAGAAAAAGATAGTTGGACATTTAAACAGAAAAGAAGAAACCCCCACCCCCCACCCCCAGGCTTCCCAAGTTTCATTTACCAGCTCTGTAACTGCATACCCCTGACCCAACTTAGCTTAACCTTCAATAGGAAACTTGCACGCATACACATGCACACGCCCTTGGGGTCATACCTGGCCTTGCTACGCCCATCTACAAATGCTTCGCTCTTAGTTTGACTCGAAATTGAAGAGGGAAAAAGATCAAATCAGCACAAGACAGACTAGCACTTAAAACTGTACACTCATGGTAGAGATGTAGTCATTAAAGAGGCAGTACTCCCATGTGAGTAATATATCAAGTGCTAAATACACGTGAAATTTATTCACATGCTCTGTAGGAGGGGAAAAAAATATGTGTAGATATTTGCAGCCAGAAAGAAAAACACAGTAAAAAAGAAGAAAAATCCTCAGGACACGTGGAATTTGACAAAGCACTGAAAGCAAGCAGCACCATCCAACCTTGCTATCTCTAAAAAAGCAGCAGGTCACTCCCTTCCAGCACATAAAACTTGACCAGGGATACAGTCAAATCGATCCGTGGTCACGGCTTCGCCCACACACACACACACAAACACACACACACACACACACACACACACACACACACACACACACACACACACACACACACACACACACACAAACACACAAACACACACGCGCATACACTTCCAAGGTAAGGTCTTGGCACCTGTTGCATTTGAACAACAGAGCCTCAGTACCTGGGAAACCAGATAACAACGGCTGTTAAGAGCTCTCAGTGGCTCTGGCTGTGTCAACACGGCCCCCCCTTTACCTGCTTTTCACTGCCTGGGCACACACTTGTACACACATGATCAGACGCACCCCAACCCACACACACACACACACATAATGCAGGAAAAACTGGGCACTTATTCATGCACACAGCATACTTGGAGATCATACCTAGATCATGTTTCTTTGCTTAAGTGGAAATAAGTCTGTCAAAAATGGAACAGCTTTCATCTTGCATGGCAAATACTTGACAAAATAAACTCAGATGAGTGAGAGATAAGGTTACGTAAGGTTATTCCTCATACTTTCCATTTGCAATTTCCTGGGGGGAATTGGAAAAGTTTATCATTATTTCAGTGCCAGTCTAGAGTTTTAGCGGCACAGGTGTGATATGCCAGTTGAAATGGTAAATCCTTTTAAAAGCCATCTGTCTGTCTGAATTATGACTGTGGGGTGTAAACAGATCTAGTCAGTCAGCCTCAGAGCTCTCCACTATTATCCTCTACTGCTCCATTCCCAGACACACCCTTCTTCACACACACACACACACACACACACACACACACACACACACACACACACACACACACACACACACACACACACACACACACATATCAATGCACAGAGGACAGGAGAGGGATGAGATTGATACACATACAACATGAATTAATTCACCCTCAGGTAAAGTAACTACCTTATATTCAACATTTTTACACAATTCAAATAGTGGAGGTGTGTTTTAAACTGCTGTCCACATCATTTATGATTTGGGCTCTACAGGTTGTTGAACTCTAGTCCAACAAGTTTGTTTAGATGTTCAAAATGTTATAAAATGCTGTTCACCTGCATCACGTCACGTGTCAGTGTCAACCAGACTCACCAGAAATGTGCACACATGACTCAAACACACCCACCACAATAGTCAAATGTGAATGCAAATATGACTTCCTGGCTGGCACACGTACACATCTGGAGCATGTCCTTATCATGAGTATGTTAATAAATGATGTGCGTAAAACCTCAGTATTCCCACATTATTAAAATACATTTACTGTGGTTATAATATGAAAGCATCCTTTAAATATTTAAGTTTCCTCCTCTGTTCTACACCATGTTCCCTCACCTGGAAGATGAGCACTTTAAAGTGGTTCCTCTTCAGCAGGTGGTTGTGGTTTGCCTCCAGCCTCTTCACCTGGACCGCCTGTTTGTCCATGCGCTCCTTCACGTCCTTCAGCTGCCCGCTCACTTTCCGGGAGCGCTCCAGAAGCTTGCTGACGCAGTTGGAGGTGCCGACGTGGGTCTTGGACAGACGGGTCACGTCCCCTTGCACGACCCGCACGGCGCCCTCAAGGTCGGCCTGCCGCTGCTCCATCCGCTGCTGGTTTTCCTGCACCGCCCCCAGCATGTTGACCAGCTTGTCCAGGAGTGCCACCACGGTGATGGCGCTCACCTGGCTGGTCGGGCTGCCCGGCGCAGCTGCAGTCGGGCTGGTCGGACTTTTAAAGCCCAGCCGGGAGAGGGTGCTGGTCGGGGTGGGGGAGGACGGGGCAGACGATGGGCTGAAGCTCGGGATGAGGATCTCCTTGGCTTCGGGCGGCTGCTGCGGGATGGTATTGGAGCTGCCTGGGACGCTGCTGGGCTCGGCGTGGGACGCGTCATCCTCCATGGTTCACAGGTGGTCAAATGTCCCGCTTTTGGAGGAGTAAATCACTTAACTCACAAAAAGTCTGGCAGTGATTACACTGGCTCTCTGATGCTGCTGCCAGCTGGTCCTGCAGAAAACTAAACTTTGGGTGTTTTACTTCTTGAAGTTGACTCTGCATCCACGCCCCTTTCTGCCTCTCTCCACACACTCACACACACTGTGAACTTTCAAAACACCTCCCCTGCAAGCCAAAGGGAGGGGCTTGGTCGCTATAGAAATAGGCCTAGCCCTGCTGACAGAATAGAGGTAGGGTTTCTGTCTGTCTCTCTCTCTCTCTCTCTCTGTGTGTGTGTGTGTGTGTGTGTGTGTGTGTGTGTGTGTGTGTGTGTGTGTGTGTGTGTGTGTGTGTGCGTGTCTGACCCTCTTTGTGATTGCCAACCATTCCACTGTGTGCATGCCTGGCTGCATTTGCAAAATATGTGTGAAGGCTACTTTTGTTTACTGCACTCGCTGCTGTGTTATTGCATTGTGCCAACTTGTACTGGATTGCATTGTAATCGAGTAATCTAATGTGTGTGTGTGTGTGTGTGTGTGTGTGTGTGTGTGTGTGTGTGTGTGTGTGTGTAGGTGTGTGTGTGTGTGTATTCTTGTCTGAGTCACATTACAGCAAAGATAAACCCATGATTTGAATCAATTAGACCAATGTTTTTTTTGTTTTTTCAGGAACCCTTTTTTCCAGACACACAGTCAGATATAAATCAAGGATGTTGTTTTCTTCATGCCAAAGTCTGGTGTATGCCTCTTTTTCACTGTGCCTACAGATATGTTAGTGTACTGCTGGGTGTGCGTGACATATGCACGACCCCTTTCCTCTCCCCCTCTTGTTTTCGAGCACCGTGTCATGGCATGGGGCACACTCGCATGGAAATGTGGAAATCCCTGTTTCAACAATGAGCTCATCTGTGCCCTGGCATGGTGCCTAGGCCCCTCTCTCAATGTTTCTCTCTGTCACTATCACTGTAAATCTGCTATTCACAGTAACCCAATCACGTAATGTGATAAGCATTACATGGTATTCAACAGCAATGTGTCAGTGTGTGGCATCTATAACCTTTAAACAAGAGTGCCGGGATGTTTGCACACTTTCATGAAGGGAGAGAAATATGCGACTTTATCTGTGTGATCGATTCCCTTCCAAAAAATCCCCTCAAAAGATTTTTATCACTGCAGACAATGGAAATTTAAGGTTAACATTTAAGGTCACACCTTGGTTTATTGTATTCTGCGTGATATGGTAGGGCTTGGTTAGCCACCATCTGCTCTAAGATCAATATAAAGTATTCATACCCCTAACATGAGATTAGGCTTTGTGTAATTGAACTCTATTGGTATGCACACTCACAAAAGACACACCTTATAAATAAATCAATTAAAATACGATGGCAGAGTCCACAGTCTTCTGCACTGTCTGTACAGTGAGTATGAATCTACTGTGAGCAGCAGGTTAGCTTAATTTAGCACAAAGACTGGCGGCAGGGGAGAACAGCTAGCCTTACTCTATGCAAAGATAATAAAATCCTCCTACCAGGTTCTCTAAAGCTCACTAATTTCTGACAACACTGTTCTGACTCACATTTATATCTTCTTTGTTCAAGCCATTCAAAAACTGAGGTGTAAAAGTAATGCTTTGTGGTGGAGCCGATTTTCTGAATGGGCACAGTAACGTCCTTGTTGTTGTTGCCTGGCGACCAACAGATACTCCAGGAAGCTTTTACACTGTTTTTTTGTATGGATTAAACAAACAATAAAAAAGAGTGAGTGAGTTTTAGAGGGGCTGGTAGGAAGATGTTGTTATCTTTGGGCTGAGCAGGCTAGCAGTTTCTGTCTGTTTCCAGTCTTTGTGCTAAGCTACGCTAACTGACTGCTGGCTGAACCTTCTTATTTGACAGACAGATACTAAAACGGTATCGACCCTCTGATCTAACACTTGGCAAGAAAGCAAATAAGTGTGAAACTATGCCTTTACAAAGCGACTAGACATACATACTTAATAGGTGGATTCTGGTCTGGATTCCAGACTGAATAGCAATTTAATCTGAGCAAAATTTCACTGCAACCTGACCAGGACCAATTTTGACTGACACATTGCTATATCATCACACCACCTGTCTTTATTCAGCCACCTGCTAGTTGCAGCAGTTAGTAAGGTTGTTGTTGGATGTAGGAGCTTGGGTTGAAACTATTAATTGACTTGTTTAAAACTACCTGATGAAGGTTGACAATGGGAAGTGTGTGAATAAGCCTCGACTGAGAAATACGTGTTCATTTTGCCTGAGGGTAGACATGTGTGTTTGATTTGCATTTAAACAGTAGCCATAGTGATGAGTGGTAATGTAAAAAAAACACTGCAAGACCAAACATGCCTATTTTGAACAAAACTATACCAAAAACCCCTGCTGAAGTAATCATATCAAGCCTCAAGCATAATAAAATATTTTCAAAGATGAATACAGTAGCTCCTACCACAGCAGACTAACTAATGAAGACACCTGCATCACCATTTTATAACCAAGTTTAAGGACTTGGTGACACAAAGCAGGTGAAGAAAAGAGTATGCACTGTACCCTTTTTTGGACCTTTGATGTGGTGAAAATTTGGTATGTGGACATCAAAGACTTTTACCTGGACTAGTACCTGTATAGACATGAGAGCCATAGCTGGTCATTTTTCTGTAACAGCTCAGTCTTTTCACCAGACTCCTCATGTAGTAATAAATGTCCTTCACAGATTCTCCCATGTCAACAACCAAGACTAACACCTCTTCTTGAGGTTAGTCTCTCACAAGCTTCAAAGCTTGTCAGGTGGAGTGGAAGTGCTATAGGCACACACTCGTCCAAGCACATTTCCTTCCTCTTCTGACTCAAAAACCTAGTGTTTCTAACCCTCTCTATGTCACGACTTCTCTTTGGAGACACTCTTCTGTCAACATGAAAGTGTGACCTCCCGGTCCTAGCACTTGAACCCTGACTTTTCCCACTTTCTCCCCAGGGAAAGAGTGGAGAGAATGACGCTCCCATCCTGTCATTCGTCCAACTGTCCCCCCTCCTTTCCTTTCCCTTTTCTCCATCCCTCCCTTTCCCCCTTTTCTTCCTCTCTATAACTTATCGTCCTCTTTCCTGAATTCCTCCAGTGCTTCTGATGGTCTGGTACATGTTCCACACATTCCCAGTGTTGTGTCAAGGAATGTTATCCTTCCCTTGCTTATTTTATAAAAACACTATCTATTTATCTAAGGGCTCTTTTTGCTGTTAACTTTCCTACGGTTACATTTAACGCAGTATACTCACAAAACAATTATGTCATGCACTCAAATTGTTTGAGAATGAGTTAAAAAGAGCTGGTGGCAGGCATCTTTACAAGCCTGCATGATGAAATGGATGTATTTGCCCTCTGGAGGCAAAGAAATGCAAGTGCATGACCTAATTCTGTCTGTACAGTGATGTACATGAACGACACTGTAGAAAAAAACAGAGCTATAGCCAAGAGGAATATTTTTTTAAGGCATTTGAAATCATGAGTCATTCCTTTATATTCTGTAAGAAGTGATTATAATAGACTCTTTGATTACCTTTTTTTTCTTTTATTGAAAGTTACAGCCACATCTCTTCTTTGGTCGTTTGAAGCTACTGCAACAGCAACATTATTTCAACAGACATGCCACAACAAGTTGTATTGATCCATTGAGCATTGTATTCTGGGAAACTTACTTGGAGTTGTGTCAGATACTTCAGCCCTGCGGGAGTGGCATCGCTGAAACGGTTGGCTCTTGACAAATCACCTGGGTAGAAAGGTTGAAGAACAAGTTTTCATTTTTGACTATGAAACGTCATCACATGTGGAGCAGACGTCCAGATAAACAACCAGATTGATTTACTTGAAGCAACAAGTTGCAGGTGAAGGTGGTTTCACTTTAACATTTAGTTTTTTGGAGTGGGAGTAGCTTCTCACACACATAAACAATGCATCTCCTGCAGATATCTCAGTGTTGTTTCCCTCTGTTTTTTTTCTATCTCATGCTTTATAGTCTTTACCGCTGCAAACTGCATTCCTTGTCTTGTAAAGTGTGTTATATGGTCTCCATCTTCCTCCGTGTGGTGTGTAAGTGCCTGCTTGATGTGGACACAAGAATGCAACTGAAACACCTTGAGGCAGGATTCATGGAGACTTTAATGATGGTTTCTCTCTCACACACAAGATGTTATACTTGCACTTACAAGGAATAGTGGCCTCTGCAGGTTTACTTGCTTTTATACTGTTTTTATACTGGTGAGTCCAATATTAACGCTCCTCTTACTGAAGCACTGTTTTGATCTCCACAAACTCCCGAGGGAAATATGTGGCTCCTTATCTGCTAAATTCTCCATCATGTTCACCAGCTAGTTGCTGACTTTGTTTCCCATTTGATGTTGGGCAGATACCTGTGGTGCACAGTGGGTTAATCAGGGCTTTTTTTAGCTGAAAAGTGCTTCCTGCTGCGTCTGCAAAAAAAGTTGATGAGCTGAGATAGTCAAAAAATAAAACATTGAGCTAAAAATCTCTGTAGAGCAGAGCGCGACTGCAGAGGTGGATAATAATTGTAATAATGCTTTAAATTCTTTGATTTCATGATGTTGCCCCCTACTTTTGCATTAATTTGATGAAATAATCTTCTCCACCTCACCTATGTAAAATGGACATCTTATTTTGAGGCAGAGCAGATGGTTGCACTTAGACTGATAGCATCCTGCTGCACAACACAAGAGCCACAGACTCTGAACAACGACCCACACCCACACAAATATAATCAACATTCAAAATGTCCAATGTTTAAATAAAATCTTAAAATATATAATATATTCAACACTCAATTGTTAAAGTGACTTCTTCCTTTATATATGGTAGTGAATGAAACAATAGCCTGTGTCTACACCTGCACTGCCCCGCTAATGTCAGTTAGCAGCTAGATAGCTGTACAGCATGTAAATATATACTTGCAAATGTCACTTTGGATTTGTTAAATGCTGATTTTGTTGATGCTCTTCAAAATCCTGCACATTAAACAGAAAATGTCACTTTGGTCCTGTTGAATGCTGGTTTGGTCATTGCTCTTCTGTAGTTACAGTAGTTTGTTTACTTTACCTTGTTTACTGGCAGCACACCACCAGCTGACAATCAAACAGAAAGGAGAATATCTCATATTTCCGCCAAGACCTTTTTTCTTTGTTTGATTCGTACAAACTATTACAAATATATTTGCATGTCAACGTTGTGCTTGATTCAGGGAGGGATGATTAAATCGGATTTTATTTTGTTTTTCTTTTGTATTTTTGCCGTTATTAGACTTTCAACTCAACGGGTAAGAGCTGTTAACATTTCTGGGATGAAATACAAACCTAAACAACATCTTTGAGAGTCATAAATTGAAAATGTTGTTTTTATGTCACAACAGGTTGATGTTGATGAAAAGTGGGACGCTGAGGCTGAGATGAGTATTGACGCATGCCTCTTCACTAATTTATATGAGGAAGGAGTACCATTTGCTGCAAGGGTTTTTTTTCTTTCTTCCAAAGTTGATGATCCATATCTATAAAATATAATTATAGGTGCAGAGTGGCGTTGTTGTTTGAAACAACAAGAGAGTCTGTTCTTTTTTTCTTCTTAACTACAGGTAGTATTTCATAATAACCATCTAACTGCTTCCTCATATTTTTTTTCAGGTTTGTTCATTCCTGGTTGTGTATCTGCAAGAGAAACAACAAGCAGGTTCGGTTCCCTGGTCAGTGTTTAAATGGGACCCCTAATGCTTGTGATTACCAACAGCCGTCCCACACAGGTGGTCATACCTATGATGGTACGATGGATGCTTGGTAGTATTTGATTTGTATAACCAACTCAGACTGGATGTCTGGTCGCACAGTGGGAAGGAAGGAAGCAATGCTACCCTTTTGTCGCTAAATCAAAGGCCCCCACAGAGGGGAAAATGGCACGCTGGGACCAAAACAGATGGCGATGGATCTTTAAATGACCCTTTTTCACAGACCAGTGTGTGTTAGACACACACTCACTTAAAGGTGGCTTTGTGCGTTAATAGAGGGAGTGTGTATGTGTGTGTGTGTGTGTGTGTGTGTGTGTGTGTGTGTGTGTGTGTGTGTGTGTATTTTCTGTGGTGTGTGATTTGATGCTATCAATCCTAAAGCTAATGGACCAATTTTTGAGGTGTAAAGCTCCACACGTGTACACTGAATGTGAGGAAATGCCTTGTTTATGACAGTGTGCACTTGTTTGTTCCTGTGAGAGTATATGTTTTCATGTGTCCAACACCATCAATTTTCAAACCAATGGGCCAATTCCTGCCTGCCACAGGAGTTGAGGTGCGGTTTGTTGATTGTAAAATCAATGTGAAGGCTTGCCTGGCCAGCAATTCAGGCTGATGGTTCCCAAAGTGTGGATTCCTGAAAGACAGCCATGTTCCTCCCTGCAAAAAGGTTTGATTTTGCTGTAATTTTATTAATCACTGGTACTTCTCTCCCCACTATTGGTGTTTTTCCAGAACTGAGCTATAAAAGGAGGACATTTTATTATTCAGGGGTTTGTGCATCATTTACATTTGATTGCTTTGGAAAACAAACCTGCATGCTCAGACATGCTGTGTAAAGTGGTATGGAGCCAGATGAGAAGTTATGCATTTCTTAGATAAATGTCAGTTTCCATTGCTGAGGGCCTAGCTGTTCGGTTCAGTAGGTGTGTTGTACTGGGAATCTGCATATCAGGAAGTATTACTGTATGGATTGGTTGTTTGTGGAAAGCTGTGTGTATTTAACCTTAAAGGTCCCAAGGCCATCCGAAATTTCCCACAAGACTGATTCATGTATAGTCATTGCGTGTGTGTGTGTGTGTGTGTGTGTGTGTGTGGGTGGGTGGGTGTGATGACCAAAGTAATACGGTCAAGAACAGACTTGTTGATACATACAGTATCTCTTATCTGAGGAAACATCCTTTCCTCTTCTCTGTTGTTAAGAGCATACTTTTTTATCATCTTTATGTCACTGAATCATTTAATTGAATAATAAAAAATGAAACAGGATATAAAAGTAAGCAGTAAAGATTCAAAATGCATGTGGTCCTGTAAAAACACATTTCTGTCTTCTTTAACACTACAAAGCGGCTTTATGGGACCTCCAGGACTTCACTTGTGTAATAAAAGAACATTATCCATATGATAAGGAAATAAAAACATTGAAAATTTTCTAAATGTCTTTTCAGTTTTGATTTGTGGAATATTGAAGAGGGTCAAGCTGCAGATGTGCGACCTGACAGGGAAAAGAATAGTCTCTACTTCCTTTTGCTGTCTATTTCCACTTTATTTAACCAGATTTGAAAACATTCTCCACTCAGTACTGCATGAAATGTTATCATAATGTTGTTTGTCAGGATTAAAAAAAAGCAAACAACTATTCTTAGCATGTCATATGTGAAGGGAATATACTGTGCTATATAACTTACTTTGAATCCAAGCTGGTTGATATCAGGTGTTTGTACAAGTGATTGCATCCTGTTGGAAAGCCCTATAAAACCAAGGTAAATGGTCAATTTGACATAGACTTTATATCAAATTTTTATTTTTATTTTCTTACATGTTGCCTCTCATTCACACTGATGGCAGTTGAGCTGCTTTGCAAGGTGCTGGCCTTCCCACTAGGAGCAGCTTCGGACATGGCAGACCTTTTTTGACTTGTCAAAGCAGGAAAAACACAGGTTAACGATTAACAATGGCTGTGTTGTATTTGCTAAGCTTTAGTCCCAGGTTCTGGTACTGTGTGTACCCACTCACTAACGTTGCTTGCTGTGATAATTATAGTAATGCTAGTATTCAAACCTGTGATTTTCCTGTTTTGAAAGGTCAAAATGTCTGCTGTGAAAAATAAAATTCTTGAGTTAGATTCCTACTCTCCTTTTCACACAGTTTCTTCAAAAAACAAAAACAAACATGAAATATCACACTCATAAAGAACAGATGCTGAATAAAAACAGAATTTCCTTCAAACATGTCATTACATTTTTGAACTTGGGATCTTATTCATTCTCTCCACACCTTGCCAATATTAAAAAGCAAATGTTACTGAGAGACATCTTCATAAAATACTTAAAGTAATAAGTAATATTACCACTTAATTTGCTGCTTTCTTACAGATGGGATTTTATTTCATTAAAAGCCTATTTTTTTTTGTTTCCTTCTCATAATTAATGAAAATAATTTAAATTAACAGTGAAAATAAAGCTATTTGCTATTGTATTATCAGTTCTGGGATTAAAATCTGAGATACTTGTGACAGCACGGACACTGTAAAATGGACACTGTACTATTGGCGACACTTAGATATAGAAACATAACCCTAAAAGAGTAACATTAAGTTTCAAGTAGCATCCAGTGAGTGACACTAGTAAAGTGTGTTCCCACCTCTTGCAGGCTGTTACTGGTTTGTGCTCAGTCAGCATACCCTTTGCTCTATTTTAACATGATCATGCAAATCCAGGTAACAGCAGTGAATGGTAGAGTACATCATCAGATGCAGACATAAAATCACACCACAGACTGTCTGCATGTGACATCTTTCATTCCTGGAAACAAGGTGACATTTTCCTTTTTTTTTGTCAGATAACAGCCTAGTTAACGATATATAATGTAGTATAATTTTAGTAGATTACCAGATTATGTTACTACAGACTGTAAAATAAACATATTTTGGGTAAAACTTTTTTGAAGTGAAAGCTAAATCTACTGTGGTCTGATCTTGTTGTCCATTAATGATGGCATCCACCACATTCCTTAACCTCAGATGAGAGCAGATACTCAGACACTCTCAGAAATTTCCTTCCTGCTCCTCCCTGGCCTCTGGCCCACTGGATCTGAGCCGAAACCAGCAGAAGACAGGAAACTGACAGGATTACACTGACTGGGTCTGCTGGGTACTCTGCAGACACACAGATGTACACAAACAGGGGTGTGCCCAGGGGTTAAAGTACAGGGGACTGTGACTTTTTATTTTTTAATTTGAAGGAGGGGTTGGGGACACTAGACATTCTCCTTTGGGGAGTTTAATGTAAACCTTGCCTCACAGAGTCTCCCTAATTGGTTAATAGAGGTCAAGCATTTCTGTGTAATCGCTATTAGCATGACTGTATAATTGTCTCAGTTTTCAAGGATGAACTTGGCAAGGTTGAGCTTACTTTGTTAAGTTGTCTGAAGGGCAGTCCTCATGTGTTTTATTACCCTCATAGAAACATATACCTGTGCTGTATCCTACAGGTACATTAAAAACCAGACTGGGGAAATCTTTGAGTCTGCCAGAGTGACCCAGGACTGAACCTGAGCCCATTTCCACCTGAGAACTTCATGTTTTTGAACTATGAAACCTATTAGTGTAGTCTTGTCTTCATAATAACAGTGAGACTTTGATGTTTTTCAAAAGCACTGTGATATTGCCTGCATCCACTCAATCTGGGAATGAATGGCTTTACTCTACTCAACTAAAAGGATTCAGTTTTTTTGTGAAATAAAACCCACAAAAACAGCAAAAACACTTTATTACAAATATATTACTATATTACAAGCTAAAAGCCTACATTTGAAATGTTGTATACGTATCATCAACATAATGTACATATCAAAAGTAAACAAACATAAAGGTGCTTTTCATATTTGTATACTTGTATACTCTCTCGGTTCCATATACTACTTCATAAAATTATTATTATTGATGCATTGACATGTAAGAGATATTTTAGAAGTTAATATTAAGTTATTTATATAATACTGTACTGAACTACATAGAGCAAATGTTTCTGTGTTATTTGGAAAGTCTCTAACCTAAGGGTGTATTGTTTTTATGTTTATGGAATATCCAGTTTTATGTCCACTACAACAAACACAGAGATGTAAGATGTATTCAGAAAAAAAGAAGCAACAATGTCAAATTGTACACCAGTAGTACCACATTCAAAATCTTACTCAGGCAGCAGTAATGTGGTTAAATCCAATTTAAATGTAATCAAAGTATCAAGTGTAAAAATGATTATGTTATTACTATTATGTATTACTATTAGGTTATTTTTTACTGATGTTTTATAGGTAAGAAGCATTTTCAAAGGTGTTGAAGCTACTGTTAACAAAGGCTACTTGGTTGGATGCATAAGAAAGTATCATATCTTATAAAATGATCACGCTTTGTTGTATATGTAAAACCTGAATCTTCAAAGAGAAAATAATTTATTTCAGTTAAACACTCTCCAACCAACATCACCACAGACAATAAAGTTGAATGTGTTTAAAACAGGAAAGTCAGTGAATTAGTCTGTATTGATATATAAATAAATATGGGTGACTCTTGCAGTATCTGCTGTGCACAGCTGTTGCAGAACCGTCTCTTATTTATTATTCAATTTTCAACTGAGGATGCAAAATATTAGAACCGGGCGAGCAGCTGAGGAGGATAATTTACTCTAAATCTACCTGAAAATAAAACAGGACGTCATTGCTTAGGAGAGATGATCCATCAATTAAGAAGCTTTGTCTGATTTCATCTATAGACTTACTGACATAAATCCCAGTCTATATATCTTATAATGTAGTAAGTGGACAGGTTAGGCTATAGCACTTCACTAAGCTTTTCTCAACTATGAACTGCTGCTAAACTGTTTGTGTTTTTAATGTTTTGTTAGCACGACTGCTAATTGTGTGTCTGAAATATTTGTTTGTTTGTTTGTTTTATTTTAGGGATAATCATTGTTAGCACCTATATCTATTACTATCTTTTAAATGTACTGACAGGAGCTGGTGAGAAACAGTCTTTGGTTTCATTCTGTGTATGCAAATACTCAGTGAAATGACAAAGTGAATCTTAAAATCTTAAATTCACATCACCATTGCACTAGATTGGCAATCTGGTTGCCATAGTAATACATTACGTCTGACTATCACCCACACAATAGAAATTTAACTGTGAAACAGAAAGTAAATGTGGCTGGAGACAGTAAGACAGTAGGACATAAGATTGTTTATTTAACATTCATACTTGTGTCTAATTGTGGGTTACTAAAACAGCTGCATTGAGTTCTACATTAAAAAAAAAGAAATGTTCGTTGTCGGCAGGATTCGAACCTGCGCGGGGAGACCCCAATGGATTTCTAGTCCATCGCCTTAACCACTCGGCCACGACAACTTTCTGCCTTCTCTCAGTTCAGGGATAAATTTGGAACAAATCAATTAATTCTAGTTTCATAGTGAATGTCTGGTATTAAACGCCGTACAATCAAGCCAGACTCGTATAAATCTCCCGGGTCGGTTGTGTGCAGGTCTGAGGCTCATCCGGACTGTGGTGGACACAGCACCATCTTGTGGCGGAGGACACCTGTAGCTGCCACTGACGTTATGACTTAATGGACATTACTTGGAGGGCGTAATTATTGCATTCAAAGACGAAGTACAACAGTAAACAATGTTATGAATATGTGAAGAGAAATAGCATTTAAAAAATATAGGCTCTGCACAGACCTACTAGAATACGTTTGGGATCAAACTAGAGGTTCTGCAGGTGCTGATCAGTGTTATGTTTGGTTATGTATGGCCAGGATTGGGAAGATTACTTTAGAAATGTAATAGATTACAGATTAGTAGTTACCCTATTTAAAATGTAATTAGTAATGTAACTATTTCAATTACTTAAACAACGTAATGTAACTTATTACATTTGATTATTTTTCAAATTTTCTAACCAATGTTTTCAGCTGTTAGTAAGTGTTGGTAAGTGTTCCCATTAAGCACCAAAAACTAAGTTTAGCTGTTTTTCATGGATACTGACATGATTTATAAGGGAGATCATTTCTTGTAAAGCAAGATTTATCTCTCATTTAAATATGTATTCATTAGTTCATGTAGATTTTAGAAAATAAAATCAAGATATTTGATGTAAAAAAGTCAAGTCTGGCATGGACTTTATTGGTACTGTGACACCATTTAAGCCCAACCATTTAATCATGATTTATTTACAAGATATAAAAATCTATTGATTTCTGTCTTCTCTATTGATTTAATTTAAGAATTAAAAACAGCAAAATATGTATTCAGTAACAGTAACTTGTTAAATATTAAAAAATGGTGAACAAACCCTCCTGAGCAAAATCTTAAAGGTCTGACTTCAGATGTAACCTCAATCAACATTTTCATAAGTAACTGTTATTTAACGACACATTGTTTCTCAGTAACTGTAACGGATTAAGGTTACACCTATTTAATAATTAAATTACATAACACTATTACATGTATCTAGTTACTCCCCAACACTGTGTATGGCTGGCCAGGAGAATACAGAGCTAAAAGGCAAATATGTGTGGATTTGGAGACCAAATATCCAACAAAATCTAGCTCATAAACTTGGAGCCCAATAGGAGTTTTCCATACAGTTTATTGTGAAAACATTTTAGGCACTTCAGATGTTTAGATTCTTATCCATAATGCAATGCCACCAGGGAGGTGCCTCATGGGTCCCAAATTTATTCTGCAGCACGACCATGACCCCAAACATAAATCCAGAGTCATAAATAGGCTATCTTCATTCATAAGAAGAACAAGGAGTTTTGCAGCAGATGGTTTTGCCCCCACAGAGCCCTGAACTCAACATCATCGAGTCATTCTGGGATTACATGAAGAGACAGGAGCAGCTGAGACACCTAAATCCACAGAAGTACTTGAATTTGAACAAAAAAACACTTGAATCACTGACCTGCCAAGTACCTGAACTGGTGCTCGAGAACCAGAACTGTTATAAAAGGCAAAGCTGCTCACACCAAATACTGATTTAAAATAGATTTTTTTCTGTTTACTGCACTTTTCTGTGATGTTGATTGATGAATAAAAAACATCCATTGCATTCATTTTGCATCCTCACTTTACATGTAGCGCCTAAAGGTTTTGCACAGTGCCGTTTATTTAAAATATGAAACCCTAATGGATGTGTCATATGAGGAGTGACATCTACTGTACATGACCATCAATCATGTACAGTAGATGTCACTCTTTACAAGAATATTTTAAAAAGTACACAACTTAAAGTACAATATATAAATTCAGTGTATTTTTTTTAACAAATGTAAATGTCTGTATCTTTAAGAACAGGTATGTGACAGTAATGAATATTTACACAACCAAAACAGACACAGAGACAGCGTGTTACATTTCGTGATATAAATTATTTATTTACATTTACAGAAAAATGACCCCATCAAGACAACGTAGTAATAACTATTGGAAATAGAACCCAAGATACAGTAGCTGACCTCATCGTCACAACCGAACGGAGAGCTCTATAATAACATTGTGCCCTCTGTCAAAGGTCTCCTATAACACAAGGTGCAAGGCATCACGTGTAGCCCCAAACCCCCCACCCCCACCCTCTTCCCAGATTGAACAAAACACACCTCATTTAAAGCCCGTTACCCTGCTTTGCACTAACCCCGGTTTGCTTTTACCCCTCGACTACAAATGACAGACATCGGCTAGCCCGCCTCTACCAAAGCTCACACATCTAATACACACTCACACACACACATACTCACATTCAGTATCCTCAGCGCCTGCCCCCCTCCCCTCATGGTTCAGTTTGTCAGAAAAACAAGTTTCAAAAGTGACATATCGGCAACTGGCGACTGATGACGACATTATCCATGTGTGAGTCTCACTCTGACCCGTGTGCCAGCTCTGTCTTTGCTTTGCCACCATCCTCCCTGGGCATCCTTGAAGTTCATACTGGGAGAGAGGGCGAGGAAGAGTGAGGGGAAGCAGATCCTAATTTTCGGGGTTGGCCTACAAGGGGAGAACATTTAACGCCACAGCGCTCCATAAAGTGGAGAGGGGATTCTGTCCCGTGGGTCTGGGCTCAGATAAGTCGAGTGGAGGCGCGCATGGTGTTCTCTGAACTGAAGTGGACATTGTTCTGCTTCTGCCGGTTGATCCTGTTGGTCCGTGGACACTTCCTGTATGGAGCGGAAGGGAAAAGAAGATACATGTTAGGCACTGCAGCTGTGAAATAACTTTGTGACGCAATTCTGATGTTTTAATAGACTCCAATAAGTTTCACTCTAGAATTATCTGAAGTTAATATGAGGCTTCAGCAGCCTGAATTAGATAAATTAAGTGAGATTTATCCAAAGTTTCCGAAGTCTTTCTAGTGCAACATTCCCTCTTTTGTCATGATTCCATGCCTGCAGGTCAGCATAGAATTACTATCTGGGGAATACACAGAGGGACTTTCATACCAGAAAGACTGTAACTGACTGGAAAATACTCAACATTTGGAATTGAATTTTGCACAGTGAGGAATGAGAATTTGGTCCCCCATCACTTCCACTGAAAGTATGTTAGGAAGGGATCTTGTAATAATTGGTATGAAAAGGAAGAATGATTACAGCGATCAAAAACTGTGTCAATGTTCATTTGGACATCTGACAGATTTAAAAAAGAATTGTGAACCTATCCTTTAATGAGCCACACTTGTGACATGTTTCTTTAAATTACAACAAACATAGACACTGTTGACAATCCTACATACGTGGTTGTACTGATTTAAATACTCACTAGCGCACCAAATGTGTATTACTCCACAGTTGAATTAAAAAAATCATGTTGGTTTCATTAATAGAGATCTATGTGTCTGCATCTTTACCAAAAAAACAGATCCTTGACTGCCTTGTCTTTGGTTGATGTACAATTTGTGAAAGTAAATAAATTAAATGTAAATTAAATAAATATACTGCTCAGAGAAGGTTAATGTACTTATTAAGCCCTGAGAAGCATTTACAGTCTTCCTCTCAGACTATAGGTCAACCTGAATTAAGCCTGAGAGATAAAAACCGTCGCTGCAGCACTCACTGCTGCTCATAAAGCTAATAAAGTATTAACTGAAGGTGACTCTTTTATGAACTTCTCTTTTATCTCATGTAGATTTATGCAGCTAGACAATAAGAGGACAGGATTTTGAAAAGTACACCCTTATGTTTGTGTATTTCCTAAATAATATATTTGTGATAGTTTTTTAAGGATTTATGCCTTCAGTAGGAACCAATGGGATCCCAAAGTTTTGAGAGATAAGCTGACACATTGTTGGTTTTGGTCTTTTTTTATATAATAGCATCTGGTGAAAGTGGGAGAAATATAGAATAATGTGGCAATAACGTGGTATCTTGCAGTGACCGCCTTTGAGCAGACCTTTTCCAAGATATGACAGAATGCTACGTACGGGAGACAAAACATAGAGATGACCTTTTACACTCCCACCTGTTTGTCCTTTTGGTGAATGGCAAAGCTTTACGATTAGTGGACATCACATGAAACTCCAGCAACATTCATAAAACAAAATACATGAATCATAGTTGAGTCTGGTCAACACAGATAGGTGGGTGAGTCACTGTGCAGATTCATTCTTTCAGGTTATACATTTCTTCCTTGTCTAGACTCCACTCAAACAGGTAAAAAGACTTTTACAAGGATGAGTATTTCTATTTTTTTCTTTTTGCTTATAAGGATAAGGATATCGCTGAGCAGCAGGACACATCAATGGCACTGTGACTGTATTCAGTGTTATAATTCTCTCCTTCTTCTTTATCGTCTCTCCTTACCCTCTCACCTTGCCTCTTTACAACTATTCTCTCTCTCATTTTGTCCCTCCCGCTCGCATTCTTTGCTCAGAGGAGCAGTTTTGTCTCGGCCCAAAAATCTTTTATTAAATGTCATAAATTGCTTAGGTCAGCTGGAGGCAGACAAGCTGCAGGCTATATATGTGTGTGGGTGTGTGGGCGGGTTTGTACTGTGAATACAGATCGCCTGCTCAAAAACGAGTAGGTATGCTTGCCTACACAGACATTACTGTGTACCTGGGCTTGTACACACATGCTGCCCTGTTGTCGTCTATGTGTGTGTCTGTGCCCACAGGGAAAGTGACAGTACTTTGTCTCTGTGGTGCAAAAGCAAGGTGACCTTTTAGCTGTTTCCTCCAGGCTCAGGAGCACCAAACCCACCCTTGTGACTTCCCAAATACACTCAACATGGAAAATACTGCTCGGGGGCTCATTAGTAAGCTGGGTTTGTACGTATGTGTGTGTGTGTGTGTGTGTGTGTGTGTGTATGTGTGTGTGTGTGTGTATGTCTGTTAGGGCATGACTCACCTGGTGATGCAGAGCACCACCACACAGATGATGACCACCTGGAGTGCTCCAATGATAGAGGCGATGAGGACGTAGTGCAGTTTGCCGGAGCCTGGCACCACATAGAGCACGTTGTACTCTTTGGTGTCACACTGGGGGCCGCTGAAGCCCGAGTGACAGCTGGGATCACACACACACACACACACAAGTAAGAAGAAAGAAAGAGAAAGAGTCATTCTTTTTGCACTGACAGGCAGGTTAATTTTTGTGTCTCTAATTGAACGCTGCACCTGTCTTATGAAGACGCTGCACTGAAACAATGCATTTGTGTGACAGTGTAGCAACTGCTTTATCTTTGCTGCGGCTGTCTAGATGAACATGACTGATGGTGCTAGCAGTGAGTAAAGGGAAAGAAAGAGAAAGAGAGAGTACGAGTGTATTCACACTGAGTGGCTACATTTGAAAACACATAATAAAACATAACACAACATAAACACATAACAACATAAAACACATAAACTTCTCTTTGTTTTGGCCCACAGTCGAAACCAAAGCTGCATTAATATGCTAAAAGCACATGCTTAGTAGCTGCTGAAGCTACACTGTAGGCTACTTGTGTTTTCTCCTGCAAGTTTCTAATGTCGCTGGAGGTTCTTTATAATGAGTACAACATTAGGGAAACTGACAAAAAAGGCTCAGTTCTCTCTTTATTTTTTGGTACCGCCATTTTTTATCAAAGCCATTTCCACTGTGATCCGTCTCCATAACAGGGATTGCACAGCAGTAGTCATGTATAGTAGACGAGGCAAAATATAATTTACTTCAATGTAATAATTACGTGACTAATAAGTACGTCACTCTCTATCATACACTGTGGGGCACATAATAAAAGTAGGACACGGTCTGATCATGCATAATCCATCTTTCGACTTTTGCAGTGGTGAAATCCACCACTGTGCTACATTTTAAAACTGAGGGGCTGGCAAAAATACCAATGCTAATGGCTGGGTTATGGTAGAAAATAACCAGGTCATACAACATAATGCTTAACATCATCTGAAAGAAAAAGTGTCTATAGCTGTTCTGAATGGCGACTTTGAATTCAGAGTGAAAAGTATTCAAATCTATAAATGTGGGGATAAAGGTGAATATTTTCCGACAGTCTCTCCTTGAAGTCATCCATCACGTTGAACTGAATTGTGCAACAAATGAATAAAGAGAGCTGGAGTCAGAAGTTCAGACTCTCACAATTTGCCAATCACTGTGTGAAGTAGGTGGGAATGTTGGATTATCTGTTTTTCGGAAAGTTAGCTCTGATGTAAAGTGTCGGGGAGGGAGGTTTGTGAAGCTGTTTAGATAAAACACTAATTATGACACACTACTCTCCCCTCCATGATAGTACATGAACAGTTTTACAGTATCTAGATCCTGGCTCTGGTATGTCTTGATTTTGGATTGGAAGCAAATTTTGTGCCACTGACTACTCCTAGTGGACATTATCTGAAAATGCAAGTCTAACATTTTAAACGGGGGAAACAGAGCTTTATGAAAATCATGATATAAGCGTAACCAGACTGGGCTGGAACCTCTGTGATCACTCATTTTAAGCATGTCGCCAATCGCACAATATAGGAGCTGTCATCAGGCCATATTGATTTTGACAGATGACAGATTTGCAATCATAAAATAATGATTCCATCGTCATCTAAGCTCAGTGGCCCAGATGTTTACTGATTGCCTGATTAACTGGTAGCATTTATGAGGCACAAGCACATCACTATTTTATGTTTGCTCAGCCGTCTGACAATAGAAAGAGAAAAATATGTTAATGTGATGGTTTTTGCCTCACTCGCTCCTTACCAGATGTTGGCTGTGGTCAACAATTTTGTTGCTTGGTGACCGAAAGAGGATGAAGAATTATTTTTGAGGCACTCTAGCATGGCGAGATTTAAAAATAAATAAATATAAACACACATTTTCTTCACATTTAAATGGTGTTTTCAGATTTAGCCTGCTTAGGGTGGATATAGTCTGAGAAAGCCAGACAGACACAGACAGAGAGAGGGAGAGAGACTAATGGAGATGATCTTTGTCCTCAGAGACGAGCTAAAATGGTCCCCCTTTTAATCTCTCTCTCCCTCTCTCTCTGTCTCCCTCCATTTCCTCTTCTTTACCTGCTTTTCCCATCTCTGGGGAGGTTGTTACCCACCAACACCTGCATATCCTTGTTTGGATCACACACACCCACCCCACACACACACACACACACACACACACACACACACACACACACACACACACACACACACACACACACACACACACACACACACACACACACACACACGTTCAAACTCACACAGAGTCTCCTTTATATTCTCCACCCAATATTTGTGAGATGAACATTGCAACCTTGTTCTGGTTAGGGTTCGTGCTCTGTTTCCACACACACATGCACGCAGTCAGACACCACTCCTGTAGAGACCAGTGTGTGATTAGGACGCAACCTCCAACTCCTGTAACCAGTAGGGGGCAGCAGATACCTTCCACACTACCCCTCTGCTAAGCACTACTCTGTATGCATGAAGAATGCCTGGCTGGGCAAGCTGAGAAGAGCAAGGAGGTTAGAGAGAAAGGAGAGAGATAGGAGGTGGGGGGACGAGAGATACCAAGACCCCCTGGCTGCTACACTATCAGTCTGTAAAAGATGGCAGCGGCACACATGTACATTCACTGTGTGTGTGAGTGTGGGGTGGAGATGGTGCTGGTTGGTGGCGGTCAGAGGGGGGTTTAATACCATTTCTCGATGCGCCTTTATGTAAACGCCCGTCTCTGCTCCCTGTGTTGAATTGTATTTTATGTGAATGGTGCTTATGTGAATAATGTATGTGCACTGCTTGTGTGCTGTCATTTGCACCTGTGTGACTGCTGTTCTGTGAGTGTGTGCAAATGCGTGTGTGTGTGTGTGTCTGAATTGTGTCTGCATTTGCTATGTGTTGTATTTTTAAACTTATGAGGCCCATATATGACTATATGCTCAAATAAGAAGACATAGAGAGGATACAAATATATATTTTTTATTATATTTTATATAATAAAAAATGTTTACCTTTCCCTAGGCCAAATCTATCCTTTGTTATTTAATTACTTAATCAAATGTTTTACCATTACTATTGTTGTTACCGGTTTCGTTCTTTCCTTTTTCCTTTTGCCGTAAGGGGACTTGCAAATAAAGGCTGTTAAAAAAAAGAAGATTTTTATGCTCTTAAGTATTTTCATGGTTTTGGTTATCCTTTCTTTCAGTTTGGATACTATCATATTCACAAAAATGATGGGTGGATATAGGAATGCAGGGATATAACTAAAGAAAAAAAAGAAAACCCAAACAAACGTTGGACAGGGTAAGAAACAAAGCCAAATGTTAGCCAGACATATTTGAAAGAGAAAACATAAGCAAGAAAAAAAATAATGATCCAAACTACAGTTTACAGACAAACTTCCAGCTTCAACTCAGGAGCACACAGTGTAGTGTTTAGTAGTTTTTTAGTGTAGTGAGGCATTATTATGGATTATTATTTCAGATTTGCTCATTCATTTTAAAATGTTATAGCTAAACGTTCTCCCCTCTTGCCCTGTTGAACTACATTGGAGCTATGCTGCAGTGTTCCCAGATCTCAGTACTTAACTTGGTGAGAACAAAAAGGTTGTTGTTACTGAAATGATGCTGAAAACCTAAAAAATAGATCCAAGTTGTAATAGATTGAAAACCTATGAGGTTTAAATAAAGTGTCACGGTTTGGTGTAATGTTTTTTGGCTAATTGGGGCACTGCGACAAACTGTAAGCACAACATGGACACAACATTTCTTTACAAAGTTGATACCACTAATATGTTAATACTTGTCTATTTACACATCCTGCAGACACAAAGACATGTTAGCATTTAATTTGAGTTGTGTTTCTGGCCACCGGAAGACTGTAAGTCTACCATTCGCCCTCCCTTTAGCTCTGTTTAGCTAATTGCTAACTTTGTCTGCAGTTTGGTGCTGGGCAGGTAGCGTACAGTGAGTTTATCAGAGATTTACTCTTTATTGCTGAAAGCAGCCGCCTGCTGTGACTGGAAATGATGCTGGTGAGAGTTGTGAGAGTCATTCTGAACAGCACATTTGCCGTTGGTGAAAACGAAAACAGAAGATAATAAGGGAGTTGAAGAGGAGTATAATGGTAAATGTTTCTCTGTGGGTTTACCACTACCATTGATCCCTTTCACACTGAACTGTACACAGTAATTTCATCCATGTTAAAAATATCCTTTACAGCATCTTTAAGGTTAGTGTTAAGGGATTTGGCCTTCTTGAAGATCCTCAACGGGGTACTGCACATGCTTGTTAGCTTGCAAATGATAGTGTTTTTGGAGTTACACACTCTTATTTGGCTGCTGAACTGCCATAGCTTCTGGGAAGCCACTGATGACACCCTCAAAGGTATCAATCATCAATTATGTTCACAACAGCTCATTTGATTGTTTACAGCCAAGCCCTGTAACTGGCAGGCACATCATAGAGCTACAAAGTGTGGGTTCTTAAGATGCGATCACCACCAAAATCAAATTGTATTTCGTAAAACAAGATCATAATGTGCGGGGAAGGAAAAACCAACATCCTCATTAAGAAGTGAGAAATCCAACATGGGATTAATTTGAAGCAGCGCAGCATATTTGACTGGTCAATAGCAGCAGCAGGGATCTCAAACACTTCCCCCTTCTCAGCACAAGATTACACAAGATAAACAAGCCTGATTACAAAATAAATGGGCTCCAGCACTCGCCTAGCAATTGCTAAATTTTACAACTGATTAGCCATCTTACATTACACCACTTTCGTTTGGTGTCCACAGATTAAGGATGCAGAGGCAGGGAGGATATCATTAAAATTTGTCATGAAAAGACAGAAGTAGTCTGAATCCACTTGCTTTAGGCAGGCTGTGTCTATACCCATAAAGCAGTCAGTTACTGAAAACACTGCAGCCAATAATAGCTCATAAATACGTTTGAATTTATTGTTAGAGAAGAATCAATGCACTGTAGCCCTTAAATAGCTGATATTAAAATGCTCTTATTGATTGCTTGCTATTTAAAATCCATTCAATTTCTTATGATTTAATAATCAATAATTCAACTCAGGGTGTATTTATATGTAAATATTACATAGTTAGAAACTGGGTTTAGTTATCTAACTTTAAGGTGGAATGTCATCCCTTGTCCTCCAATATTGTGGTGTTGATTGTTAAATTATGTTAAAATGTTCTCGCTATATCACCACAGGCCTCACCAGTGGCGGACGGCATGTGGAACGTCATACCAGCAACAAAGCTTATTTCAGAGTCAGCGAGCTTAATAAATCACCATTAAATATTTGTGCATATGAACTACTTTTTATTTTTCAAGCATTTTGATATTACTGAAATTAATCACACAAATGAATCTGTTTCTATTCTCTTTCCTAATGGGGGTCCTCCTAGCCACGAAATACACAGTTCAACACTAGTTCCTCTTGATCTCGCCTCCATTTAAGACAAGTAAATGAATGTAAAAAGAGCGCAGAAGACAGTGCCCTAAACTAAAATAATAGGATTCAAGAATAATTGGTGGTATCAACAATTGCTGATTATATTGTAAGAGAAGCATAGACTTTCAGCCACTTTATTCCACTCAGTGGATGAAATACTGTATTACGTTCAGTCTAATATTTATATTATCAAACGAGGGGGAAACATTCTGGAAATTTGAGGTATGACTTTACTCAGCTTCTTCCTGTTTACTACTTACTTTCTATCTGTAGTGTGGCGGCCGTAGGACACATACAGTACCACAAAGTTTAGACACACCAAATTCTCCTGATTGAGAAAGTATGTCCAAACTTTGACTGGCACTGTGCCTACATATAGCCATTAACACAATATTAGCCAATATTAGCTTCACTGTGCCAGTCTAGCAGATGGTGACAATGTGACAAAAAAGGAGTTGTAAATAGCAAGATGACATGATAGACACTTCTTCTCGCACTGCTGCATATTTGCATTGCTTAACTGTCACAAGAGTGGTCGAATTTTAAGCAGAATATGATGAGCAAGTTAAGACAATATTTGCATTGTGCTTATGAAATAAAGACATTCATTTAAATTCAGGATTAATGTTGAATTGTTAATGTTTAAATTTAAAAGTGTTTTCCAGAGAATATTTCTGATTGGTTAACAGACAGCTAAGTAGCAAAGCTGAGCTGTGGGATGGAGTGTATCTGCTTTTTATGAAATTGATGTGCAAATTTATCAGTCTTTTATAGTTTCGTTTTGTTGTGATGTGGTGCTATATAAAGATTGTTGTGATATGGCGCTATATCACAACAACAAAAAAAACAGCTGAAAGCAGAAAAGCAGAAAGCCCTCAGTCCCTGTAGCTTCACCCGGGTAAATAACCAGCCACCACTGGTCCTCACAAATACTGGAACATGTGTGTGTGTGTGTGTGTGTGTGTGTGTGTGTGTGTGTGTGTGTGTGTGTGTGTGTACCTGCAGGAGGGCTGGGCCAGAATACTGGGGTATTGACACTCTCCATGGACGCAGTAGTTTTTGTAGTGATCTGGACAGGGGATGTACAGGCCGCGGGCCAACCCATTCCTCGGGTCATCTGTGTCCTCTACAAAAGGTAAACACACACAGATACACAAAAGCCGTAAATACGCATGAATGCACACATGCTCGTGGTCGCCTGTGTATATATGTATTGTAAAATAAAGATGCAGACTGAATAAGAGAGGGCACGATGGATACTAAAAGGTACAACAATAAAAAAAATGCAGGATGGAAATGGATTTGGAGAGAGGATCTGAGGAGAGGAGGTCTGAGAGCGATAGACAAAAAGAACTGAACAGAATTGAGTCACAGCTGGAGACTGATTCATATTTGAGTGGTGGCACATGTTATTTTAATCAAAAGAGACCAGAGAATTAAGTAAAGTTGTTTATTTGTTTATTATACAGATGATATTGATGATTAGTATTGTCAAAAGTCTTTGGCGCTTGGAGATTTGAATCGAAGGACGTCAATCCTGAACAGCAATCTTTATATAGCGCCAAACACAACAAAAGTCATCTCAAGGCACTTTTCACACAGACCACGTCTAGACCATACTCTTTAATTTAATTTAAAGAGACCCAACATTCCCACATGAGCAAGCTCTTGGCGACAGCGGCAAGGAAAAACTCCCCTTTAACGGGAAGAAACCTCAGGCAGAACCGGACTCTAAGTGGGCGGCCATCTGCCTCGACCGGTTGGGTTGACGACAATCGACTTCAATCTGACTTCTGCTGAGACTGATCGGGGTGATGAGGTTGATGAAGTGACGCACTGATGAATCTGTGAAGACTGGGCGGTGATGGGGAGGTGGTGGGACGCCGAGAAAACATTTAAAAAGACGGTGTGTCATCGTGCTATTGGTTAGATGTGACCAGGTGATGTGAACAGATGACGTCTTAATTGATGCCCGAGAAATGACAGCAAGGAAATTATGAGCTTTGAGAGAGATCAGTATGAGCGGTGAGAAGGATCGGAATGAGTGAGGGATAAGAAATAAAACTATAGACGTGAGTGTGCAAAAAAAGATGGTCTTCCTGTCTGATCTTTCGCTAAACTTAATTTGTCATCCGCCACCAGCACACATGCAATCACCTGTGATGTCGGTCCGTGCAAAGTGTCCATCTCCTCCGCCTTTGTTCCCGGATATGATGTCGCCTGGAAAGGCCACATAGACACATTAAAACTGATGTCAGGTCAGTAAAGCCTCTCCAAAAGCTGTAACCCTCTCCATGAGGAGTTACACAGTCAAGCTGATGCCAGAGCGGGTATGAATTATCGTTTCAACAAAGGGTTTAGTGCACTTGTCTAGTAAATGTGTGCAAAATGTGAACAACTCTCTTCCAACGTCACGAACCCATCTCCCCTAATGTATTATACTGAAGATAAGTTAGAAAAGAGGAGAGTCGAGGAGAAAAGATCAGAAGGAATAGTACTTTTTGCTCACCTTACTGATGTTGCATTGAATTCCTGTTTTCACAATGCTGGAGACAAAATGTCTTTCCAGTCATTGTACTTTTATTATAACAATTGTATTTCACTGGTCAGTGAATTTTACTCCCTCAAATGGAGTCTATGGAAGTATTTCTCAGGTCATGATGCAAGAACCGTGGCAAGAAATGTGCTGGGATCTGGAATTTATTTATTTATTTTTTATTTATTTACTTATTTCATTTGTTTATTTACTCTTAGAATACCAGAGGCACAATAAAATAAGAAAAACAAAGCAGCATTTCAGGGGAGGTCTTGTGTTTATGGCATCCACTTAAGAAAAATCAAATAAAAATATTAAATTCATTTTAAGAGTGCTTAGAGGGAAAATACCACAAAAAAAGAAACAGAATAACACAATGAAAATGTTTTCTTTTTCGTTCTTTTTTCCTTTGACGTTTTTCTAGCTCCACTCATTGATGATAACTTGAGGTTTCAATTACGCAACATTGATGTGGTTAAGTGGTGGAGCTGGTGAAATAAATGAAGACAAAAAACAACCTTCAACATAAGAAGGTTATCAGTCATTTTTATTGCTTGAGACTGGTATGAGTGACTGTAGCAAGCCGGACATTTTATAGAAAAAGAAGAAGAAAAAAGAAATGTAGAGTTATTTCCTAATAATATGACAGGTGACACATGGGGAAATATTATAAACCAGCAATCTAAATGTCAAGGTGTCACTTTGAATCCTTGCTAATATGAGTTTTACTTTTTCCAGAAGTGTAAATCCCCCAGTTTCATGACAGAATTCATGACATTTGTTTCTCTCACTACTTGAAATGGAAGCTTGATCAGATCGATCAGGGTATTCTGACCCAAAAGGGTGTAACATGGGGGAATACAGATTTCTATTTGTGCTGCAGAGCTGGTTAGCCCCCCTGATTGCTTTACCCCGCATCACTTCTCAAAGCCTTCATCTTGGTTCTCACATCTCAATCAATTGCCCCCAATTGTCCCCAGAGGATACAGAACCAGTCGAAATGCTTGCAAATGTACTCACACACAATAAAAGCTGCTAACAATTGAGATTTGAGCTCCCGTCTGAACTCTGAATGTGGAAAAGTTTTTTTGCCTTTATTTCCACCCAATGGCAGTTTCAGTCAGATTTAGCAGTTGCGTAACGCCAAGGCTAAAGCGAATCAACATGAGGAGAAATTAAAAAGTCGTTGGATCATACCACAAAGAAAAGAAAATATAAAAACATTCAAAAGGAGAATTATTAAGTGACTTTGTCTTCTCCCACATGGATTAATAATGACTCACTTTAGGGACTTAACCACACAGATTAATAAAACAACTTTATCCCTGGAACAGTAAGAAACAAATACTGAATCCAAATAATAGATACTACACTAAAAAGAAGGGATTACCATTCAGTAAAAGTATCAATATACATAGCAGGGAAGGCTATGTGGGAGTTTGAGGATTATCTCTGCACACAATGCCAAAATATGATTATAGTAAAAATATCTGCAATTACTAAATGTGGTTGAAGCTGGAGCTGGAGCGACACATGAATTCATGTTGTCTGTATTTAGCTCTGCAAGCTGCCTCATTTTCCCTCATGGCCTCACTTCACCTTGAAGTGAACACCTGCCCAGACAGAGAGATTGACAGTTTCCGCTGTGCATGTGAAGGTGTGTCTGTGTCTTTCACAGTTCATAAGCCTCATGCAAAAAACACTTGTATGAACACATTTGTTTTTGGCTGGATCGCAAAAATGGGGCCGGCGCTATAAATGTGAATGTCCGTGACTGACTGACTGACTGACTGATTGAATGACTGAGTGATTCACTGACTGTGTGATGATGCTGCATCATTGGTCGGATGAAGGCTGCCTAAGCTTGAGACTGCCAAGTATCCTGGAATGCATTTTGCCCCAACTGGCAGCGATGGTGGAAATTTTGAGCCAGGCCAAATGCTGTCGTAATTTTCATTGTAGGACTGTTAATGTGTCATTTTATTAAGTTTTAATAAACCATTTCAATTCTCAATATGTGGTCAGTTTATCTAAATAACACCTATTTGGAAATTTGCTGTTTCAGAGCTGCTCGCTGAATGAGACGGGCCGCTCATCTCACCTGCTTGCAGTCCGACTTTTGACATGATCAACGCCCGTCATCATCCAGCGAAGAACATGATCTGATGAACTGATTTGTGCAGCTCTTTGGTGATTTACATCTGGCTCTAATGTCTCTGTAGCATTTTGATATTTGAAATATTTGAAATTGTTCCTTTTGGAAGATAAATGTTGGTCTCACAGATTAAATCTAACAACTAGCTGCTATATTAGTTTGTTTGAATTTAAAATGAAGCTTCATTATTTTTACTGAACAGAATAACAGCGCTGCCTCTGGGGTTCTATATGTACAGATATCATCACATTTCAATTAATATAAATGTATTAAAATGAACAGATCAGTCTACATTGTTTGATTTTATTAAGCTACATAACAGTTTTTTTTTTTTATTACAGCTACATTACAGACTGAATAACATTTTTTTGTGAGAAAAGAAAGTGTTAGTGGAGCTTGGAGTTGAGATTATTTGGTCACAATATAGTCAGGTAGGTGTGTTGAAGATGCTGTTGTCAGCAAGAACGCAGCTGTCGCAGCTGACGTCCTGCCGTCCTCAGATGTTTGTTTTGCATCCACCTTGCCAAGTCCAAATTTGTGTACTTGGTACTGAGAGAGGCTCTCAGTCAAATTTGAAATTTGTGGCATTCGCCAACTACTTAGAAATGACTCTTTAACACTATCTAGGACAGGGTTCTATAGAGTCTTGAACATACGTCTGCCTTAATTTCCTTACACTTGTTTTGAGTCAAGAATTATAATGCCATGATCTGATTGCATCTGATTTTGATTTTTATATGTCGACAGAGCAGCTTCTTCATTTCAGTAGCTGCTACAAAAAAACTCCCATACTGACCGCTGCCTCAGGGTATTCCTGCAGGTCCACTATCATCTTCTGTTGTAACTGTAACTTCACCTATAGGCGATAATATTCTCCTTGAGCACCTCCCATCATCATCGAACTTCATGTCAAAGCATTCCCTCTTTATTTCGGTCACAGTACAGTGCTACTATGATGACATGCCGTTGGCAGCTCTATTATTTTCAAAATTGTTTCAGGTCCCCTACGACTGACACTCCTTAATTCGTGATGTTTTTCTGTGCTGATTTCTGACAGCAGGACTGAAATTCTTCTTTTTACTCTTTGTTAACATTTCTGTGAATTAAATGTGTCCACGAATGGAGAAGAACAAGTCAACTTAAATGACAATATTAAGGGCACTGATTACAGAAATGGATCACATCTCACACCTACTCATGAACAGATGTCATTCATCAGGCTCAAGCATGCACTTTATGTCAAGTCTGTGCAGTTAAGAGAGTTTGTTTAATCCGACCTGGAGCACTTCAACTACCAAAGCTCACAGGATAAGAATATAATATGTGATAATGTGATATATACTGTTTGACTTGTGTCTAACCTTGGCAGTGGCCCAGGTACTTGACCTCGATGCGTTCCTGCTTCTGACAGGATGCCTCCTTCACCTGGCAGGGGTTGTCATAGGAACGGCCATCTGAGGCACACACTGGGTTGAAGCTGATGTGGGAACAGTCAATGTTGCAAACACACCTGCAAAACAAGACGTCATATTACAGAACAGTTCTTTCTATGAAAATAAACCTCCTAACACCCGTGTCAAATTGCAAAATAAATGAGTTCTGAAATATTTAGGAAAATGACAGCATCTTTATAAGCAAAATAAACTGTGTGTTTGACTGCGGGAGATACAGACCCAAATTCATTCAGGGATTAAAAATGAGACAAAACCCCCCCCCCCAAAAAAACAGTCAAGCTTGCACTCAGCCAGGATGTTGGACCATGCATAGTAATCCTGTTCAAAATTGGGTTTTGGCACATTCAATTTGTCACAATAGCAAATAGATTTAACTTTGCAAAAAGAGACAGGCTGCACAGAGGGCTTGATTGACAAATTATGTACCATTACAATGGCAGGAAGCAATTACTAATGAAAGAATTGTAGATAACAAAGCTGTACATTTTAGTGTTGCAGAGGAAATAGTAACATGAACATCCAACACTCTGAAGTCCAGAGATATGAATATATTTTTTTGGATAACAATGAAATAACCTAAATGGAAAATAGTAACTTATAAGCTTTTTTTATTGCAGTGATTACTGAAACACACTGAAGAAAAAGGTCAATGTAGATTATACGGGTGCCCGGTTCCTAATAGAACAGGTTCTGCTAAGCAAAAAATCTGGACCATTCAGGAAAAATGATGCGATGACTTCCGCAGCTGATGAGGCCATAAATGAGCATCCAGTAATGAAGTTTGCTTGTGAGGTGAATGACTGCCGATAGTATCCATGAAAACAAACTGTCACCTGGACCTTTGTTTTTAAAGTAAACGCACAGATATCTGCATAGTTATTTAAGTAACACAAAATGATAAAGTAACAATGTAGTTTGCATTTGCTGGTAATATGTTGGTAAAAACATCATTTTGAAATAACATCACATCAGATTTATCAAGTGCGGCAGAAGACATCACTCCATGTTCCCTGAAACATACAGATCTCATAAAGAACAGTTTTGTCATACTGTATCCTGTATCCATAACTTCACATCTTGTTCCCCTGTACCTAGCTATAAATATGTATTGGTACATACTGTACTGGTACTGGTAGCCCTAACCCTCACCCGTACAATAGAATAAGCTGTAACTCTTCAGACTCTTGTCTAATGTATCACTGTCACATTTAAGCAAAACAATGTAAACTGCAGTGATTCTGTTATTTCTACAAGTTTTTATCACTAATAGTCCGATTATCTTAGAATTGATGCATTTACTCCTCACAACAGATGATTACGTTAAATGCAGTTTGTTCATATAAAAGGTAAATTAAAAGCTTTTTACGTGCTGTATTTTGTCGCTAACATCTGTAATGTTTATGACTTATAAGTCACGTGATGTTTCTCATGTTGTAATTTGATAGTTTTATTTTGTCCATTAGGGGTCGCTCTTGGTTCACTGTCGCACCGTATTTGGAAAAACCATGAAACTATAAGAGCTCGGATAAAGCTGCGGTATTGGAGAGAGAAAAGTACCACTGAAGTTCAATAAGCCTCACTAAAGAATTCAAATATTACTTTGTTGAGTTGGACTTTGGAACTTTACAACATCCATAATACTTTTTAATTAGTCATATTTCGTGTTCTCTGTATATTGAATCAGTCACTTCCTTCCCTGAAGCTGATATTTATGGTGTTTTTTTGTGTGACCGTTATGTATTCATTTCTGTGAGAATCAAGCACTTCCTTGATGCTTTTAGCTCGAGCCAATTAACAGAGCAATTTGCTGTTGCACCACACTTTTGATGAAATCTGAGTGTGAGACATGCAGCGTTTGTGTGTGTGTCTGCTATGGTTCCTTTTGCATGTGTGAAATCTCCACAAATGGGGAAGAGAGACAGAGAGCACCTGAGTGCAAGTGCACATAAGTATGTATGTGTGTATCTGGGTATACGTGTAGTGTGTGATCAAGTGTGTGGCAGGCCTGATCAGCAGAAATTATACCCAGATTGCCTTCCCCAAGACAGTCACTGCTGAGTAGCACTGAACGCTAGATTCTGTAATTATAAATCTGTCATTATTCTCCCGGTCTTTTCATCTTCCCCTAGTGCCAACCTCCCTGTAAAGCACAGGCATTCAGCTGTCTTACAGTCTGAGCACCCGCCAACACATATGCCCATGCCCCCTCCCCGAAACACACGCACACAGACCGGGACACACACACACACACACACAGACCGAGACACACACACACACACACACACACACACAGACCAAGACACACACATACTCAGGCAGACACCTTCACAATCAGCCCTGATGATTCGTACTGCTGAGAAGAAAAGTTGGCAGTAACAGCTACTGTTGTAATGATGGATCAGCAAAATAAGAGTGATGTGAAGAAAGGCTTCGTTATGCATTAGAGATTCAGCTGTAAAACGGCGCACAGTATCGGAAATCCCATATGGCACTGAAGGTATGAATGGCCTGCCACTGCAGAGGTTTACATAATGAAACTGCAACACCCTGATTTAAAGGGTCAGTTTGATATTTTTGAATGAAAAGAAAAACATTTTCTTTCTGTAACCTGTAGACAATCTGTAGGTATTGAGATTGAGTTGAAGAGTTTTAAGTTAAGATATCCACCTAGAGACTTCACTGTCAACAGTTTTCATTTGGAAATGCAGAAAATGTCCCTAAGCAAACTGTCAACAACATCTTCTGTGTATCATCCAGAGTGATGAGGATACTGTTTCATTTTTCAATGCTGTGAGCACCATGCATGAATTTCCACCTTCTTCCACTTAGGGGTGTAAAATTTAAGACAAGATATAAGAGTCACAGATGTGCGACCACATATCCGACACACACACTCTTATGTGACATAATTCTTTGTGGCAACAGTTGATATATCTCTCAATAACTGATCTTTTTTAACACACACACACACACACACACACACACACACACACACACACACACACACACACACACACACACACACACACACACACACACACACACACACACAAACACACACACAGACACACACACACACACACACACACACACACACACACACACACACACACACACACACACACACACACACACACACACACACTGTCTCTGAGCTATTGTGCCTCTGGTGTGTGGCTCTCTTGCTGGCTACGTTTTCCGACACTGACAGAAATTTAAGACTCATGTACAATACTGCCTGAAATATTCACATTAAATCTGCAGACTTCAAAATATCCAGCAATATACATCTTTCTCCTCATTTAATGTGCGCTGACAGCAGCTAATGCTACTCCACATCGGCCCCTAACTCGTCCCAGTTGGTTCCAATTATTGAAGACCTGAGTGTTTTTTCTTTTTTTATTTAATTAGAAGGACATGCTCTCTTGTATAGTATTGTTTAAATGACCCTATTTGGATGGATAACACTGTCCTGGAAACAGAGGTAAAAAAAAGTTTCAATTAAAAATGCATCCCACTTGGCTTATGTTTCCCTGCATGTGTTAGTAAATGTTGGTGTGGCAGTATTTGAAATAATAATTGAGAAAATAATGATTTCTTTTAGCTACTTACAGTCAAAACTACACATATTTCTTGAATGAGAGATACAATCAAATCCTATTGAATCACAGGCAAATCGCAGTGAATCACAGTGTTATAAATTTACCTTTGTTGTTTTTACATCAGATCATAGATCTTCATGAGTGCGAAATTGTTTGAGAAGGATACAAATACTTCTATCGGGGTGAATCCAGATATTCCACAAGTAGACGTCTCAAAAACCTCAGCAGATAAAAGCTAAATTATCTGCACGAATAGATACCGTGATATCTGGAATATATTTTATATATGCCTTTAAAAATGATAAAACACACTATCATTTTTCAAAAGCTACCCTCAAGACAAGATTAGGACTTGCAATTAGAGTGTGTGCATTATCATGAAAAGTATCTAAATGAATAGTTTAAGGATGAAAGGAGGCAGCAAGTAAAATTCTGTAAAACTAATCAAAGCAAAATCTTCAGAACTTCTGAGCTAAAAAGGAAATTACCGCACAACCCCCCCCCCCAAAACACTGCACACATGTACAGTAAATGTATACATGCACTCTACTCCTCCTCAGTTCTCCCATTGCAGAGGAGCTTTCAGAGTCTCAGCCCTCCCGAGAGGCCGCTGTTGGTCGCTGGCTGATGTCTGGGCTCTATACATTTTTAATGAGGCCTCTCACTTTCTCCACAATAGGCACTATACTACTAGACTGCAGTGCGTCAACACATCCTAATGCTACTCGCACACACACCCGGACACCCGCAGACAGGCGTGCACAGTCATATACATGCAAGAGACAGCGAGTGTCATGTGACGAACCTCGTCTGTTCCTCGTTTTCTATCTCACCAGCCAAATCATTCCTTCACACACTCTACTGAGAGGTACACAGGGATAAAGTAGTGTTACATTCAATGTAGCATTGTGTGTGTGAACGTGTGTACACGTCTGAGTGTGTATGACATGTGTGAGTGAGGTGCGTACTTTCTTAGGAGGATGTGTTGTATTGATTAGCTCCCTGCGATTATTTCCTTCAAAGCCCCTTGCTCCCCCCAGACTGTCTGCTGTCTCCCAACTGAAAAGGCCACTCTCTCACACACACACACAAACACAACAGCTGAGGCCACCATATCCACTGACTGCCACATGTTGTATACAAATCCCTAGCAGCAAACTTATTGCAACTGAACATAGCATTGATTTTCATAATCCTTAGCCTCAAATTTCACTGTAATCCTTTTGAAAAAAAACTGAGAGGCAGAGGCAAACAGACAGACAGAGGAAGAGAGACAGAAACACACAGTGACAGAGAGAACAAATCAGCAACGTTAAAGGGGACGTGTCGTGAACATTTCCAGGTCTGGGGCTCAACTGCAATGTCTTTGCATGATTCACAGTCTAGAAAACTCCTTATTTATCTTATACTGGCTCTTTATGCAGTCCCTCAATTCGGCCTCTGTCTGAAACAGGTCGTTATAGCTCCTGTCTCTTTAAGGTACTCTTCCCAATGAGCCCAAACTGATTGGTTAGCTCCTGGAAGCTTCTTCTTGGCAGACTCCATGCGGCTCGAGAGGCTGCATAAACAAACAGTAGTAGGATTTCACTTTTTTCCCCCTTTTTTCCCCCCTTTATGGACAAACAATCCGATGTCATCACAATGAGGAAGTGGAAGTGGAATGATGCATTGAGGTTTTCGATTTTCAGGGAGCATTTTAACATATCTTCACCTCAAGTTTTGGACCTTTGAGCATGTTTAACATAGACGTCTGATATCATAATAGTGTAAAAAGTAACAGAAAACCTCTAAAAGTATGAGTAAAGTATGAGTATGAATATGAGTATAAGCATGTCCCTTTTAAAGCAGAAGGAAAAGGGAAAAAGAGAAGAGAGAATAGAGAGGCAGAGAAAGCCATGGGAATGCACACACACATACAGACATACAAACACACACACGCACACACACTCCAGGCTTGTGGTGGGCTTCCTGTTGACTTGTGGCGCCCTCCTGCATGTTACCTTGTGACTTCTCCTCTGTCTGGCTTTTCATTGAATTTCCCTTTTGCTTCCACAGAACAGGCTTCAATAAGGACACAAGTGGCGGCATTGAAAAGCCCCTCGCTCTATTCTCGGGAAGTCTAAAACCCAGCGTTAGCTCAGCAAGTGTCCTACAGCACCTCTCTATGACTAGCTCACTATCTGCCTTAATTCTATCAACGCCGATGGATGCTATTGATGGGTTTGAAAGCATGGGTTTTTGTGGGTAATTACAGTTTTACACCACAAATGGATCTAAATGGGTTTTCGTGACACTCTATTGATCTTTGAGGGGTAAATTGGTCTTTTTGCCTGCCGCCTGCCTCCAGAGGACAAGGAGCTTCAGAGGGGTGGTGTAAGGATAGCGAGGCTCTCTGCCACAGCAGGGTCAAATGAAGTATAATGCAGCCAAAATAGATTCAACTAACATAAAGTATTTTGATTACATCACTGAGCACTTTTTTCCTGCTTATTTGAATCCAGATGGTGAATCATAAATGATGGCAAATAGAATCAAAGGGCTGTGGTGTTTTCGGGTGGGGGGGCGGGGGGGTTAGACTTTGATAGCAATTTTCTCCTGACCAAGCTGCTCAGTGAAAGTCAGAGTCTCATTTCAAAGCACATTATGACAATAACCCTTCATCATAACTGGCGTGCATTCTTCTAAGCTGTCAAATTGAATAAAAATATAAATCATCACATCTAAAAATGTCTCGTCATAATTGTGCTGATGAACAAACTAATGGATTATTCTTCAACGAGGCAGAAAAGGATATCGTCGCTGCCACCGGGAGTTACAGATGCCTTACAGATTTGTTTACATTTTTCACAAGTAATTAATTCGTTGCATCGTGGTTTTCTTTGAGTCTCGCATGTACCTCTAAATTGGACTGATTTTTCAGCGATTCAAATACAGCTGGTGCCTGGGTCACTGACGGCTGTTCTCCCTCAAGGGAAAAACAACTGCGCTAATTAGAGCTTTGTGAGGAGGATCAAGAAAAAGGGACATCATCTTCTTTTGCCTGAGCGTGAAAACAGAGACGTGTTGCAAGAAGGACTTATGCTGGGAGGACTACAAAATATCAGCCTGGTAATGGTCCAATCTGACAGATGTGGTAAGGGGAGTGGGGGGGGGGGACAAAAATATGCATTGAGCAATTGAATCAATTGCTTGTTTTATCCCATGTGTCACAGTGGAGGACAACTAATGCAGCTTATTGGATGCGGCACAATAACAGAAACATTTGCATAACAGATTTTTTTTTGCATTCTTTCCCCCTAGTTTGACAACTTCTACAACGTCTTCTGTAACATTGACCCTTAGCAGCAAAGAACACTCTTACGCCCACAGCTATAAACACGCCAAAGCCAAAGAGGAATGGTGTTATTGGTGCTGTCAGGGGGAACGGTGAAGTCACTCTCTAGTGGCTAACTAATCACCTACAGTATGCTCCCAATGAAAGAAAAACAGCAAGCTCTGATTGTTTGAGTTCCAAAACGTAGTCTCTCTGTTGGCTAGGCTACAGCAAGACTTTATGGCTCTGATGATAATCGCCTAATCTAACAAATGACTCTTTGAAAAGGCAAAATGATCATGTAGTCTGATCCTGAAAGAAACACCTACTCTTAAGGGGATAGTTTATATACTTGGAGTTAGATGAATAGATTGAATTGTCTCTCATGTCTGTACTTTAAATATAAAGCTCGAGCCAGGAGTTGATTAGCTTAGGTTAGCAAAAAGACTGGAAAGAGAATAAAACAGCTGGCTTAGCTCTGCCTAAAGGTAACAAATCGGCCAAACAGCACCTCTTAGATTCACCAATTGACACATTATATCTTCTTTGTTTAATTCATACAAAAACCAAAGTGTAAAAAACATCAAGTAGTGATTTTGGGTTTGCTGTTTCCAGTTTTTATGCTAAGGTACAGTGTTGGGCAGTATCATATTGCTTTATAATGTGCCACAATAATGAGTTTTCAGTGATGAGTAGCGTAAAGGATTACTGTTTGAAGCTCAGTAATTACAATACAATTTCTGATCCTAGTAACACTCTGTTACTTTGACATTTGAAGGTCGGCTTGTTTACTGTCTTTCAGGAATAGATGGAAGGTTCATATCAGAAAGCCTGTTTCCAATAATAGTCTTAAAATGATTATTTCCTTTGATAGACATTAATATATCACTTGCCGCTGGTTGGTTATGGCGAAATGAAAAAAACAACAGCAGATCAAAGCTAATACAAACAAAATGTGTGATCAAATAATGACTTAAAAAACTAAATAATATTTCAGTCTGATTTGACTACCAGGCTACTAGCTCCACACATCCTAAAGCATCACAAGACTTCATACAGAGACTACAAATGTACACAATAGCATCATTATTTATTGCTTTGTATTATTTGTATGAAAATATGAATATTGAATGATTATAAACACATCACTTTCACCTGGTCTTTGATTATAGTCATCTCTCCCCCGCTCATTGACTGACGGTTTGTTTGATTAAAATAAGCTGCTGCCTGATTGGAATAACTTGTCATTTTAATCAACATGATCCTTCTGTACTCCACACCAGAGGTTGGCTGCTGTTTGATGAAAATTACCTGCTGTTGGGTTGCAATTACCTGTCTGATTATTCAACAGAAACATTCTTATCAAAACACCTTGGGGCTTTTGAAAGATTAAAGAGTACTTGTAGTTTCCGTTTTACAATGAGGCGCACTGAAATATTCATATGTCTGTTTTTGTCATGTGCTTTTTTAACGAGATGCATTATTGACTGAGATGGCCTCTTCTCTCTTGTCCATTGTCTTCTTATTGTGGGGTGGAAAATGTGCATGACTGTCTTTCTTCCAGGTTGTGCTACATATGTTCGAGCTTCCATTTTCTTCTTTTTTGTTTTTCTAGTTTTATGTGTACAGGACTTTGATGGTATTATTGTGCCATTATGACCTTATGAATTCTCCCTCTGGGGGATTAAATAATTACCATTAAAACCATTTCTGGGTTGTAGTAGAATATTAAGGTGCATTTGAATGGGTGGGTGGCATCAGTAAAAGTGGACTCCAGCTGTTTGGTATTTGGAACAATACTCAGAAATGCATCATGAAGCCGCTCTTTGGCATTACAGTTATTGCACACCAGGGTACATTATCTTTCCATTACATCAAGCAGTTAGATGGAGTCATACTCTCTCAGGACAATTGTAATTTCTACTGGTGCAGCTGGGATTTATTAGAAGTATTCCTTCCTTTTGCTGATATGAGCGGATCCTGGTTTTGCTCTAATCTGCAGCAGGGGTGTGCATCTCCATCACTGAGGCTGATGCAACATGGTGTATTGCCACTGATACATGCAATTCAATATGGTACGGAGAGCTTGATTTTATTTCTTAATCATACATCAAATCATAAATCAACTAAACAAATGCCTTTTTTACGTTACATATTTGTTTCTCTAGTGCTGCAACTCTTTAAACATCTCAGTTATGCTGTTTCTCTTTTGACCTCTATATAGAAACACTTGGATCTTTCACAAACAGGTCTTTTCACAAGTCCTTTGTATTGTAGTGTTCTCTGTCTCCAGTTTACATGCCTACGCTCTGAGTTCAATAATCCACTTACTTCTATGTGCAGAACAATGAATATAGAGTTCCACCTGAAACATTTTGGTGTTGTACCCAGACGGGGAGTTCCGGTCCTCTGAAATGAGGCCAACGCGGAAGTAACTTAAAACTGCATTCTATCAAAAGGCCACCAGGGGGCGACCATTTTGGTGTCAAAAGGACTTCTGTCTCTATACAAGTCAATGGAGAATTCACCAACTTCTCACTTGATTTATAACCTCAGTAAACGTTTTCAAAATGTGTTTATGGTCTCAATCGCTAGTTTAAAGCCTTCTTCAATGCAGTATGATGTTCATTTGTGAAATTTTGGCCTCCCTGATTTTGTATTTGACGATAAAGCAGGGTATGCATGGGGGCGTGGCTACGTCGTGATTGACATGTTGATTGATTCACAGGTTCAGGAGTGCGGACAGATAGACTGCAGGAAATAGCTGTGAACTTGTTTCACACCGACAGTTTTCTCTGGATTTTGTGGTTATAGTTAGTCGTAACAGCTAACTTGGTTAGCATCACCAGGTTGCCGGTGTAGACTGTGGTAGATCCAGCCCTCGCAACCTCCCCCGCTCCGTCCTTTTGCCCCTCCTGATGCCCATATAAGTAGAATCTGTGTTTTTATTTTTCCTTGCATGCACCTGAAATTTTCAAGATGGTGCTGCTCAGATCCGAAACTATTGGCCTCCGACCAGCAGTCCACAAACCAATTGGTGACGTCACGGATGTTACGTCCATTTCTTATATACAGTCTATGGTTGTACCACTACTTAGCTGTAGCATGTAGCATGCTCATGAAATCTATTGGAGATGAAAGAGTGTGGCACCCTTTAGATGGGACGAATCAATCTAAATATCAAATTATTGGCCACATTTCTGAATAAGAAAAGGCATAGGGTCTCTACTAATTAGTTATACTGGATCTTACTGATGTGAGAATGTTAGAAACAATGCATCATGAGTTCATCATAAATTGTTTCCGGTGCACAATTCTTTAATCAGGTCAATCACATACTGTGGACCTTTATGCTGGTGCACCGATGCAAATTGGTGAATCTAACCATCCCTAATCCACAGTAATGTTGGTTCATTTAAGATTAATTCATTCTGTAGAGTGCGAATACATTGCTGCAATATTGTCTGCTGCTGGAAAACAGTTCATCAGTTCCATCTAATTGAGCTCTGGACCCACATGTTTATTATGTACCCCCGAGGATGTTTTTAGTGCTGCCTCTTTGCTAATGCGAGTGGAGGAGCTTATAACCTGCATCCATCTCATCTGCAAGAAATGGTTAAATTCATGACAAACGTTATTTCCTCTCTGAACTAGTTTTCCCTGTGTGAGTTGAAGTCATTTTTGGCCTGACATTGCCAAGTCCTGTAAGGATAGTAATTGGATTTCCAGAATAAGCGAAAATCTCCTTTCTCTCTGTGCTCCGCTCTAGTAATTGAGGTTAAATGAAATGGTCAACCATGCACTAAACCTCAGTGGGTGTTGAGCGGTGGGTGTGTGCAGTATAAAGAAGATTTCTAATCTGAATTCTGAGTGTTCAAACTAACTAAAATGCTTCAAATTACAAATACAGGGGGCATTTTTTGAATGGAAATGTTAGAAGGGAGTCCAGCTGTGTAAGTCAACTGGTGTCACAAGGTTTTGACAACAGTTTCAAACATGCTGATAGACTTTTTTTTGTGTGTGTGCAAACTCACCAAACATCTTCTGCGTCCACATCGCACTCAGCCCCAAACTGGCAAATGTCGCAGGTGGACGTTTCTTTCTGCCCTGCCTCAGCTGAGCCCTCTCCACCTAAAAGTGACAGAAAAAGACAGAAAAAGAAAGCATTTAATGGCTTTTTAAAAAAATCTGAGACTGACTCCTGTATGTAACTACTGTGTATTTGTCTAAAACCCATACAGTTCATTCAGAGGGCGTGCAAACCTGGAGCAAAGCCCCGTAACAATGCACCTCTCACAAAGCAAAATGACCGTGAGAAATCAGACTCGCACAACCTGAGTGCATTTACATTCGGCCATATCCCGCCATAATCCGACTGAAGCAGTCTTCTTCATCCATTCAATCTTACAGCCTATTCTCCAACCTCTTCTACTCCCTCCCCAACTCCCCTTGCCTCGCTCTCATCTATCACTCTCAAATCCCTGCTGATCTTTTTGGAGTCCCTCTTTTATTCCATCGTGCTGATTTTCTTGCGCTGTGAGTGTGACGACTCCTTGGCGGCAGCGGTGTGGGTACTGGCGTCAGGCTTATGGCGGCTTCATCACGCCTCATGAGCGGCCATGGGGGAGAAGGGGGGGGTGGAAAGAAAAAAAGCAATCTGGCCAATCTCAAATTGCATTCTCCTACCATAGAGGGCTCCTGTAGTCTCTGCACGCTTTCGCTCTTCTTCTCTTTCCCCTCGGCCCTCTTCTCCATTAGACAAGCTCTATTTTTAAACTTACTAGGGCCCATGAGGACAACTTCGTAAAAGAAGATGAAGAGGTGGAATTTGGCATCACTTCCCCATGTCATATCTTTAATCTCCCTGACACACACACATGCACAGACACCCACATTGGTGCCATCATGGATTGCTCCCTTGTGTCGCCTCTTTCATTTTCCCTTCTGAAACTTTTGTTATTTCTTGTGATCCCTCGCGACACACTGGATGAATTGGAAAGAACTCCGGCAGAGTGGTGTAACCTGATTTTCCGCCGTCGAACTTAAGTTGGGTTTGACTCTTATTTTAAGGTCAAAGTCAGTTAACTTTCCTTTGCTTTCTTCCGCTGCGTGTTGAATCTCGTTAGCATGTGATATTCCTGCTGCATAACTCTCAGTTTGGATTTTGCTGCTGTTGGGTCAGATTATCCCAACAGCTTCATCCGTCTCTTTTGACTGTGTCCAAAAACACAATGCAGCCTACAAGAGTGGAAATTTCCTTTACTGAGGATGTTAAGCTCCTTTCAAACATCCTGCCTTTGCTTTCAATGTTTTTCCTTTTGAAGCTGCGTCTGAAGCTGCAGGTGTTGGAAGGCAGCTCTGGTGGTGAGGCAGCGTGTCCTCTGAATGCTGAACATTCGCAGTCAGGTGGCAAGATGTACATTCTGTATTCACATCATTGCTTTGCTTTACCTTCAGGTCGCAGGACTGGACAGACTACAAGGTGTACAGCTTTGTTGGTGCGCAGCCCACCAATGGAAATTGAACGCCAATGTTGGTGTGCACTTCAAAAAGCATTTCAGAACATATTTTCATATTCAAATGTATTTGGTTTCATTGAAGCTTAATTTGTTTCCAGAGTGGTCTTAAAGTTTTCTTTAAAAAAAGTTATACTTGTTTGATGAAAATATATTAAAAAATAAATGATTGAGTGATGGTGAATGTATCATATTGTAGTTCTAGTTTCTCTGTGGCGTGGTATGATAAATTACATATTTTATGTACTCCTCAGATGCCGTTGTTGGAGCATCATGTCTTTTTTATAACAGTTGTTTAGTGATTGTTGTTTTGTCATTTAGTAGAATCTTTTTTAATGTTTTGCTAATACAAGTAACTGCTCAATTAACTGTTAAGCATTTTACTCTTTTCACTTTCACTCTTGTGCACACTGTGTAGGCTGTATACTTGAGTAAATACAAATTACAATATGCTTATGGTATCTTTTTCTAATTTTTAGCCACCATCATTTGAATTTGTTGTCCAATATTGTTTTCACAGTTTGACAACTGCTTCCAGTAAAAACTCCCAAGGCAATCTGCTGTCTTCCACCTTTATTGGAAGTGTGTTTAGCTCACTGCACAGCTGTGCAACTACACACATAAACCTGCAGCTCCGTACACAAATCTGAGGATCTGTCACCCTCAACAAAACGTGTCTGCTGTGTTATACCATTTAATTAAGTGGGTTATTTAACAAATTCCAGCTTCATGTGAGTAAAAATAACATGCTTAAATGTGAAAGTGACATTTATCATATATAATATATTGATATATTAAAAACATATTATATGTTGTGAAGGCACATGTGTTTTATTATTCAGTAGGGCTGCATAAAATATTAAAATAGTAGGGAAATGTTATCAACAAACACTGAGACAAACAAAGACATAATCCAGAGCAATAGTTCACTTTCTTTATCATTTCAAGCTCTTTTTAAAATATTCCTGGAGAAAATATTCTGATAGGGTTTATTAGTTTACATTTAACTTAAATATTGTACTTGGATTATTGTATGTAATGTTTACCTCCACTATTAATATTCTAAAATATTTCTATTATTTGTTTGTCATCACTATTGCATTGATCATGTGATCTCATCAACATTCATCCTTTATCTTAAGTTTTAATTTATCACATCATTAACATTCATTAATTTGTGACTATTCAACAGTAACTTACTTATACTTTTCTTTTATGTATCAACATCATATTATTAGAGCAGCATGTCTGTACACACAGTTCAGGGACCTAACGGAGAGAGCACACACTCAAATCTGGATCACCACACGCAACCTGCCATGGCAACTGATAATTCTGGATTCTGATTGGCTGGAAGGTGCAGGTTAACTTTTAATTGGCCAATAAAACTGTGCAAACCATTTACTAAGGTCTGTGTGTTTGAGAGATGTTGTTTTCTTTGAATTTTTCTAGTTTTTAACAGAGTGAAAGGTTTTCTATTAATTTGTTTACTTATTCTATCTCAGGCCAGTGTCTGCATATGTTTTCCTATTTATTGTGTTCATGTTGATGTTGCATTAATTCTTGTAATCCGGGCCAATTTTCTCCTGTGGGAGACAATAAAAGTAACCTTGAAGCCTGACCCTTGACAAATGACACATGGTGACACGTGTTTGTTTGCAATTCTGAATTAATGCATGAGTATTGAACTGTAGGCAAGGACAGCCACACTGAAGCTCGAGCTAGAGGGTTAGGGAGGTGGGGTTATTTGTATACTTATCAACTACCAACCAAATTGTCTCATAGAGAATCAAATTTAATTTCAAACATGTTGGATATTTGTGTGAATCTGAAGTCAAAAAGAACTAACAGTAGAAGAAGGAAAGCGTTGACTTTTTAAATAATTTTAGCTGTGGTGAATCTGCAGTCTGCTGGTCTGATGGACAGCTGTGAGAAGACCAGACAAGACAAGCAATCAAAACTAAAAAAGAAAAAGATCAGGAGAGTCATAGTAGAAGTGAGAGAGGAAAAGAAAGACAGCGAGCGCTAACACGTCTGAGTGCCTGTGACAGGGAAGAGGGGAGAGAGGCAGCTTGTGTGTGTGTGACAGTTTCTTAATAATATTGTGTAGCAGGATGCAGAGCGATTCTCTGCTCTAATAGGTTGAGTATGTTCAAGATTTGAGAGCTCGCAATCTCTGATTCCAAAACCTGTCAGGATTTTTAATACTCTAATAAACACAGCCTTGTGAACCTCTTGCAGTTTACCTAGATGTTGCCTAGCAACACAAATGGTAAGAATCCTCTAGCACAGGAAATATATGTTATGATAATATATGTACAAGTTTTAATTTGATGACATATGACATTTTGTTGGCAAGGGGCTTTGGTATATGCAGGTTCATACCCTCCAAAGTTTGTACATTACATGACTGTAATGGATGGTGTGCTTGTCAGGTGTTATCTCTTACATCCTGTGAGTTTATCTTGAACTGGCTTGTTAAAACTGACTTTTGTCACTACAGGGGACTATTTTTTACTTTTGTCAGAGTGCACAGCTGTGAGATTTTTCCAGCAGCTTCAGCTTCATTTAACTTCCATAAAGTTGGGGGACTTGTGAGAGAGGAAATGAGAGAGACAGTCAAAATCTAAGCAGAGGAAGCCATGAAATATAGACTTTTAGCTCCACATGGATAAAGCTCAATAAACCTTGAATCCTACACTTCTACATCTTTTTGTTAGACCCTCCCTGCCTGGCTCCAGTTTATAATGCAGGCTTTCTGTAATAAATTTGAAGCAAGCCGTGATGGCAGCATCAGCTTTGTTTTCATAGGCTTTAGAAAGACACTTAACCACAGATGACATTATAAACAGGCTTAGTCCCCATGACTAGTAAACTGATCTTGATGTGCAAAATCGGCAAAGTTCCCCTTTATAACTCACAGATGTAAGCATTGCTTGCTAATCCATGTCTTTTAATCCATTCAAGGCATGTTCAAAGGGTTGTTCTCAAGTGTTCACCTGTGCATGACAGTTCAATTATGTGGGACTGTTTTTTGTCTCACATCACAGTGTAGGGTACTGTTGATGCTGGGACTGCAGCTGATTGAATTAGACAGTTGAGACTCTTTGACCAGTGATGTTTAATTTCCCTTATTTCCACCTGTTGTGTATGTTGTGGTGTGTGAAATTTTCACAGGGCTCTCGCAGGCAGTGGAGCCAGCCAGCTTCTCTTGCCTCTGTACTCTGTCAAATGATCAGCTCCACATGAAGCCTTGTGGGCAGGCAGGCATGTAAGCTCTCCCACGACTCTCCTCTCCCACAATCGCATGACACAGAGAAGCAGAGACAGCCAGAGAGCCCATACACGGTTCTGTTATGCCTCATCGTGTTTTATTACATGTGTGCGTATGTATGCATGACGCAAATGCCAACATTTTGTCCTTTCCCTCTTATTTGTTCCCCCTTTCCTTCCTTATGCTACAGCTAACCCATCTTGGATGCACACACTCATGCTCACTCCACCCCAGATCCCCGTACACGGTACTGCAGGCACAATTATGGACGGCGACTAGGGACACTCAGTGTTTTCCACTCTTCAAATCCCTGATAGAGTCTCCTGTAGCACAAACACAACATCTCCCCTGTTTCTGTGTCTGCTAATCCTTGGAATCAGGAGACATGCTGGGTAATGACTGAAATGATTAGCTCTTCTACTACCTCCGCAATCACCCCCCCCCACACAAGCTCCTACATCCCCCAGTATTGATCCATGCCTGGACAAGATCGGTCGACTGGCCTCCTCTGTGACTACTGTCCGAGTGTCACCTTCATCTTTCTTTTGTCTTGTAGTTACAATCAATTTCACTTTAATAAACACAATTATTTCACTGTGCACTGTGAGAAAGTTTTTTGTGTACCCTTTACATGACAGGGAAACAGAAAGAAGAAGAAAAATGGCAACGGCAAGAAAAACATTAAGATCAAGTTTCTAAGAAGAGAAGAGGGGATTAGAGTGACATGATGAGTTAACGGGGAGATGAGCCGGATAAGAGATAGAATGGTGGATCAGTCTCAGAGGTGCTGTGGGGCTACCTCTGGGGGTTAAAGAGCGTCTTTAATCCCCTCACTGGTTTCTGGAGCATAGCCACGCTGTAAACACTACACACGCATGTATGCACACAAATTCTGTAGTGCCAACTGGAGGAATTCAACACCATGGCTTTTCCATTTAACCAGGTGATGCTAGCTATGCACTCACCAGGCTGCAGAAATTGGGAAATCAGGGAAGGTTTACTGTGAGGGACGAAAGCCTGACAAGCTCTGAGCTCATCTAGCTGAGGCTAAGTCGCTCGCTCTGTTGAGAACAAGCACTGGTCGATTAGTTCAGCCGTTGTAACTTGTGAAATCGAACCAGGGACCACTACTGTGAGTGGCATACAAAAGAAAAATGCCCTGACATGTAAAGACATAAGAAAAGCTATAAAATGTCAGAGAGTCGTAAAAAAAAAGTCAATCATTGGTTCCCAGAGCCTAAGATAATGTCCTTAAATGTCTTCTTTTGTTCTGTCCGACTGTCCACAAGCCAAATATGTTCAGTTTACTGTCATACAAGACTAAAGAAACCAGAAAATATTCCACTACTGCATATTGATTTGAGGGGTTGAGTCTTCATGTGTTTTACTTTTGTCTTTCTTTCTTCCTCACCCGAGCTCATCTTGCACTGGGTAGCACAGTATTAGCATATTTTTCTAAATTGACATATAAACTTAGATGTATGTACAAACAACTCAGACACAGCGAGTTTGTGTAATCCTGCGTGCAGATACATCAGTGAAAGATAAAAGGAGTTCAAGAGAGAACAGAGAGAGCAAGAGAGAAATAGAGATCATTCATTTGAATGAGAGCGAGAGACTGTTTCTTTGAGTGAGCATACACACACACACACACACTCACATGCACTTGTAAGGACACACACCCAAACACAGACAGGAGATTTAGGGCACTCTAGCATGCAGCTATCATACGGATGATGAATGAAGCCCACACACCCCTGAAAAACAGAGCAAGACCACTACGACCTTGGTTGCAAACACACTGGGGAGAGACGTAGAGGAGAGGAGAGGGATGAGAGAGACACACGGGCTGATACATCCTGTAGTTGTGTGTGGTCGCTGAGACAAAGGCAGTGTAAACCCCACATGGCTCGCTATTACTGAATCACCCTCCACCAAATAGCAAACATGTTTAAATTGGTTTAAATTCGAACTCCCTGGAGCATTTTATATTGATTTGTTTGAAAGTGTGATGGCCATGCACTATTATATATACAACTGTCTACCCTCATTGATACAAATGAGTTGCACACCTCAGTATAACACAATATGAGTCTAGAGCACCATTAACTACAAAATGTCCAGAAAAGTTGAATGAACATCTCTCTAAAACAGTTTTCAACAGAAACTGATTGTAACCTTCATGAAGGTAGGATTTAATGCAGAGCTGCTGTATTAGATTAGTGCACCTAATAAACTGGCAGCTGAGTGTGTTATTACTTATATATTCAACAGTCATGAACATTAAGTGTTCCACAAAATTTGTACACAGGCCACAAACTAATTGTACCATGCCTATTGGCAGGTGTGATGGATCATGCCCAGGGCTGTTTTCTTCCAGTAAACCGACATGTGATCCATGAAAGGTGATACAGGAAGCAATAAACATGAGCCAAATAGCTGATAATGGCCCAGGATGATGATACAGAATCTGTGTTACGGTCACAATGTATCTGCATCACATTGCAACCAGTGCACGCAGTTTGAACCCTGACTCATCTAAGATGTAATCTTTCGGTTGTGTGGGGAGCTCCATTAATAGAAGACTGCGCTGACAATTAAACTATGAAACCCATCAATCAAAATGACATTATCAACGGGCCACTGTCCCAAGTGGCCGATCTGACAGGGCAAGCCGGGCCAGAGAACAGAAGACAGCCAAATAATCCATAAACATAATGGACATCAATATTGAAAAGATGACAGATGAGACAGCCGACAGAGGCCAGGATTCAATTTCTATTCTCTTTTTTTTCCTGCAGGAGACCATATCGCTTTTCACAAAGTCATTTGTCAGCTATAAGGCCGATGAGTAGAAGACAGCCTCCTCCAAAAAGTAAGCCAAGGGCGGTTGTTCCACTGACGCAAATGACAAAATGAATCAGGCACTGAGCAATAATGACTGTGATAGAAATAATGATACCATCAAAATGTTTGGTGGGCTTTGGCAGGGAAACACAAAGTACAATCCATGTGGTGATACTACTTTAAGCAACATAACAGTCAAAGCCAAATTTTAGAGTGTAAGGAAAGTGGACATAAAGGACTTTTTAATTTACATCCCACAAACAAAAAAACATTAAATGTTGACTGCAGGCATCGATTTACTTCACTGAACCTATTTTCAGACCAAATGTGCTTTCTATTTATTTCTATTAAATTCTACATGGTTCAATCTGATTGAATTTATACAGGCTTAATAAATAAACTTAGATCGGCTTCGATGTCCAGCCAATTTGAGAGAGGGAGTGGGATTGATCTTTCATTCAGGAAATATTAATTGTTAATTTCCTTGTTTTTAACTGCACAAAAAAAACTGCAAGCAGAGATGCTTCTTGGCTGCAGTAATCGCATTTTGCAAGCGTGCTAGTGAATCTTTGGATTTATTACTGGCTTGCTCTCATGTTTTAGCATGACCCCATCAGACATGACAGCTATCCCTTATAATTGAGTCCTACTGGTGCATCCTGAAGAGATGATTCACATGCAACCCTGCTGCTTTACTGACACAACATATGTTCGGTTCTCATTTCTTTCTTTCTATGTGGAGATTGATGCAGGGGAGCCTGACATTGTCCTACAGTGTTGTTTTCTCCCTTACTACCCTTGACCCGCTTTTTGTCAAAAACTAACAGCGTCTTACAGCCTCACTGGATCACTCCCACTGACAAAAAAGGAGGATTAATTTGGTTTCCGAGCAACTATAATAATTAGACACTACTATGATGATTGATGGCATGAACAAAGGCCACAAGCTGAAATGCATCAGTATGACAACAGAGCAAGCATGAAGTTGTGCCAGAAAACCCTGTTCTACTTCAGCAAATAATAACCTCCTGCCAAAGTAAGGACGCAATTGGCTATAAGACATTTTGGGAATATTTGGTTGTATTGTATGTCTGCCTGGTTCAACACTCAATAAGAGACTAGGTAGCAAACTCAGTGGGACCCTTTCAGAGAAGTAAATTAAGCACTGACTTCAGGACTGACTTTCTGACTGAAAACAGTGTGAATTTTGTACACAGTAGCCTTCCTGTGTTTGGACAAGTTACCAGGAGCCCTAGTCTTTTGAAAATGTAACCACTTAATCCCACAGATATACATATTAAAGCAGGCTGGCAGTCAGGGAAACAACAATTACCTATTATGTATCGCAAGCGATTACAGATACTTGCATGTTCTCTGAGTGATAGGTCGGGATGTGGATCAAAATAAATGGCAATCAGGGAAACTTTGGTTTAAATGTGTCTCTGAATGGTCTAAAATCCATTCCGCCTCAAGTACAAACAAAACAATAAACTCAGTGTTTGATTAAAATTCAAACCCTGAGCACAATGAATACACAATGACCTCGGACTCACCGCCGCAAATCCCACAATAGCTAGGTACAGCTGTAGCCAGGTGCAACAACCACTGGCTGTGACCGTGTTAACGAATCCATGAACAAGGTCCCCAACTGGGTCAGAGCCTTTCTGAATGGATTAAAAGGAGGAATTATGGCTTTAAAAACTTCATCTTTCCCAGCTTTGAGAGGATTAGTCCCTGCATTCTGTTCTCCTCTCGGCTGAATGGCTCGGTGACTGTCTTTCAGTTGGGTCACCTATATCTGCTGTCAGCCAGAGCTCTGCCGATTGCTCAAATTTTGTTTGACAGAAAAGTGGCATTTTTACACCTCCTATTTTCTTTATTCTTTCCTTTAGAAGTAAGTGAGACAAACTATGACCTGACCTAATTCTTGACTCCTGATATATTGGTATATGATATGTATGTAAATTATTTATTATACATTTTTAGATGGTGTCCTGGTTGTTTTTGTTTCTTATTTTATTCTTGCTGAGTTCAATGGGAAGATAAATACCACTGTCATGTCTTGGTGTTAACTATACAGTATGCAACCAAGAGGTTAGCTTAGCTTAGCATAAAGAAAGCTTAGCTTAGCACAAAGACTGGAGGCAGGATGAAACAGCTACTTTGTTCCTGTTCAACAACCCAGTATCATAGCAGTTTGTGAAATAGTCACAACATTTTATCTACAGACTTGTGTACATGGACACTTTTCCTTGACACTCAGAACAATTTTTAAACTACTGTTTTTCAGTTAGAGGTATGTTTAAAGTCTGCATCACGAGTCAGACTCTGGAGAAACAGAAGCCGTACTGATTTTTCTGATCTGTTATTAATTTCTTTTAAATTATAAAATAGTATAATATAAAATTAAATGAGCAACTTCAGTTTTCACAGTAACAAGTTTTAAAATTCCTTTTCTTAATAGAAATGGAGGCGTTTGGATTCAGGTTGCGGCCGATCGCTGGCAGTTTGAAATAGAGGCAGACAACTGAAAACAGTAGTCGAACGCCCACAATATAATGCTCTTCCCTAGTCGTTTTCTATCAAAAACTGAAAAACTTGATTTCTTAGACTCAAAGGTGAACTATTTAAAACTGATGTTATTAACTTTAACCAATTTAAATTGACAATGAGGAAAATATTTCCCAGCAGCGGGTCCTCCGGTCAGCCAACTGAATCATTGACTGTACTGATAAAAATTAAAATAAAGAAGTAAAAACAGCCTCCGAGTTCCCAAGACTGGCGGACAGAAAAATGAACAGTAGCCTACCATCTAAAATGAGCACAATTATAATGTAAATGATGAAATATCTGAGATAAACAAAATAACAAGAATCTGATCATATCATTTAAAGTAAACTTTTGCTACTTGATGGTTTGACAAATCTGGCATGTGTTTTATTTATTTGTGTTTTGGGAACACACACACACACACACACACATAATGATGTCCAAACCAGTGTGAGTTTCAGTACATGCCCATCAAAAGTCACACAAAATACCCACAGTGTCGTCCTGTTTTCTTGCCCTCACAGGGGTAACTGGGTTTGTGCCTTCACATAGTCCCTCAATTAGTCATGTGCCCTTTACAAGAGAAATATAAATCACAGGATTTACAAAGTATGTTTTGAATATTGGAAACTGCCAAATACATGTGAAAAAGCATTTCACAGTGCATTGATTTACCAACAACAGGGTGTGGAATCAGCTTTTGTGCCTTTCATCCTCCATATTTGCTATGGTCTCTTTTTTTTAACAGCCCTTTCGTGTGTAGTGTCCCAGACAAGATTTCTGTTTTAATCCGGAAATACGCTGAACTAGCCTGAAGCAAGTCACATTGGACTTCAAATAACACAGACAGAAAGCAATGCAGGCTATTCTTCCTTAAAGAGGACACCCATCTATTTCGAGTTTGATTTTACTAATGCATTATGACAAAGCTACAGCTCTGGCCCACAGCACTCTCTGTCTGTGAATATGAATATAAGAATTCTGTATATCAAAGTATCCACTTCTATATGAATTTCACAGATAGTACCAGCAAGCATCAAAATGTAACTGATCACCATTATTTGAGCAATGTTTTTCTTTTTTATCTTAATCTCCTTCCTTCCATTACGCCATTATTTGTCCTCATACACACAGTGCACAAGGATTTTGAATTTCCTATCCATATCTCACATCAGCATGCTTGTTGGAAATTCAATTAATTTCCCTCTCAGCTTGCACTAGCAGCTAGGCCTCTCTAACCTTGGCATATTTACTCTCCAATCCCCTGCACAATGTGGAGAATATGCAGGAATGAGCTGGCGAGGAGTAACAAACACCCTCTCTTTCTCTATCCACCCCTGTGGAAAATTGTGATGTGCTCTTGTTTGTCGAGTGGCCCTTCTGCAAAAAATGCCCTCCCATGTTGCTTGAATGGGTTACTAGTCGTCCATATGCTATTGTGTTGGAACACTAGGAAATACATTACATCTTTCAAATTCAATATACTAATAACAATGTTGAAGACATAGGCTATGTCCTGCCCTAACAGGTGAGGATAAAACTAATACAAGAGTTAGAAATATATCAGTCAAGTACAATCTGTAGGCAGGCAACACAGTTCTGAGGAAAAGTCTAATGAGGCAAATAAGTGGAAACATATAGGCTGAGCCATGGGAGTACAACCTTTAAGTGAACTAATAAATGCAGACACTATGGGTCATTTTTTGTGCTAACTAGAAAAAAGTCTCAGTTGTTTAAATCCCTAATATTGTTATCATTTTTAACTTGTCCCATATCCTCTCCTTGTTACCAGATGGTCAGCTTTGCTTGGCTTAAGTATGTTTGATGTGTCTACTTTTATTTTTGATTGTGGTATGATGTTCTATTATTGTGTCTTACAACTCTGCTTGGCTTGTGGCTGTGTTAGGTGGATGATATGACTTTTTTACTAACTTATAATAGCATTTTTACTTCTTTTTTTCTCAAGATTAACATCATGGTTATCAGGTTTTATTAATGTCTTATGGCTTACTTTTGCTCTGCATGTCTGCATGTGTCAAAACAATGTTAAAATCAGTATTGTTTGTAAAGAGTAGCAGATACTGTTGCTGTATTATTGTATTCATGTTTTTAAGGCATCTTGTTGTCTTCTGTCTGTAATTTTTAGCCATCACTTTGTTGGAAATTTCCAGAAAATTACACCAAAGAACTGCAGTTAAAAAAATAGCAACTAACACTGGCACATTTTCAGAAATGTTAATTAATGCGTCTCATCCTCATAATGTGTGTTGTCCTTATAAATAAACAAATGAAATCTTTTTCCACTCGTCAGAATACAAGACTGTGTTAATGCAACTCAAAGGAAAATTCAACATCACACTTATGGTGTCAGATGAACTGGTGAAGATTGTTACCCACTGTCATATATGGGTATTAATTACGTATTTAGCAGCAAAATAAAAAAGGGCAAAACAGTCAGAGAATGATACTGGTCTCATCTCTCAAGTGTTTAAATGCTTTAAATGTGCTGTTGTACTTGAATGCTCACAAAATTACTCGTATCTGTATTAAAATGTTACAATTATCGAAATAGATATCTATTTACATTTGGTATATGGACACAAGAGCAGAGTATCATGTTCAGCCTTTCAAAAAGACCAATGAATACACTCACACACTTGAAATCATGCATAAGCTAGACAAGGAATTTGACTGGACTTGAGCTTTCTGTCATCTCTACAGTCCATCCCCAACTGGAGCCTGGAACAAATTCATCCATATCTTGCCGCTCATCCGGGCCCTACAGCTGGCAGCACTCCAGTCCCTGACTCTTCTCCTGGCAGATGGTGAGAACACATGGCAAACAAACAAAGACTGTAGCTGACTAATGTTCTCTAAGATAATGCTACGTTTGACCAGCAACATAATTGCATACTGTGTCAATTGCTGTAGCTGTAGCTGCTAAAGATGGCATAGCTGCTAATAGTAGCTAGTCCTCCGAGCTAATTTGGATATGTATGCAATGACAAGCTGTTGAGTACCTTATAGTAAATATTAAAAATTATTCTTGAATATGTTGAAGTTCTGCATCTGATTAGCCATATGATCTGAGCTGAATTATCTAGCAGCACAGATGACAGCTGTCAGACATTTCACTCATTTTGCTCAGTGGAGTTTTAACATCCATACTTCCCCAAAAAAGTATTATTTGATTAATTTTAAAAAGTCACAAAATGGCCCTTTAAATCTGTCTGTCTGTGCATATCCCAGAATGGAGAGATAATGAAGACAGAGAAAGGAAAGGAGATTTAAACATTAAGACAGAAAGACAAAGACAGAAAGAGAGAGAGACTGAGTATTTATTTTTGTGAGAACCAAAATGTCCTCACAAGTATAGAAAATGAGGACAGTTAAGGAATGTAGTAATCCTGACATCAGGGTGAATGATATGGCAGGGATTATGACGATGAGGCTAAAAATGATAATACTCACAAGTAAAGTGATACGAAAACAGGATGTTTGTGCCTTCTTGCATGTGCCTGAGTCTCTGTGTGTGCATGCATGCTCATGGAGATAAAGACTCAATGAATATATTTATGCACTGTATACATGTACTGCACATGCATACATTTGTTTACAACCTAAAATGAAAACTCACATGAGGAATAGACAGATAAACAGATTATTTTATTATCCACTTTTGAAAAGTCATTTCAAGTCAATTGTATTTGTATAGCTCAATATCACAAATCACACATTTGCCTTGGGGGCTTTACGGTCCCTACAGTAATACAACATCTTCAGTCCTTAGACCCTTGTTTCGAATGAGGAAAGGCTCCCTAAAGAAAAAGAAAAAGCCTTTAAAAAAAATAAAAAATAAATGGAAGAAGCCTCAAGAAGTGCAACAGAGGAAGGATCATTCAATCCCTGCCATATATGTGTGTACAGAGTAGACCAGAACAAGAAAAGCAAATTAGAGAAATAATGCATGGAACAGGATGACAAAATTATAATGTATTTATAATATATATGAGGAATGTGATGAAGAGGATGCTAAGCAGCTTGTAGGTACCATCAGAACAGGAAAGGACTTGAGCCACACGACCTCCATCATCATCATCATGGGGACCAAATGTTGCCTCCTTAATGAAATATTTTATTTTATTATAGTCATATATTATGTTTATTTTTTATGTAAATGTCAGGCAAAGGTTTCCAGTGCACCTAGAGCAGATAAGAGTTTAATGCAGTGCTTTAGGGCACTTTGGCAATGATAGAGAGGATTTTGAAGCCTTTACTGACCCTAGCTGACTTAAAAAAACAAACTTTTCTAACACCCACTCATTAGCAAATTAAAACATGTTTGCTTTGACTTCATACTGGCATGACTTGAGGCTTGAATATTATCTTGGGGATAAAATTTCAAGCAGACATTGCTCAAACATTGTTTTCATGCACACTGCAACAGCCATCAGGAAAATCTAGGAAAAAGGAAGAGGCTCTACTGCACGAGGCTACCATTAAAAAACTGTTGTGCTCACCTGGATTTTCAACCTCCAATTTGTCCTCTCAACACTGTAAACTTTAGCTTACACCCACCGGCAGCGGCACATGTAACAGAATAATAAGCTGTTTCTTCTCAAAATGCAACTTGGGAGGTTAACCTCTACCCCCCAATTTTTATTATTTACTCAGTCTTGTACCTTCAATTTTTATACAAAAGAACCACATATTTTCTTATATTGATGTTGTAACTGGGAGAGTTTCATACTGATCCAAATAATAGAAGTGCTACACCATTCATACCCTTCCACATGGCAATCCTTTGAGAATTGGGAGCCTACCTTCCAAATAAATATGATTGTTGTCCTTGCATGTTTTTCAAATACAGACAGTAAAATCCTCAAAGACAGGGCCAGTTCTTTCTTCATCCCTCCAGGAATGCTGGCCAGCAAGACAACAGTGAGATTTGCAACAACCTGCAAACAGCAACGATTGAGATAAGACGACCCCTTCTCTCTTACGTGGCCACCAAACCAGAAGACTGACCCACCACCTTTGACCCTTTAAGATCTCCAACAACCAGCATGACGGAAAGACCAATTCGCCACCCTGGTGTGAGCTGCTAGCAAAACCTGGATAAACATCCCCCCACCTTTGGTTATCATAAGTCACCTCTAACAGCCAGTCACCCACACAGACAAGCTGGCACCAACTTTAATCCTACTGTGAACTCTGATTTCCAGGACTCCAGCATAGCCAGCGTACTGTAAGAGCATGAACTCTAAAATGTAGTTTAGATTTTGTCTAAGGACAATTAATAAAATGTATTAGTATGTGTGTGTATATATAACCGTAGGTGTGTGTTTTAGTTAGACTTTTATTCAACTACCTTTAAGCTAAGAAGTGAACCACTGACATAATTCCACCATCTCATCATGTTTAGTACCACGCTGCATGTTTCTGAACATATTGAAGCTACTATCAAAAATACAAAATTAGAAATGATGTCTTTGTTATAAAACTAAAAATGTTGATGGAAAGAAGTTGGACCCGCCTGTCCATGGACAGAAGGGGACTGACTCTGCGTCCCCCAGAACTGATTGGCCTGGATGCCTCTTCAGGGCGGGTCGACCAAAACTTTAAAATATTCTCTTATCTGAGCAACCAGGCTTTTTTTTCTGTCTTGCTTTTTGCCATGCTGGTGGATTACTTGCTCTTTGTTAGTCTGAAGATGTGATTTGGAACATTTGGAGGTGAAACTTAAAATAGAGTCTAGAGTCATGAGTTATGAATCAAAATTAGAAGAGCCGAAATGAGGAGCTCTCTTCTCTTTTTCATTATGAGACCTCAGCACTCTGAACTCCATTCTCTATGAGAAGTAAGTAATATTCATCGACTTGCTTGAACACCGATGCTTTCATAATTTGTAACTTCAATTGGCAATTCAGAACTGAGCTGTTGTACAGTCGATTTGACTCACTGCTCATAACTTTGTCATTCATTTTATTTGTATATGCTTAGTTGTTCCCTATTCATCCATCTTCCTGGGTAGTTCAATAAATATCTCAATTTATCTCCAAGTTGTTGTATTTGTGTATTCCTTTACAACAGAGCTGCAGTTCCCTGCATTCAGAGTCTTCATAAATGCAAAGGTAGAGATATCCCCTGCATTGTCTTGATATCAAAAGCCAGACAGAGAAAACAACTGTCATTACAAAGAAAGTGAAAGCTCAAACCCATAACATTTTTGAATGTAATGAATGATTCTAATAAAAGATGGCAATAAGACGTCAGTGGTGTGGCTTTAAAAAGTCTGATATAAAGCAGATATGAAAAGTCTGCAAAATCTCTACCATCAACTGTAAACAGCTTTTATAACCTGAAGTTCACAGAGTGCATACAGTCTCACATAACAGAAGATTATAATCCAATCTCCCGCAATGAGCAGAGAATATAAAAATAACAGTGACATTAGAGACCAACTAAAGCTGATTAAAGCAGCTGACCTAATACGATATGCAAATATTTCACACTGGGACGATTTCAGATTTTTGTTTCATTTTGCACAAAACATTTGATTAAATTTGATTTTCTGTTTGTAGACCATGCAACTCTGATTATTTTTTACACTCTGAATCTAAACTACTGCAAGCAAATCTTGAAGGACAGGTTTGGCTCACATAAAAACCTCAAATGCCATATTGAGAGTTATTAGTTGCTGTTATCATCCCCCCTGTCTGTACTGTCTGTGAAGATATATGTAACTACAACAAATCATGCCGTGTCAAACTCAGAGTTTTTATCCTAAAAAGAAAATACATTTGAAATAAACCCACTTGATCAGAACCAGACTGTTGAAGCTTCATATTAACTTTAAAATGCATTGCTTTACCTCTCCATTAAACTTAAAGATAAGCTTTAAGACCAACAGAAATATATGCTTGATGTATACTGTTAAATGTATAGTTGTCATCTGGTATAACAAATTATCAAGATAGAATTTCTTGTGCTAAAACAAGGTTTGACACCTGCACACACACCTCTTTGAGCAGACACTCCCTTGACGCTCCCTATGCAATGACCTCTTTCTCCTTGGGCAAACACACACATTGGTGATCTTGGCACAGTAATACCCCTTCTGTCCCTATCACCTGCTTGCTCCATTATGCATCAGTGACATAAAATCTCAGGAAATGTCAGCTTCCAGCCTGCGACTACTCTGCACCAACTCCACTGGTGTCATCTGGCTGCCCGCTGAGCACCGCCGTGCCACGTCTTATCTCACCATCAGCCTGTGGGGCCAATCTCACACCACTGAGTGTTGGAGAGGAGCCTTGGACAGCCGGATGGTGGATGAGTGGTGTCGGGGTTTGCTCTCGAGGGTGATGGAGGAAGAGAAAACTAAGGGCTAATGGCTAATCCTGTGTGCACAAGACCACAAGAGAGGATTGGCCAGGGCTAAAGAGAAAGCTACATAGGATAGAGGATTGCTGACCAGACCAGAACAGAGGAAAAGAGCTGGAGAAAAGAGAGGAAGAGTCAAGCCATGAAAGGGTGTAACAAGAGTTTGGTAACTGGAAGCATTCTGGTTTCTGTTTGTAGTCTGAATAGCGTTGATTAATTACATTTGAGCGGGCCTCTGTTGCATGCACGTAAAAGGTCCATGTGGCGAGCAAAAGAGGCAGAAAGCACTGGCCAAAATGCAACTTTGGAATGTGACTTGACAATGATTTAGCTTTTTAGAAGCTTCATCGTTGTCAGACAGAAGAGTTCTGAGATTGCAGCTCTAATATTAACACCATCTGATTTCCTCTTTTGCTCCCATTATAATTACTACAATCATTAGAGACGTACTTTGAAGTGAATTATGTTTTGGGGAATTAAACAAAATTGAAAACCTATATTATCTTGGGAGTACTGTCTCAAAAGGTATGTAACTGGCTATCAATACGTATGGCTAATATTTTGTCAATTAGGTTTTCAAAGCTAGTCCTTACTTTAGACTTTCGTTTGCTTTTTGCTTAACAACTGAATAAATAATTTTCTTTGCTAGTCTTCTTCACTTTATCATGCATCACTTTTTAATCTGAGCATAGTTCTTCACAGATGCAATTTCAGAGAAAAAATAAACATGTCGACTCTCCGTCTACTGCCAATCCATCGTCTCAACTCCCGAAATGATCTGCTTCTCGGATGTAAACAAATTACGAGTCACGCTGGGCACTCCCAAAACACAACGCATAAGTTCTGTACTCAAAGCACAAAGTCTTTAGCATAAGTCCCCCCCACCCTTCCACCACCTCACCCCCACCCTCGCCAACTTTGTGCCACGAGAGATTTACCCGCCTCTCCTCCGATGAGTGTTAAAACCAACAAATAAACAGCCTTCAGATGTTTACACTGTCGAAGGCCTCTAAAGAGTGAGTGGAAAGCTCATTTGCACTGTCAATGAGAAGAATTAGAAATGAACGTTTATTTATGATGATTCAGTTATTCAGGCTTATTTAGATGAAGAGGAAAATATTACACAAACAGAGGCAAAGGAAAATATTACTTTTATATTTTGCTATTATGTTTATATTTATGTAGCATTATAAAAACATGTTGGATTATATGTGATGCAAGTGATGTTGCACTGGGTTATCTTTGCATTGGTCATGATGTGATTTGTTAATTGCTACTGCCAAATAAATGGGGTTTTCTCAGTAATCAGTGTAATCTAATCATCTAATATTAATGGCTCCTGTAAACAGTAGAATTTGGGAAAAACCCAAACAAATAAATAGCTACAAGATGTCCAGCAGACATTACACCTTATCTGTGAATATAACTCCCATACAAAATGACCTGTTCTGAGTTACTGCTTAACTGAGCATCAGCAGCATAATAACGGCTGCAATTATCTTCAAGCAAATGAGAAAATGTTCTTCTCCCTGCTAGAACGACCCACAAGAGAAACTAATAATGAGGCTCCACAATAATATTTCTTTTTCTCCTTCTTATTTCTTTCGTTCCTTCTGTATATTATTCTCCCCCCTTCTTTTTTTTCTCTACACACCTGGAATTGAAGCCAAAATATCTCTGTAAGCCCGAAGCTAAAATTGCTTTGCTAGTGTCATCCAGGCACACACAGTCTCTAATGAGCTGCGCTAGCTCGCTGGTGACAAAAGAAAATGACAGCTGGCGTGATTACAGAAATCTGGGACTTGACCAAACTGTAACTTATGAAAAATGATCTGGGGAAAGAGAAATTCTAAAAAGGAACATACATTAGCTGGAGTCCACTGTATAGAAAAGGAAAGGAGTGAGACACATCTCACATGCATGTCACCATGGCAACTAAAAACCTTTGATGTGTTGAATAAATTGGACATTTTTAAAATAATAACAGTTATAATGTTGATGATAATAGTATATTTTTTAAAATTGAGAATAGAATTGCATTCTACCATTTCAAATGATTTTCTATCACGATTGCATAAGAAGGCATGACCTGAAATCCTCGGGCCGGGGCGAGAAAGGGTGAGATGATGTCTCTACTGCTGCTACACGAAGGATTATCAGCCTTCATTTATCCGGGACATCCTATCTGTTTTTCCCGAGTGCAGTCTTTACAGGCATGACAGTTATACTCCAAGATTGTGCATACAGCAGATGGTTATTGCAAAATATAGCTGAAAATCATCATATATAGTATGCCAGCTTTTCCTGCAAGATGGAGATGCAATCTGGCATTTGTTTTATTATCCACTGTATGTTTTGACATTATGAGAAAGTGCTGCTCTATGTACACACTTTTGCAGTCAGTTTTTCTCAAGTCAAATGTGAACGTTCACAACTGTTGACTGTTAGTTTACACTAAGCATTGAAAGGGGCAGTTCACAACAGTGGTCATTTAAAATCTGTCTTGGAAAAACACATCCTCTCTCACACACTTTCACACACAACACTGCTCAAATTCTTTCCTAAAGTGCGCACCTGATGCCCCTGTTCCCACTCTTAATCCCGGTGAAATCCTGCTATTACAGAAAAAAGTAAAATCCTCCCATCTCTCTCTCCTAAAATCTGTCCATCCCTCCCTTTCCCCCCAATTTGGCTAAATCTTTCTCCCCTTGCCCACCTCACTCCGTCTGAGCGCTGTTCCATTATTTTCAGGATGGGAAAAAATATATGACAATAAAATCCCTAATGCCTGGTGAGAGCGAGGGCTGGCCCAAAGGTGACCCCACTATTCTCATCAGACTCTGTCCCACTTTTCACCCACCTCCACTGATAGCTCTGACACACGGCGGCTGCCAATCGCCACTTACATTCCCTTCTCACACCAGATACTGTCTGAACCACTGCTGCCACCACCGCCCCAATTCATCTCTTTCAGAGCACCTGCTGTGCACACACACACACACACACACACACAGGCAAAGGAAATTTTAATAATAATTTCAGAGTGGTATGATTGGATACGTTCCCGTAGAGAGATGAAGGAAAAGCAAAAGCTGCAGAGGTGAGAGATAGAAAAGAGAGAGAGAGAGTGTGAGAGAGAGAGACCGTGTGTGGATGAAGGGATCTAATGACTTTGCTTCTATCTCATTTGCAGATCCTTTCCCCCTCGGTCTAGATTACGACGTTATCCCCGTGCCAAAATATAGGCTTATCGGCCAAGCCTTTCTCATGTGCACCGCCTGAACGTATGCTCTGTGAGAAGGATCGGTTTAACGTGAGGACTATCTTGATCGGAAAAAGAAAAAAATCCTCATATGCCCTTCTTTTTTCGTGTGCCTCACTCTGAGAAATGAGGCTGTTTGGCATGCACCGTGTTTACCTGAACACAATCCAAAACCTTTCCTCTTTATTTCACCATCACTAGCTTGGATCTGAATATACATTGAGTCTATACAGTATGCTGGTGTTTGGTAGATGTTTATCCAAAGGGAGTTATGTACCAGAACACATTTTTTCTTACCATAGCACTACTGAGAATATCACACTTTACCCCATTTTATGTGTGTTAAAGAAAAGCTGCTGAGGATTAAACTTTTATATTATATATTCTAAACAAATTATTTTTGATAAACTGTGCAGGATTGTGATATTATTCTCTTTCTCTTACTTTTTTGTTTGTTTCTTCTTCTTTTTTTTTCAATTACATAAAACCATTGTATGACATCTTGTTTAACCACAGCCTCTATTGTCAATGCTGATATTATACTAACTAGCTTTTATTAGTACCATAAGTCATTTCTAGCAACCACAACCACAGTAAGTTTTGTATTACATTATCACATTACAGGTCTGCCTGAAGCTCATCTTAGCATGTTTATACATTTTGAATCGTTGGTTTAACCGCAAAATAACTGGAGAAAACAGAGTCCTATTAAATTAGCATGTCCTGAAATCTAAGTAAAGCACAAAGTTACAATGCAATTATAACATAAGCTATTTACAGATTTTCTTTGCTAATGGTTTGTTGTCCTGGAAAACTTTTACAGTACAGTTTCAGTATTCATATTTTACTGTTTGGAAGATGTTAGTTTATGTCTTGTTTATTTATTTAAACTCTGTTTAATCAGGTGGATTAATCAGCGCTGAGACTGAGGTCCCTTTTCCAAAAAAAACATTCATAATCAGACAAGCACACAATCAGCAAACAGAACACCAACACAGCTAAGGCCAGACAGCCGCAATCAACAATAAATAATAAAAACAGCTACAAGAGTCACAAGAAACATCAGATAATAAAGTTTTTTAAATCCCTGAGGGGAATGAAAGAATCTCGTTTAAAAGCAGTTTGAAGTTTGTTCCGTTTAAAAGGTTCATTGCACCTGAAACCAGTTCTGCCAAGATAATTAGGGATGTAAGATTAGTGGGTATCTGAGGTTAAGTATAGATATTGGATCATGCACTGTAGTTGATGAGATTTAAATGTGAGATTAGAGGTTAGGAGTTTATAGCTTTATAGTGAGATCTACATTGTGAGATATACTGTTCTCACATATAAAGGCTTGGAAAGATCGTTCTGCTTAAGCTGTATGTCAATTTAGAATTTTGGATAATAGATTTAAGAGAAAAATATTGGACTTTTTTTCTTTAATTTTGAGCCAATAAAACCGCTACACTGAATGCCACATGTAAGATCACTGAAACAAGAGGGTAAAAACCAATAGAAACACAGTCTAATAGCAAACCCTATCACCATAAAAACCCAAAATCAGGTTCAATAGAAATGTTTTTCTTTTTCTAAAACAATGCCAACCATTTGAAATATGTATGTACAATATATACATATTTAGAGTTATAGAGGTCATGGCGTATAAACTATGATTTAGGTTAGTCAACTGAAACACTTTTAGTTTACGTTGGAGGCAGATGGGAGATACAAACTGTGGTGCTGTGCATAAAGGGTAGATGTTCACATTAACCTTCATACATAAAGGGAACTATACCTCCCACACACTACTTCCCACATTAGCATTGGATTTTGATGTTGGATTTAAATCGTGCAATGTGGAATTGTTCAAGATGAACATAACTTTAAAGTGATACTGGGAAATATGATGCTCTGAGACTTTAGTTCAGTCTTGAATTTAAAAATAAATCAAAGGATTGCTAAACTGTCCCAAATTAACAATAAGAATAAGCTAAGAGAGATGGGTAATGTGTTAAAAGATGCTTTAAAAGTTGCTCACTGTGCATATACTGTGTGTTGAAAGAGTTATTCAGGCTTCTATGTTTTAATACCTGCACATTATGAACCCAACCCAGTCGATTCCTTGCACACTTTAATGGCAAAATTAATAAGGTTAAAATTTTATGACAAAGACGTCATTGGATTGGTGTAATGCTCAAAAAATGTATTTTCTTTTTATTATCTTATCTTTTGTAAAGATGTATGAGATACAGTATTTCTTGGACCAAGAACATTATTTGACCTGCAGGTCCACATGACATAATTTCCGTTCCCAGGGGGGGCTTGGTCAATTTGACATTCATCTCACCATCACTGCAAACGGTTCCAATGATTTCAATGATGACTTCATACGTCAGTTAAAAACAAGTCAAACTTCTGCGTTTAGAGTCAAAAACTCACCGAACCTCTCCAATAAAAAACAGCGTTCCTCTCCTTTAATCTTGAGGATATTGGTGCTGAATGTCAACTTCAGTAAGGTTCAGACTTCTCAACAAGGCTGGAAGCCTATCTGCCCTTCGGCTTTCACCTGCCTATTAGGGTGGAACATATTGGCTAGATAGGTTTTGTGTATGTGAGAGAGAGAGAGAGAGAGAGAGAGAGAGAGAGAGAGAGAGAGAGAGAGAGAGAGAGAGAGAGAGAGAGAGAGAGAGAGAGAGAGAGAGAGAGAGAGAGAGATAGTGTGTGTGTGTGTGTGTGTGTGTGTGTGTGTGTGTGTGTGTGTGTGTGTGTGTGTGTGAGTGTGAGTAGGACATGCAGCACAGAATGACCAAATAGGACACGCATGAGCACACACACACGCACACGGGTGGGCTGGCTGTGGCGAACCTTATCGCTATGCCACAAAGTGGGAAGATTAGATTACTCACTTCCCTAAACCTCTAACTTGGTTACCATAGCAATAGCAGTGTGACTGGGGCAGCAGCTCGTCGTTGTGGAGGCTGTTGAAGCAGGAATGGACGGATAAAAAAATTCCAGGGAAAAAGCAGACCAGTCAGACTATTATATTATATTCTAGTCTAGTCTACTTTATTCTAGTCTAGTCTAGTTGAGTCTAGTTTAGGTTTCAATAGTTTTCAAAGTCATGGCCTTATGGTGATTCAACCTCATGCCCTAAATACCAGAAAGATTGAGATTGAATATAATTAAAGCAGATATTTTTCTTCATTACTTTTTAATGTTAGGTCTAATACTGGAGTTTAGTGCAGCTACTTTACGAGTCTTTATATGAAGTCTGAATATCTTGCTCCACAATATTTGGAGAGTCAATAAAATGTTTTGAGAAAAAAAAGTGTTGACATCTACTCTGTACTTATAATCATTTTCCTGCATTGCTGTATGCTGACCATGGGAGATCAAGTGAAATTTATTCATAATTGCACCACAGCTAATTAATTCAAATTAATGAAGTGCTTGCAAATCCATAGTGTTAGGGGTCTGATCATTAGATTAATTACCCCATTCATGCTATTGTATTTCAATTAAACCAAGCACAGTGTTTATCTTTTCATTAGTCGACACTTAGAAAAGTAACTGTAAAACAAATAAAAATATATAAATAAAATAATGGATACAGGGCAGAGATGTACTAATAAACACATGTTATATATACATACACAAATCTATTATCGCCATCTATCTAGTGATGCTGATCTATTTTCGGCACTGATGGAAAGGAAGGCACCTTTATTGTTTTTTTACTTAAAAACTCTCAGCTTAAACAGACCTCAGCAAATAATTAGAGAGAGACACAAAATGAATCAGGTAGCTGAAAAGACTGAGAGAGGCACTCAGAAGAATGCCCAATAAATACTGGTAATTAGACTGCAGACAGCCCTGGTGCTCTATCCCCGCCGCTAAGGACTCATAATAGAATCGTCTTTTCTTTTCTTTTTTATAAACCATTCAAACTGAAAAAAAAAAAATGGCTCTGATAAGTTATGGGACACTATTTGACCTTGACAAAGCACTTCATTTAGATAAGAGTTACCCTCGAAACTGCAGTGAAATTAGGTCACGTTAATGCCAGCAGCCCACAGAGCATAACAGAGTTTAAACCTTTGACTTTGGAGCTTGAGGCAGCAGTGTCCTGCTGGCTCGTCACCAGGGTTCTAGCTGGTTCTATTTGAGACTAAATTAGGTCTTGTAGAGGATTTTCAAAAAAAGTAGATGCTATGATAATAATAATATACTGAGATAATAAATCAATGTTATATTGAATAATATTGAATAGACCACAGTTTGTTTAGGTAGCCTCTAGAACTGCTGGAAGTCTGCCGAGGGACATCTGGCCAATATGAGCAGACTGGGCTCATTGGGAAGGGAGGATCAGTGTGTTAGATTTAGTGGCATCTAGGGGTGAGGCTGCAGATTATAAAGTCCTCTTACAAGCATAGGACAAACTTGTGAAAAAAGTGAAAGGCCCCCTCTAGAGCCAGTATTTGGTTTGTCTGTTATGGGCTACTGTAGAAATATGGCTCTCTGTGGTAGGGGACCCACTCCCTATGTAGATATAACAGGCTCATTTGAAGGTAATAAAAAACACAATGACTCTTATTTTGATGTGATTATACACTAATTAAAACATACTTATGAATAGTATATTCCGTGTTTGCCGAGTCTGTGTCACTAGATGCCACTAAATTCTACACACTGGTCCTTTAAAGAGACAGCTAGCCTGTTTCAGATAGAGGCTGAACTGAGGCGCTTCATAAACTGAACTGAAATAGAAAGATAAGTCATGCAAAGATATTCCAGTAGAGCCCCAGAATGAAAATATACACCTGGAAATGTGCATGATACATGCTCTTTAACAGTTTGGATCCTTTATAGAAAGATATTTAATAGATATTCAGTGATCGACTCCATGCACGGTTTTTTAGCTGTAGACATGATGTTGTCCGTCTGTCGGTCAATCGGTCAATTCACCAATTTGGACAAGACTGCAATATTTCAATGACTATTGGATTGACTGCTATTAATTTTTGTTCCGACATCCATGATGCCCAGATGTTGTACCCCAATGATTTTAGGGATTCCTGGATTTTTCCACTTTATGCTTTAATGCTCACAAGAGGATAAACCCAACCTTTATTCTGAGAGGCATTTATTATTATCCTTCAAAAACCTCTGGCCAATTATTACTTTTATTTCTCTATAACTGCTTAAGATCAAGTTCGCAGCTTTTATATCTTAGTTCTTTACAATGAGCATTACAGCTTCAAAGAGCTGCTGGAGCGGCCATGGAGTCTTGTTCAAAAATATACTTTGACAGAGATTACTGAGACCCACAAACATCTTTTAGGTTTAAGGCTTTGGTCTTCCTTTGTTCTTTCATGATCATGTGAGTGCAATTCAATTTGCCCACTGTACAATTTGATTTGGACAAATGTCTGATTCTGACTAAAGGGTCCATGTGACCAGACTCATGTCCTAAGGGCATTTCCCTGCACAGTTGACTTGTGTTCTTACTTATCAGATGAAAAAAAACACAAACACACAAGAGCACAGACTCTCACAAGCATGAATGCACACATGTGTGCATCCATGCAAGCTTGCACACACACTCACACACAGGCAGACACACACACACATTCACACATACACAGCTGATAAAACTAGCAACTACCCAGATGACCGGAGCTTTAAGTGTGTAGATTTATCATTGATCATTAAAATACATTTGATTTTTTACCAGGACTGCCGGTCTCTGAATAGGATTCCAACCTGCTTTTTACAACCACTTTCTTTAACCTTCTCTCATGCTCATAAAAGACCAGCAGCTCTCCTCCTTCTACACATCTGCCAGCTCCCCTTCCTCCTTCCTTTCCGTCTCTTCTACTGTATCTCTCCTTCTATTTTGACCTCCACTATGATTCTATCTTTATAGGGTGTGTTTGTGTTTCTCCTCCTCCTGTCCTTGCCCTCTTCTTTCCCCTCTCACTCCTCTGCTGCAGAAATACATTCTCTGCCCCGGAGGTATTTTTTCTTAATTGTCTCTTTTCCCCCTGAATGATCGATTCGTCAAATTTATCTGACAGTTTGAGAATAAGGACAGTTCTCAAGCTTCTACTTTAAAACAACCGAGGGGTCTCCGAAGGTGAACATTCATAATGAGCAGTTGTGGAGATATTTAGAGAAAATGTTTCTCATTTGTTTTTAGAGGACGGCAGTCTATTTTAATAGCTCCTCAGCCTTTCCATGCTTGCTTTTACTGTGTCACTCTTGTTTCTTTATGATGATACAGTAATTTTATGGCGATTACTTTATGTGTTGTTATGCACTGTTGCGCCCCATTATGAACATGGTATTCAAAATGTTTGTATATTTTGTATATTATAGAATTTGTACACTTTACTATAAAAGAAAACAGCCCTGTTTCCTATAATTTATGTTTATGTAAATGCTTTTCCCAATTACGTTGTTTGGAAAACACAATTGCTGCCTGGATTATTTTCAGAGGCAACGTTTTTGTAAATGACTTAAGCGCTAAATGTATAGATATATATGACTGATATTGGTGGTTTAGGTGAATGGAAAGTTAAATATTACTGTAGTTTCTACTTGTAGATATTACACTGTAAGATTGGATGTGTTACTGGGAATAAAAAGTTGTCTTTCAACATTTCACTCATATGTTCATTATCAACATTTGTGCAACTTGCCAAATATGTTAATTCATTTAGTCATATGAATGTGATTACTACGACACAGAGTTGAACAGAATATGCTTTAACAGGAAGTTTCACACTTATTTTACGTTCCATACTGTACATTATGTGTTGCACTTGCACTAGATTTACCTCCTCTTTTCCTTCTCATCTTTCCCATCGGAAGGTATTTTGTTCCCTGTCTTTATATTCTGTGTTTTTGCTCTACATATGATGGTGGGTAAATAAGAGTAAAGTGAAGGTACTGATAGTGTATCTTTATGTTTTTGTTTCTTTGTTTGCTTTTGGAGCTAGACTTCATTTTGTGCATAAATATGCTAGAGTCTACTGTTGTCTAGCATGAAGCATTTTTTGAGTCAACTGACTGTTTGCTAATTTACTAAGGAATGACTGGACTCTCATCGTTTGGTGGAGGGGTTTAGCAGATGGTCAGTTCCAGGAATGAGAGTTCGTGCAAGGCTATTTTTAGAATGAATGAATGAATGGATGGAGCACTGAGTATTCACTGAATCTATTTACCGTAAAAAACAGTGTATAAGACACATCTTAAACAAAAAAATGGGGGTGTGTCTTATACTCCAGTGTATCTTATATACCAGTAAAATGCAGCAAGAGGTTGAAACTGTTTTGGTAGCTATTGAAAATAGACTATTGATGACCCGTTACTGCTGTATATTGAAGGAAAAAGAACCAGCGGGTGCTGATTCAGTGTGTTGATCAGAATTACTTCAGACACTAGTTGCTGTGATGTTTCAGACCAAACTGAACCGACTGACAGCAGCTGATGTTGAAGCACGATATGCAAAAGCGCACAGATAAGCAGCTTTTATTGAGCTGTGACAGCGACACACAGTATGAGCACAGATCTGAAGCCTAAAAGATTCACTGACTGTTGTTTTCCACTGGATGGAGCGGAGGATGAAGCTTTGTTTGACTCTGCGACTGACACAGAATCCAGGGACAGTGCGCTTGTTGAGACTTACTGCAACTTGGGCGGAATATTTGCGCACAGCAACAGCTCTGATTAAGAGTTATTGTGGCTGGAGTAAGCTCACAGGTACACACTGTATCACATTTGTAAAGTTACTGTGTTCTTTTAAACAGTTTAATTTACAGTAAACCTAATCCGAACCTGGTCTAAGCAAATCATTACCGAACCATTAAACATCAAACCCCAACACACTGTTTCAGGCGTAATATGTGTGTTTTAATTGTGCTTCAAATAAAAGTACGTTTTTGGATTTTAAGATAAGTATATCAAATTGTGCTTAAAGTTTACAACAAACCCAGGTATCTACATTATAAAATTCATTCAATTCATAAAGATTCCTGTGTGTCAAAAACTTGGTATTGCATGCTTTGATATTTTCTGTTCATGGACATACACACTCAACATTGACTTTACAAGTAACTCAGTGATTAGGATTTTATTTCTCAGTCTAAAGGTTGAGGGTTCAAACCCTGCCTTGCCTTACTTCACCTGATCTTAAATCTTCAAGTTCTTGTGCTGACTGTGTCTCATCATCTCAGCTTGCATTCATGAAAACCACATTTCATTAACAATTAAATAAGAAACAAGCATCCAAATGCTCCCAATCTGCTTGGACCCTGATCTTTACTGCTTGTGGCTATATTTTGTTATTATAATTATCCAGAAAGAATTTATTTTGTTTATTTCTTTGTTTTAAGAACAAAGAATGTATCCTTTTTTGTTAAATCAGTGCATATCACGCTCTTTTCCTTCATCTTTTCATTCCCTACTAATGCACTGGGTGATTCATTCAAGAGAGACCCTGTGAATGCTTTGTTTCAGTTCAATTGCAGAGAAGTTATTCTGATGTCTTGCAATAAAATGCTGAAAGAATTAGATCCGATACATATGCATGACATTACCAGATGCAATAACAGGAAAAAGAAACAAAGCACGGTGCCGAGGAACTCTTTTTCACAATCCACATGTGACACACGATACAAGTTCATGGTACGCTTCTTAGCCTGCTGTGTCTCGGCTAATTAGGTAAATAATAACAAATGTTCCCCATACTGTGTTCAGAGGGCATACTGTATATGCAAATGTATGTTTCATCTCGTTCCTACTGCCTCTTGTTTCTTATCCCTGTCTGCCCCCTTCTCCTCCTCCATCTCTCCATCTCTCTCGCATTCTGTTTCCTCAGTTTTGTTATCTATTTTGTGACTTTCCTCAGGCTGTTTCTTTGTCCACAACACTCTATACCTTTCTCTCTCTTTCCCTCTCTTTCTCTATCTATTTCTCTGGTTGACCTAGCACCGGTTTCATTTCCGTTTATTCATTCGTCTGTCCACCATCTTTTTTGGGGTACTAATCTCTTTTCCAATCTCTGTCTCATATATGTTCGCTGAGAGTTAATGAAGGAACTGCATGGGTAAACAGACAGGAGGACAGAGATGGACTACTAAAGTAAATATATGCACATGTACAAACATGCACGGACAGATGGGCTTGACTACTGACTGTGTACTGCCTTCACTAACAGTAAAACTGGATCTTTTAAGTAAATTAGCCAGCAAATCAAAGCCTTAGTTGAATGACACCAGCGGCAGGTTTTACATGATTAGTTACTCACAAAAAAGTTATTAATAAAGTAAGTGACGGCCCAGAGCTCTCCTCCATCTTATTATAATAAAGTCTCACATTTATCACCCGCTCCAGCATTTATTAACTGCAATGTTACAGTCATTTTACTTACATCTTTTGAAATTAGTCCTTTTCACTGCAGTGCACGTATACGGTATAAGTTCATTTGTATTATGCCATTTGTACAACAAATAAAAAAAATCTGAAATTATTAAGTTCCTTGGTAAAATGTTGCATGTAAAAGTCCAAATCCTCAGCTACAAATTGCATAACTGTGCACACAAAAGTTTGCACACACCGTTGTCTAAATTGTGACCAAACTTTCTCCAAAATTCAGCTTTCAAAGACAAAACAATTGTTTGAGATACAAAAATGTTGCAATCAAGGCCACTTCAACATGAATACACTTCCTGATGCATTTCAATGCAAAACATAGAAATAACTTTGTAAAAAAATGCTAAAACATGTGTATTGATATAGAAATATTGGTTAATATTCAAATTGAAAAGCTAAAAAAAGGTATCTCAAAAGGCTGATCTTGTGTGGTTCTTGTATGTGAATAATGTAAATGGCAACTGGGGGCAGACGAAACAAGCTGTAAACATAACATTAACATTTATTATCACCTAGCTGCGGCCAACATGTAAGCAAACAGTCTATCTGGCTCTTCAGCTGCTAAATGCTTGGCTAAGCTCCCCAGCTAGTCACTAACTGTCTGTCTGCTGTTTGGTGCAAACAGCTGCCTGCTGCGTCTGGTAACAGCACTGACGAGAGTGGTGAGAGTAAACCAAAATAGTAAAGTCAGGTGATAATTATCTGTTGGTTCCTCATTGAGAGTCAGCACTTTCACCTAGTAGTCCCACGTAGTCATGTAATCAATTTTTAATGTAGAAATATTGATCAGCGGCTTTAAATAAACAAACAAATTAAATAAATGCGATCTCATCAGCAACCTCATGAGTAGTAACAATGAGTTAGGAGCTTATATTAATTTTAGTAAACTTCTCTGGACTCACAAGTTCACACTTGTGCACTTATGCTACTGGGTTGCATGACTGTGCAATCCTACACTGAAACATAGCATCAGTGGGTGATGACAAGTACAGAGAAACACATTAAAAAGCACTGCATTTGTGGAGTTACAGCAGAAAAGGAGAAGGAGGAGGTGGAGGAGGAGGAGGAGGAGGAGATGAGTAATCTTACCATCATCTCCTGATCCTGAGCCGGCATCTGTGGAGGAAAACAAACACGGTTATTAAGCAGAAGCTCGCACGGCCACAGACATTAGCTGAATAAGCGTGTGTGTCTGCATATGTAAGCGCATGTTTCAGCCTATGTTGAATATCTGCTTGTGTGTGTGTGTGTTTGTGTGTGTGTGTGTTGGAGGAAAAGATGATTTCTCTAAAGACGGTGCAGAAAGTCATACTGAGAGATTTAGATTTAAAAAGAAGAAAAAGTGCAGCTAAACAGAAAAGAAGACAACAGTGAGATGGAGGATGCCTTAAGGCCTGTAGCATAATGCATCTTCTCCATACTGCTGCAGTATATCTCTAATAAAACCACCAACTACGGACCTACAGTATGAGAAGGCACTCTGTTGCCAGATGCCAATGCGTTTGTGTTCCGGCTATTCCTTCTCCGTGGCTTTATACTAAATCTGCGTAAACTTCCCTCAAACACGTTGAGATTAGTCGATTGTTTAGCAATATGGCTGTGAAAGGGATACTGATGAGCACTTCGGAGAACAGACACGTGTAACTTGAGCCACGGCATAAAGCGATCTGTTAAAACCAGCTAGGCCAGAGACCACACGGACTGTGGGCTCTCAGAGGACTGAAAAGGGGGATAATATCTCAGCTCCATGTGAATATCTGTGTGGAAAGAGTTTATAAGAAGAGGTGCGGAGTATCCGGAGCCACTGCAGCTCTAAAGAACGTGGAGTCTGACCAACAAGCTGTGCTTCTACTGATGCTTTAATGACATGAGCTTTCATTCAATAAAATACTTTACTGGCAGGACAAAAACATATCTCCAGTGTGCTGATTCTTGGAGGTCAGTGCAGCAGATGGTCAACTGTGCCAAGGGGAAAAAACAACCTTTCAAACTCTGAATATAATCAGAAGGTGGGTCTGTCTCCAAAACTCGGGTATATTTTTGGACTGGCATTTTTCAATTCTAATTGTATTGTCTGACTGCTTTTTTAAATATTATTATTAATAATAAAATGGTAATGGAATAATTCAGTCATTTTAATAGTGCAGTTGTTTCTATTTTGTAAAAAAAAGCATTTGTATAGATAATCAGCACTTGAAAGACTTCTTGTTAATGATTTTGAAGTAGTGTTTTTTTCCAACTTTGTTTACTTCATAGATACGTCTTAATAAGGATAAATAGGATTAGCAAAACAATCTGGCACTTTATTCAGTTTGTCTTTTTTTAAATGAATCAAATAAAGATTTAAGTCAACATATCTAGATGTTAGATGCAACAATTAATCTACGCAGCCCTTCTTTTTGGCACTAAACAGGCAAACCTCAGTGTGCTCCTTATTTATTTAAAGTCCCCCTTTCACTCAAAAATGTAATTATTGTAACTTCACTTGGATGTTTGAGCTTCACGGTGCAGGAAGTTGAGAGAAGGACTACTAGTTGTCCTTTTATGGATTTAAACTCAATAATTGAATTTTCTTTGTGGAAAAACCATAGGAGACACCAATCAGTATTCAACCTACAATATTTTATATGCATCTTAAAACATGCATGGAGGGAGACTTTATAGAGAAGTCAGTGTGGTCCTTAAAATGTGTATTTACTTGAGGACCACACTGAGGTTTAGCACTAATGAAACGAAAAAGACCAGAAGTGTGTGTTTGGTCTCATGCAATATGTATGAGTTGCAACATATTGGGGGAAGATAATGGACATTCATACAAATAGCCTCTGCATTTGATTTATGACTGCAGACTGACCACTGCAGCAGAAGAACTTGTGTCTGAAATAGGTGTAAAAATATGTGGCTCTGTTTTTGTTTTTTGACCCACACAGAGAGACTATACCGAAGACAAAAAACCCCCCCAAAAAAACAAAATGTAAAATTTCATTATAAAGTTACTCTACCGGAGCTCAGTGCTCAGCACAAAACACACAACACAAAAGAGGAGCAATGCAACAACCTGTTGTCTTTCACCCAGCTTTACCTTTCCATGTCCTGCAGTGGTCCCTGCTTATTTTTCCAGACTTGTAATGGCTTGCAGCACGTCTAGTCCAGCGCGGCAGTGCTTTATATATATTTTTTTATTGTTTATTGAAAAATAATAAATAATAAAAAGTTTTTCATTGCAAACAGAAATTTTTTGGCAACATATTTAATGTTAGAAAAAACTGTTCTACCACACTGCCGTTTGCTGCCTTTCTACGGTGTTAAAGTCTGCAGTATTTCAGTGACCTTGGGACATGTGGGACACTAAATGTGCAGTGTTTCATGAAAAGGCTTAGTTTGAGGGATCAGACTGAAGTCAGGAGGGGTTCATGGGAGATCAATAAAAACCTTTTGTATCTGTTCTAGGCCAGAGGTCTGAGGAGGGAACGGTGACAGAGAACAGAACAAAATGGCAAGAGAGACGGGCACAAGCATAGTTTTCTGCCTGTCTGTTTGTCAAATGAAGGATCAACAAAATTTTATTTTCTTAGAGGCTCTGAAGAGCAAATGAGAGAGATGAGAATGGATGCTGATAGGGTGACAACAGATGATTGAGGTGTTTTGGAGCAATTGATTAAGGGATGAGAAAAGCAGTGAGGAGGATTCAGGGGAAAAACTCTGTGGTGGAAATGTTATTAACCTTACTGTGCTGCTTACGCCAGAGGCTATACTGCACTGCATTCATAGGGTACTGTACACACACGCACACGCACACGCACACACACACACTCCACTATCAGCTCGAATGAGGCTTGAAAGTTGGTGTTTCGAAGGACATATGGCTGCAGTTGTTTAAAGCAGGTTCTTGGTCAAATCCAATCTTTGTGCAGAAACTTCCAGCAACAACAGGCAGGTTATGTGTTTATTTATTCACATCTAAATCTGATTTCTGCTAAAATCTTTTTTCTTTGTTAGCAGCGTTCAAGGCTACAGTAGCTGTCTGGTGTGATGCACTGCAAGTTACCACCTTTGAAATAATGTTCCATCAAAGTAGAACTTGACAAGTGCATTCTCAATTCGGCAGAACACATGGCTTTTTAATCTACTGACCTCAGGGGTTGATGGAAAGCAGGATTGTATCGTACTAATCAAATAGTTCTCAAGTGACAGCTCAGCATCCCTAAAAATTAGTTCCATAGAAGTATTAGATCATTTTTTGCATGTCATGATTTATATCTAGAGCTGAAACGAATAAGAATAATCAACAACTGGTTTTATTTTTGAACTGTCCCGGCTTCTCATATGTGAATAGTTTTTGGATTAGATATTAAATTGAATACTTCTTAGATTTTGGATTAGTGGTTGGACAAAACGAGACACATACGAGACAAGACACATGTCAGTTTGGGCTTTGAGAAATTATAATGAAGTGGTTTTAATATATTTATAAAACATTTCATTTTCAAAAGGTTTAACTGAATAATCAACAAAATAATTGACAGGTTGATCAATGACAAATATAATTATTATTTTATGTACGGTGGCAATGATTAGTGTCAATGCAGAAATGAGCATGCCTTATACAGTATGTAGTGAGGTGGAAAGTAAGGAGGTGGTAAAGGTATAACGGTGTTAACTTCAGCTGATGCTAATATAAATCATCTGCATACAAACCAATTAAATGAGTATTTTCCAAAGTTAGACTTTTTATTTGATCAAATCTCCACTTTACCATCAGCCAAGTAACGCTGGCCTTGGAGGCATATGCACAAAGAGGGAATTTCACACTACGTATTGAAACTTTGACATATACCAACTTGATTTATCGAACTCAGCCTGCTGAAGTATCTTCAGCTGAACTTTTGAACTAATTTTTGCACAGTGCAAGCACTGTGAGTTGTAAAGAACATTACTTTACAGCTTTAGGGTCTATTTGCGGTCAGTACATGGACATAAAGAATAATTAAAGCATCCAATAATCTTTTAAATGTACAGTACCAGTTTGTACCTATTTTCTGGGATACATTGTATATATGCAAATGTCATTATTGTTAAAAGATAGACTTAATAATAATACCATAACCATATTTTTATACAACCCAATTTTTATCTAGGCTTAACTATAACATACTTGACAGATGCAGATATTGCAGCTCAAGTGTATCTCCAATGCAGATCTTTTTTTCTTTTAAAGAAATGGTAGGGTTAGATACATAAAATTGACCCTCAACATGAAAATGTCCTTGAAAAAGCTCATAAATCTCTATTGGAGCGCTGCTCTACAGCTCATCTTGACCTCTGACCTCCCTAGAGAAAAGCAAGCAGAAAGGTCTTTATACAGTAATCAATAACGTATTAGATTATCATTACTTAAAGTACTTACTTTGAATTCAGGCAGAATTTGTAACAAATTAGCAATGACAAGGCATAGATTTTTTTTTTGTACACTGAGTAGACTGAGTGGCATACTGATGACACCTGTACTATATGTGAGATCCTGTCGGGCCACATGTAAAACTCTACGCATTATAAAGTGCATTAATGTCACCATGATGGATTTCTGCAAAGCACCTGTCTTATAATACATTTAATGCAATTATACTGACTCTCATTCAGCTTCTGGTCTGAGTGTAGTACGTCTGCCAAACATATGGCTCATGTCATCTGTTAATGCTCAGGCATTCCCACACTACAGTGATTAAACATGTCATCAACATTTTATCAATATGTCAATTAAAGCTTCTCCTGCCTTCCCATTTAATTACTTCCTGGAAGTTTAAAAATGCTATGTTAGTGCTTGCCTTAGCTGAACTCTCTCCTTTGGGTGAAATAGACTCTGTGGTTTGTTTCGCTTCACTAAGCTAATGTTTAACTGCTCCTCCCGACGCAGGTCGAGCACTTGATGTGATAGAAAAGTGGCATCATCCTGTGCTAATAAGCTTTGATTGGTATTTTACCACTGTGATCTTTTCTCGTTATTGACTTCTGAATCAGAATTTTCTTATCTATTGTGACATGAACATAATAAAGACAGGAGTTAGCTTGAATAAAAGTGTACATTTGCTTCTTCATCTGACAGATGTTGCATTGGAAAAGTCAATAACGGATTGTAAGATGTCACACAACTAAACCTTTGTGATATAATATTGTGCGTATTGTGTAATCTTTTTTATAGCATCTACTACACAATGGTTTTCCACTAGAAGGCTATAGGGTATTAAATCCTGTTTGTCTATATCCCTCAGTGCTGTCACTTAGCATGAAACCGGCAACTCAGCAGGCCTCCTGTTTATTGTTTGGAATGACAGCAGACTAACGTCTGGCCTCTTGGCCTCAGCAGCATCCAAGAGGGTTAATGAGGGCACATGAAACTGGTGGGTGCTGGGTTTGGTAAACAGAGCATGATCCTGCTTGTCTGTCATGTACACACACAAAGCATTCAGGTAATGTGAAGAGATGTGTGACGTATGTATGTAAAGATTTTAAATATGGATAGAAATGTAAAAATAATCATCTTCCTTATTCACTACAGTAGCGGTGAGCTAAAGTCTCCTAAACCCCAGTTCAGTACTGGCTGGCAAAAGTGGCTACAACACAGCTATGTGAACATAACTGAAAAAGAGCCATCTGTCCTAAATACCAAAGCAGTCATGGGAGTTGCTAGAAAAGGGTCTCAACACTTCTGGCTATGCTAGTCAACAACTGAAATCATATATGATATGTAAATCAACCATTACATTTTCTGTTTTGAGAAAAAATAAGATTGAGAAGAATGTTCCCCATTGTCCAATTTTTGCATTGTGCATAAAACATTATCAAAGTGAGGTCAGCAGTTAAGAAAACAATGTCATTACATGGTCCATTTAGTATTTGCTCTGGGGCTTCTCTGGCTATATTACTCATTTGATGCCCAGTTGTCATGGAATTGCAGATGCAGATGTTTCTGGATACAGCACAAAAGGTGCCATCTCTCCTTAAAAGACACTCTACTGTGAAGTGACTCATCATTCATGCTGGAGCGAATGATATCTTATGTCTGCAATCTGAAGTGCTGAAGGCTGACTTTGTTATTTGTACATCCCATGCTGGTCAGGTCTTCATTTCCGGTCCCACTCCTGTGTTTCGCTGCAGCAGAGTGCTTCAGTAAGCTGCTGTGTATTCATGTTGTCCTCAATCTGTGCAAAATATGACAACTTCTTCTGGAATCATAACAGAGTTTTTACAAAAGATGGTCTGCGCCACAGTGCAAGAGGGTCACATGTGCTGACAAACAACATCCTGTATGGTCTACATTACAGGTGTGTCTCCTTGGCAGACAGTAAATGTCTTCATCAACACAACAAACTAGCAATGTATAGCTCTGCCTCTACATATGATCAACACTCACTGTAATAGACAAGATCAATCTAGTTAAAAAACAAGCAAACAAACAAACAAAAACGTATGTGTAGGTTATTGCTATTCCTGTTTGTATTCTGATAAGTCCGTTAACATATCCAAAGGTATTTCTAAAACTAATGTTCATAACCTCATCCTCATTATTCTCAATCATACTGCCTCACACCCCAGGCTTACCTCACATGCTCTTAATTTTACTTTATTGAATGTCCTCACCCTGACCAATAAGTCATTTATGATGAGCAAACTTACTGAGGATAATGGCCCTGATGCTCTTTAATACTGAAACATGGGTAGATACAAATCATTTTTTTCACATTGCGTGAGGCACCATCCCCCAATTATAACTTTCTGCATAATGCAAGGCAGGGCAAACGAGGTGGGGGAGTAGCAGCCATTTCCTCTTACTCTTTAAACTGTCTTCAGATCTCACTTGGAGAGTACCAGATCTTTAAATACCTTGCTGTCATTCTACAATGTGACATGTCAGACCTGCTTGAATTCATGAGTGATTTTGCAGAGCTGCTATCAAATATCTGTACTGACTACACCAAAGTAATTATTTCTGCTGATTTCAACATTTACATTGATAGTTCTAAAGCATCCAGCACACACTGTTGTAATGGGTTATTGCAGTTGTTTGACTTGACCTAACATGCTAAGAAGCCAACTCATCAACACGGACATATCTGAGTAAGTGCTGTAAATGATGTTGCATTGTCGGACCATTACATTGCTTTCTGCTGATCAAACTATCATCAGTAAACATGTCAAGAAATAATGCTTCAATGAAACATCACTTCAGTCTTTTCAAACTCACAGTCTTAGATAAAGGCAACAAGGAGGACTTTGTACTGAGAGCAGCAGTTGTGATGGCCTGAACAACTGCTTTAATTCTCTTCTGTTAGACATTATCAATAATGCTGCGCCACTAAGACTTAAAAAAATCTATAGCAAATGTAAAAGCTCCATAGAGATCATAAAGCAGCTCAGAAGAGAGTGCCGAAAAACTGAGAGGCGGTTGAGAAAATCAAAACTGAATGTTGACGGGGACATTTTCAAAATCACCCTCAGGAATAAGAACAGAAGTTTGAAACAGGCCAGAAAATTATATTTCTCAACTATTATCAACACCCACAAAAACAATCGAAAACACCTTTTCTCAACCATTTACAAACCCATTAGCCTCCACCCAGCTGTTTCTTCTGATACTTTCTCAAATGGCAAATGCAATACATTTGCATAATTGTTTAACACAATTCTTAACATCAGGCACATTACCCAAATTACCAACTTCACTACCTTGACATACCTCTAACACTGCACGCTTAAATGGCCTTAAGTGTTTCTTCACTGTAGATCTCACTGATGCTATAAATTGTCTTAAGTCCTTTACCAACCCTGTTGATCAACTTCCAGCATCCTTTTTTAAACCTGTTTTATTTTTTAACAGATGATAATAATAAACTGTTCTCTTCAGACTAGTATCTTTCCCAATTGCATGGAAACAGCTGCTATTAGACCACTTCTTAAAAAGAACAACCTCAACCTAAAATGTACTTAGCAACTACAGGCCCATGTTTAACCTCACCTTCCTGAATAAGATCTTTGAGAAGGTTGTATATCAGCAACTTAACTGTTATCTAACTGATATAAAAATGTACAATATATTCCAGGCTATCTTCTGCATGTCTCACAGTGCAGAAACTGGTCTTTTATAAGTTGTCAATGACATGAGGATCAACAGTGACAATAGAAACACTCTCAAGCCTAATACTCCTAGACCTAAGCTCTGTATTTGACACAGTGGATCATGGAATTCTTCCTAAGAAGAATAAGAAAGTAGGTGGGCCTGTCTGGCACAGTTCTCCAGTGGTTTGACTCCTACTTGTACAATTGAGATTTCATTGTCACACTTGGGGATTTCTACTCCAATAGACGAAAATTAGTGTGCGGCGTCCCACAGGGCTCCACCCTGGGTCCTTCCCTGTTCAACCTATATGCTTCTTCTTAGTTACATTATCAGCACTCCTTACATCAACCATCAGATTTTGGATGTAGGTACTAAAGCCCAGAGCCAGCTGGTCTGTGAGTACCTGGAGTACAGATCACTAAAAACAAGTGACCAGATTAAAAACCTAGTACTAAACATAGATTGTGAACACAGCTCTAAGTTTGATATCAACGGCATCACCAACGTTGTCTTTTCCCAACTCAGAAATATTTATAGAATCAGAGGCTTTCATTCCCGATCTGACTCAGAAACTCATGCATTCATTTGTTAGAAGCAGGATAAATCATTACAGTTTTGTTTATGGTTCTTCCAAACAGAACTCATCCGCAGAAGTTCTTACCAGGGCAAAAAGATCAGACCATAAAGCTTAAGTCCTTCATAACCTTCACTGGCTGACTGTTGTTCTGAGGACATAATTGAAAATCTTCCTTTAAGTTTAGAAAGCACCACAGTACATCTCAGACATGCTGTTATAGTGCATAACCCCAGCAGATCTCTGAGGTCACAAGCAGGAAATATTCTCCAGTACCTATAGAGCACTTTCAAAGTATGGTGGATGGCGTTCAGTATTTATGCACGCTATTTTTTTCAAAACCAAACTAAAGACCTTGCTTTTCACTCAAGTATTTGCTTAAATGAACACACCATATTGTACAGTATGTCTGTCTGTATGTGTGTATGCATATGTGTTTTTATGCGTATGTGTGCATGGATGTTGTTTACGTGTATTTGCACAGTTTTGCAGTTACATTTTTTATTTTTTTTATGTACAGCACTTTGAACTGCTTTTGTATGAGATGGTGCTATTCAATTAAATTTGAACTGAATTGATTTGAACATTCAAATTTCCATTTTTTAAGCAGTTAACAGAATTCTCATCAATGTTGATTTATAAGCTGAGTTTAAAGTATTCATAAAGCTGCTCTGGCCAATATTTGTTATATTAAATATTGATCAAATGACTAAGTGTTATGTGAAAGGCATCAGGTAGTGACAAACCCACAGACCATTATCATTTGACTCCGGAATTTCCCTCAACCCTATTGAGCATTTTAACATATATATTGTTTTTGTTTTTACCGCCTGCAACTTTAACTCTCTTATTTCAATCTCAGAACACTTCTCCGCATAATTTCCACATGCAACAGGGATGAAGCTCAGATAAACTGCACTGTACATTACCTGTCCAGCACAACAGCAGACAAAGTAAACAACTAGTGAATACATAATAGCATATAGCAGCTAAAGAGCCAGATATTTTTTTCTCAGAAGCTGGTGGGCACCTAAAACAGAGCTGAAAGTAGAGTGAATAGTGGACTTGGATTCATTAGGTTACTAGAAACATGGTGTCAAGTGAACACTACTGTTTCTTTGTGTTTTCTAGACATAGAAGCAGGTGTGGCCAAAAAATAAATGAATGTCTTAAAAGTCCAACTTCCAATTTTACGTTCCAGTAGTTCTCAGAGTGTATATAATACAACACGGATAAGAATTCAATTTAGCATCTACGATTCCTTGACAACTGGGCAAACGCCATATGCTGATGAAGATCATGTCATGTGATTTTAAGGTCCAGAACAGCTACTAAATGGACCTTACAGTCAGATTGTTTTCTGAACATGAAAAACAATGAAATGAGATGAGCAACGTTACATTATGGTGTCTTTCACCAAGTTTCCCCCTAGGCATGTCTGTTCATGAAAATTTTCACCCTAGTAAGGGAAACAAGTATTGGCACAGTCAAGCTGACATACACTACATCCATTACACTGTGTACTGTTGCTGCTAATGGGATTTCGGAAGATGGAAGTAGAAAGGAGGACAGGGAGGATAGAGAGAGAGAGAGACAGAGAGAGAGAGAGAGAGAGAGAGAGAGAGAGAGAGAGAGAGAGAGAGAGAGAGAGAGAGAGAGAGAGAGAGAGAGAGAGAGAGAGAGAGAGAGAGAGAGAGAGAGAGAGAGAGAGAGAGAGAGAGAGAGAGAGAGAGAGAGAGGGAGACAGAGAGAGAGAGAGAGAGAGAGAGGGAGAGAGAGGGAGAGAGAGGTTTTGTTACAGTACATGTTGCAGGCTTTAGTAAAGTGGCTTTGACGCTTGCATTCCTTCCTGTTAGATGCTCATATCGCTGGTATTCAAGATAATTTTAGCATATTCCTACTGCTGCTCAATTTAAGTTAGCTTAGAGTCTCAACCAAATGCCTAAGTGGTGAGAGAGCAGAGAGGAAACACTTCCAAAGTAGCTGCCTGCCATGCTTTTCCACATGAAAGGTTTGTGTGTAACACTTTGTTATGTAAGAAAGCTCCCACACAGCAAGTTTGTTTGTTTAACTTCCAAATGAGACACAAACATTTGAAACTTTTTCACCTGAGAACTTATCCACCTCCTGGGAAAGCAATTTTCTGGCTCATTCAGTCATTCATTCACAGAGCAGTTGTGAATTAAAGAATGTTACCACACATTGTATGTAGATCTACTCTTTACTTTCTTTATTATAGTGTATTGTATGGCCTTAATAGATGCCGGATCTCAACCCAAGTGAGTTTGTGGCAACTTGTTATACTTTCTACCACCATCTTTAAAAAAAAAAAAAAAAAATCTTTTGGAAGAAGTTGTTTATCCCTCAAGTAGAGTTCCAGAGACTTGTTGAATCTATGCCAAGGAGCACTGAAAGTGTTCTCGAGGCTCGTGCTGAACCAACACCATATTGTTTGTGTCTGTATGTGTGATAAAGTTAGCGCAACAACTCTTCTGCAAGGTCATGATCCTGCAAAGAAAAAAAAAGCTGCAACAACCATGGCTTGAAATGATTTTTAGTATTGACTTTTGGCCCCTAACCCTTACATACTGTTCATATTAAGGCTTTTCTCAGTATCTCCTCTTAATTAGTATTTATACATAATTGTGTGTGTAATTTTGGGCATCAGCTGCACTACAATATTTTTAGAAAGTTGCAAAATATTTATATTTTTGTATATTATGGGTCACATGAAGATATGTCGTCAAATTTCTGGCTTAAAGAAAAGTTTCATGTTTTTTTCTTCTCTCAAATGTAAAAAAATTAGACCCTGAATAGTATGTGAGGGTTAAATTGCAATACCACTGATGGCCACTAGAAGAGGCCTCCAAAAATTCCCTGGCTGCAATAGACTCCCATTAAAAAGCATCTACTTCTCTCATGAAATATTAAATGAATACATTTTTTCAACTAGTCATTATGATTTAAGTCATGCCCTCTAAAGTGGTACTATTTTGGAAATTATTGATCCTTTAAAAAGAAGCAAAACAGTCTTTATAGCTTATTGACAGCAGTGAAGAATTGAAAAGAGTTCACTTCCCAGGTCTGGGACTTGCACTTAGTTCAACTGTTGTTGCAATACTTCGGTAAGTTTAATGTTACTATGATAACGATAGCTATTGTTTTATTTTGATAGAACAAGTCTGCACTGCTGAGTGTTCCTGATAAGTTAGGCTTTGGTCTGATTTAGCGGGAAGTGTTTTCAGAGCGTGAAAGGAAAAACCCTGCAATCCTTACTTGGAAGGTAATGGCTTCAAATGGAAAAGACAGCGCTTACCGTAAGCAGCAACTCTGGGCTTTAAACTGGCTCTGATGCAAGCCAATGGGCGACTTGCTACATCCATCTTTACAGTCTATCATAGGTGCTTATAACACCACTTGGCACCTCTCATAAATGATTTTAAACCTTTTAACTTTCTTTTTTGGAATGGAATTGGTCTTTCCTTTTTGTAATTTGGTTACAGAAGCTTGTTTGTGTTGTCTTCTCCGATATTTCTGAGTGTAGGGGTCATTAAACAGACCAGAGATGAAACAGCCTGTTTCAGACAGAGGCTGAACCGAGGGGCTGCATAAAGAGCCAGTATAAGAAAAATAAGAACTTTAAAAATGTTTTAAAAAACTGTAAATCATGGAAAGATATTCCAGTAGAGACCCATAACATTTTTTTTTTTAAAAGATGTCGAAATGTGCCTGATATGTCCTCTATAACTGATTATCACTGTTCCCCATTGAAATTTAAGTACATACTACAGTTAATTGTAGACACAAAATGACACATATTTAAGGGTAGTGTTGAAATGCAGCATGCAAAATAAATAAACCACTTTACGAGAAACCGAGTGAGTAAACTCACACTGGTATGTAATACATCCCGCCATTGCAGCATTACATTCACACTGAAGTACAGTTGTTTACTGTGTCCTTGTTCTGGATAAATGCCAAAGTACATCTGAGTGTAACACGAGACAGAGGAGAGCATATAGAGCCACTGTCACGGTCTGTTTGTCAGAATACAGCGCCACAAAAACATCCTTGTTTGAACTGTGCATTAAGTTCTCAAAAGTCCTGCTTGTTGCATGGAAGAAAAGAGTCTTTATCCTTTTCTAATTCAAAAGATACCGAAATCCATATCACACACACTGGCTTACACTATCACATGTCTTGAACAGGACCTCACACACAACTCACAAAAAAGCAATTTAGAGAACGGCTGGACATTTCATGTGACTCCGCAAACCCCTCATTGGCACACAGACAGTACGACTGTTACTGCAGTAACATTTTCACCTCAATTTCCACGTTCCCTCTGCTGAGCTGTGTCCATTCAAGGGACCTTTTAATGGACTTCTGCCGGCTGCCTGTCATGGGGGGTAACTGAGTCAGTTACTGCTCAACTCAAGCCTGCGCTATTATCTTAGCTTAAGCAGTGACTCACATATGCCTCGGAAACATCCAGCCTTGCCAGTCGATATGTTCATTCACAACTAAGCACATTCTTCAAAACGACTCCATGACTCACTAATTGGGAGATTCAGAAATAATTCCTTTACGGGCGTCAGGGAATGGTTTGTTTAACTCATCATGTTCTAATATATGTACGTTCGTATGTGCTTAGAGCAACTACAACTATGAAAATGTATATAAATATGAATGTGCAACATAGACATTTGACTAATTTTGGTCATTTTCAATCTCATTATAGAAGAAACTGGGTATTAAATGGTTAACAGATGTTGTACACTGGCAACGCTGTGTCTTATTTAAAACAGTCACAGCTCATATTCAGTCATCAAGATGCAAATGTACTTCTACTTCTGCATATAGAGTGAATTATTGTAACAATTCCCAAACCTATTATGAGCTAGAATCTTTAACTATATAATTCTGCACACTCTGAGTGGCACTACTAGTCTCCACTACACAGCTAATGAAGTGGCTGACCTTTTCCGACTAAAGACGCCCACTCAGCAGCTTAAACACCAAACTATATCAGAATTCAGTAATCCCAATTATGTTAGATAATTATACTGAGTGCTTTTCCTTACCAGCCAATAAGAAATGATAAAAAAAATTGGCAATACTACCAATGAAATGAAAATAAAACAATTTCTTTAAAAAAAGGTTGTTTAAAAATGGATGTATTCCCTACATATTAAGTATAATCTTCAATAAAACATGGAGTCCTTGAAAAATATAAGAAAAAGAAAAACACAATACAGAACATAATCAGCACTTAATGTGAAGCAGAAGTCTGCCTCTGTGGACTACGGTATTTATTTTCAAATGGGAATGATTTTGATTTGTTAACATAAACACAGAGGTAAGGAAAAAAAACTGGTTGAATTAACACATCATGAATCTGACGGTAAATTTGCATGCAATTTTTGTGCACAAAGTAAGAACAATTAGTAAATGAGGCCCATTCTCACAATGTCAATGCGAACATGCTAATGTTAAAACAGGTTACCATAGACACCATCTTGATGACTATCACATCACGTAACATCTGACGTGTTCTATTCACACTGCACTACTTCTATTATGTCATGTGAACAAACTGTGCACCTATCAGCTGTGCACCTAAGATCAGACTGTAGACAACCATTCATATAAAAGATGGGTGAATACGTGCTACTACTGTCTGTACTTTTTAAACAGAAAAAAACTGACATACAATATAGCTAATAGCAACTTAACCAGACACTTCCAGCTCCCTGGTGATCTCCCTCCAGCCAGCTGCTACCTTATTTAGGTTTTTGTAATGAAATAAGGACGTATTGTAAAGATATCTCTGTATATCAATTAAATTAATCAGCTGTTCCCCTCCATGACGGGTATTCAACGTGAGTGGCAGAAGGTAAATGGAAACAGGATGTCCGATAAAAGTTCAGCATTTAAGACACTCCAGTAGAAAACAGAGCAATCAATGTGTTTTTGTCGTTGATGTTCGCTCACATTGCATCCAGTTACGACACAGTGTAAGCATGCTAACATTTGCTAAATGGAACTAAATAGAAAGTTGAGGTGGATGAGCATGTCATTAGTATCTGGTCACAAACCCAACTTTTTTTTCATGATGGCACAAGGAGAAAATTGATAATGGTGATCCACCCATGAACTCAATATTTGATGAGATACTTTAGTCTTCAAACAACTGATTGACCAACTGTGCTATCACTGTAAGGTTTTTTCCAGTCAGAGAATCGATTGAATGAACCTCAAACAAAACATAGGTCTTGAGAAAAATACAAAATAATCAGCGAAGTTAAAGTGTCGAGAAGCATATTTAAATTGAATACACAATGTGTAAATGTGAGAATTGGCTAAATCTGGGAGAAAAAAGGTAATGGATCTAATGCATTAGTCATATAGTAAGAGCTTATAAAAAGAGTGTTCACGTAATCAATTACCATTTGAAGAAGATACAAGAAAAACATTTCAACACAATCTAGAAAAAAATGAAGTGGCCATCAAGATGATGTGTGATTCAGTCATTCAATTTTCTGCTTTGCTGAGCATGCCTCTCGGCAACAGTGTTACAGTAACTCCCGATGACAATTTGGCACATGCAGAATTATTTACATTTTATGCATTTTGACATTTATTTGAACATTATATAATGAAAGGTCAAAGCTGTCAAGTTTTCTTTTAGTTTCTGTTAATCCATCATATCAAAAAAAAAAAAAAGAAGCTGTATAATTAACTCAACAGACCTCTCGGCCAAATGGTGTTTCCAATTTCTTGTGAAGACATTGTATGGCTATGATGAAATCTTCATCTGTTCAGTGAGAATACATGTCACTCTCCTCGTAGTTGTGCTTGTTGCTTTAGACTTGGTAAAATTACGTCAGTGTGTCACCTCTAGCAAAAAAATGTTCATGTGTTTTTTCTAATTCCTTTGAAGTAATGCCTCACTTGGTAATTACTGATCCCCATCCATTGGAAGCATTTGCATATATTGATGATTATAATATTTACCCCTAAAAAGTGTACCACTATTTACAGTGTTGAAATGAATTAGGTTAACATCTAGCCTCGAAGCTCTAGATTTGCTTTGTATCGTCTGCATGTTTACAGTCTGTATAAGTAAATGTTACCTCCTCTCTGGAGTATTTTACATTACGTAAGTCTGTTTGTGTATATGTATGTATGCTGAGTGCGTACTGTGGGTGTGTTTGTATCAGTGCTACTCTGTGTGTGAGAGGGGTTTTTACATGTGTGTGTGTGTGTATCTTTGCACCTAGTGTAAATGTACATACCGGCAGGACAGGCGCCTTCTGACATAATAAGTACTTCAGACTGCTGCTTACAGGCGTCCCTGCGCAGGAAACACTCATTCTGGTAGTTCTGATTGTTGGAGCCGCACACTGGGGCATAGTCATTATTGCACTGCAGAGGGGAGAAAAGAGAAGAGGATGTTAGAAGACAAAAACTGGGGCATAAAAAAAGGAGGGGAGGTCATATTCAACTCATCTCATATCCACAAATAAAACTTGTGTTCGTTCAACATTCACAATTTCTGAATAGATGCCATTGTCTTAGTGTAAGTACAACTTGACACTGCTAAGTGTTTAATCCAAGCCCCCAGGAAAAGCGCTGGGCTTTGAAGCCAATTTGACATAGCGGACAAACCGATTAACTACAACATCACGTGACGCTATTTGGCCCAAAATGACTTTTTCCAATAGACTTCAAATTATGAAAGACGTCTGTAAATCGGCAGACACATTTTTTTGAGTATCACAACCCCCGTGAAATGATTCGTTTAACTATCAGAATTTGATCCATTCAGTGCAATCACATTTTGGAAGTCTAGAAAAGCTGCATGACTGAATAATTTTATTCCCATTAAAGTTAGCCTGAGGGCTAAACCGGAAGTTAGCGGTCTCGGCCCACAGAAGTCTCTAGTGAGCATGCTCCATGGACGCATTCGACCCACAGAGTGTGTGAAGAATGTTTTCAGGAAGTGGATTTTTTGGCTTCAATGAGCAACTTTCATAGGAATGAATGGGGCCCCGCCTCTGATGCTGTATTCAGTTCTCTTTATACCTCTGTGATTTAATCATTCGCTGTATGTTAGTAAGGTGAGGGTTAACTCCATTTCACATTATCTTATATTTGCACATGTGATTTTTGATCTAACATGGTGCATTACATTAACACAACTTATAATTATTACTATTATCATTATTATTAATTGCACACTAAATACACTGTCTACAATTTGAAGATTTAAACATTCCTTGTCATTATTTTGCACACTTTATTTCATTCAGCTCCTCTTATTCATGTTTTACATATTTTTCATTACACATTTATTTTATATATTATTTAGGATTATTTAATTTTGTGCATATTTTTATATAACACCAATTCCTTGTATGACAAACCTACTTAGGTTAAACCTGGTTCTGGTTCATTAATGCCACTTAGAGAACATATGTGTTTTTCTGTTTGCTTCCTTTTCAAATAGTAAAAGGAGAAAATATGGAATATCTTATTAACTGTAAGATCAATAAGAAATCAATACTGAATAAAACCAATGCAAATAATACAAATGCATTTCATTGATCAATCATATAATGTGTATTGACAATACAACTGAACCTTGAACCTTAAAAAAAGGAAGATAAAAATAAAAATGCAACTCCGACTCAAACACACAAAACTTCTCTAGGTCTTTCAAAGCCCTGCGTGTCAATAACAGAATACCTTTTTGTTTGAAATCAAAAAGCTTCCTTTTCCCCCTCTTCACTCACAGAGATCCTGTCACTCAAGCTGTATTTGTCAATTTTTTTGGGTATGCCTGTGTAATACATAAATAAATGAAACATGAAAATACACAAAAAGGGAGCTGTTGTTCAAAGTCCCCATTGACAGACACCACCGGAGGCCCTTCATGTGCAAATTTAATGGTTCATGGGGGTTTAAAATTGTGCGTGGTTCAAACTTTGAACTGCAAAAAACCCCACATCTATTACATATATTACAAAAAAAGAGAGAAAAAAAGGTCTCAAAAGTCACAACATAATAAAAATTCTTATTTCATGCACAGCTGCAGACAAATACGTGGTAAATCAAGGGAGTGCTGATAGTTGATGTGGTTTTCTTGTTAGGCCGTGCATAGCATAAGCTGCTAAGCATAGTTTTTGCATGAAATTAATTACGTATATATTTTTATGTATATTTTCATTCTTGGTAAAATATGTATTAGATTATGATTAGACAATAATGGCAAAATAGGTTGTAAATTAAATTGGGAACTACCAAGGAGACGCTTTGCTGCAGAAAAATTACTATATAGATATAGAATATGTTGAAAATAACAGATAAAGGACACTTCATCACATTAAAACAGACAGCACATTTGGTAGTTTGACAGATCTATTAATTAGTTTGGAAATTGAAGTCCACTACAGGGGCAAAAAACAAGGGGTATACACATACATATTTAAGATGTAATAACAGTAGAGCATGTGACTTATCAGCATTGTGTAATAATATAAGTGACATATCACAATGAGCTGAAAATGTCACATGATAAAGTATTATCTTCTAATTATGAGTGATGGGATCCTTCATAAACATACTCATGTCTGCCTATGTTAGAGCTACAGTTTCTCACTGTGCTATTCTCACTCATTTGAACTGAGACATTATAAGTGACATCACCTGTTTCAGTGGGAATAAGCCAATGTCACATAAGTATGTGCACCAATTATCAATATTTGAATCAAAGTCTGATGACAGTTGATGACTTTGTCAATTAAACCTGATCAAAACACACCAGCAAAGTCCTGATGAAATAGAATAGTTTAATTTGTTAGCCTAAAGCTTAATAAATAATACCTAAAACTGCTTTTCTTTAACTTTGATGTTGCTTATTTAACCATGAATATTTGATGTTAGAGATTAATCTTGATTTGAAGTTTTCAGAGGCTTTAATTTCATTCAAAGCAGAAAGTGCACAGCTTGTGGAAATTGCACAGCTCTTGAGTTTCTGAAATAATTCTGACATTTTGCAAGGATTAGCAGCACATATTTTCTTTGTATTAAAGGGTAATATTTGTGCTGCATTTTCCTTCAGAAAAATGGTCAGTATGTACTGTTGCTCATTCCTCTGCTGTTGTTCCACTGAAGCAGTAGGAGGTTAAGTGACTTGCTCAAGGGCACTGAGCACTATAGCTGCTACAGTACAGGAGAACATTACTCATTCATTTCCCCACATGGGTTGTTGGCTACGGAGCAACTCTAGATTTTTCAGATGACTGATGGTACTATAGCACTGAGTCTAAGTTTCAATTTTTTTTGGCGGCAGAGGAGATATATTCATTTGATTTGATATTGATTCGACTACGACACGCCAGAGGAATAACAAATGTCATTATTCAATTGAGAAATATTCTCCACTATTCTGCTGGGGAAAGGAACGGTTATCAGAGGTCCAGAAAAATGGTTGCTCCATAGTCACAGCCCCATAACCTGATTAAATGTAAAAGTGCTGAAAAATGGGCAACGTGTGAAAATGTGTTCCTGCGGGGTGTGACATCACAAGGACAACAGGCTCGCTTGAGAGTCCCCACAGGAGATAGGCTAAGGAGCTCATGGCTCTTTGTCTCCACTTCTGGTTCGCTATAAGTCTCTCATGTCCTGACCTGGAATCTGCTCTCTGCAGGCCAAATCATCTGTCTGCACCTTCACAGAACACTACACGGCTCTCACAATTGGACGGGACTATGGTAAGATATTAGCACATATGCATGTGTGCAGGCACATGATACACCTACAGTAGCCAGTGTTTTTCTCACCTAAAAACTAAGCTTTTTAAGTCTCCAGAGTGGATAAGTCTGAAAACACTAGCTTTATATTTTAGTGTGGATGGGGAAAACAGAACTTTTGGAAAACTGGTTGGGGAGCTGTGTGTCAAGAAAGAATGAAGTCAGCTTTTTGTCTCTAACATATCTTTGTGATCACTCATTTTAAATGTCAGTATAGCAGATCACACATCATGGCTATTACCATCAACTTATATTCATGTTGATTTTGTGTGACTGATTTAATTTAAATTAGTAAATTCATAAACAAGCAATTTGGGTTATGAGAAAAAAACCTCACAAAGGTCAAATCCAAAATGTTAAATAGCACAACAGAGAGCAGTAATGCATCACATTATGATTGTCTACAGTCTGAATGGGATAGGCTAAAGCTTCCCTTTATACACAATCTCTTTAATGTCAAAAAGTCACCCAAAGGTTTTACACTGTGCTTATCACTTATAACGTGTCATTCTGGTAATACATCAATCTAAAAATGTGCTAAATATGCCATGAATTCACAACAGCTTATCATTCAATTCATTCAATTCATTCAATAGAGATTTGGTCAGTGCATCAGTGCATCAGTGCAAAAATGACTGTTTACCTGGTTAACAGGTAGCTTCACGAGCCATGATGAAACACTATTTTGTGCTTGTTCTGTTGCTGTGTATAGGTGATCAAAGAAGAAAAGGAGACAGAAAAGACAGATTTAATCAGCTGAGACTTAACAGAGAAACCAGGCACTGTCTGTCCAGCTCCTCACCAGATAGTAAATGTTTTTGTTTGCTGCTAGCTGTTTTGTTATGTAGGCATGTCAGTGTGGATGGAGATCTTTATTTTAAAAAATGACCTGAAACCACCAGTTTTCACATAAGCTGCTTCTTTTAGATTTAGCTGTCTTATTGTGGATGCTACGCGCGCGCACACACACACACACACACACACACACACACACACACACACACACACACACACACACACACACACACACACACACACACACACACACACACACACACACACACACACACACACACACACACATATGGTCTGATGGCTGCAAGGAGAAGTGCAAAAACAACCACACCATTGATTTGAGAGCCCAGGAGCATCATAACGATCAAGTGTGAACACTGCTTTTAAGCTGAGGAGGAAAAGACAGCAGAATAGACACAAAGGACAGTAAAAGGAGTGGGAGGAGTAAAGGATGGAAAGAGAAACTGCACACTGGCTCTTGATCAAAGGGACTGAGATGCAGGAAGGAAAGAGGCTGTATAGAAGACTAAAGGCAAAAATGATGAGTGAAATTGTGATAAGGGGAGAGAAGTCAGAGGAAATGGACAAGAGTGAGACAGAAGACTGAGGGGTGGTAAAAGTAAAAGAAAATATAGAAGTCAGATGTAGATGGGCCAGGAGGAGAGAGAAAGAGAGAAAGAGAGAGAGCCCTGGCTCAACAAACTTGGCACGATAAAAAAGAACCACAGTGCCTGAAGAAACTGAAGCATACATCGGGGAAAAAAGAACATCATAAAATAAAAAAGAACAAGAAGAAGAAGAAATGGGGACACAGACAGAAAGAGGGAGAGAGATAGAAAATCCCCTCAAAGGAGAGCGAGAGAGAATGAAAAAATGGCAACCCCACAAAGGCGCTTGGAATAGCTTACTGCAGGGCCCGCGCTTTTTGCCATCCTCTATCCTTCCCTCTGTCTCCCTCCCTCTGACACTCTCTCCCATCTGGCTCAGGCTTTTCTTAACCTGGGGACTCTCACTTTATGCCAGGGATGATGCAACGGAAGGGAAAGCTGCCCGGCAGAACCCTGCGGGTGTCTTTTAAGAGTGCCTTCTTTTCCGTGAAACCCCCCTCACCCACCCACCCCATCTCTTGATCTTCCCCAGTATTTGGCTCTCACCCTGCGGAAAGGAGAGAAGTGATGAGAGGATGGGGGATTTAAAACCTCCGTCTCCTTGAGAGGAGGTGCAAGACACAGGCTGCAGCTGTGTACAAATTACAGTCTCATCTACAAATACTCACACATAGGTACAGAGGAAGATCTAGTGTCTTCTGGGCCTCTAAAAACATGCTGTGTGCGTCCCATTCATATTTTATTCATATTTTCGGTGAGGCAGACCCAAAGTGAGTGACATCTTGACTGACTTCTCTTCCTCCGTTTTCAACCAATCCTCAACCTGTCTTCTTGAAATAAAGTTGACACTTATCTGCACAGCTCATATTTATTCATCTGGGACTCTTAATGTGACAGTGAGGAAAAGAGTGAGTTGAGGTGGATGTCATGGATTTCAAACTTGTTCCTAGCTTAGTATTTTCTTCACACAGCGCTTCTTTACACAGCACATGACCATAATAGAGACAAAGGCGTTCTTGTTATAGCCTTTGTCAGGCTGCTGAGGCTTTGATCTTTTCCCTTCCTAACCAGTAGCGTGTGATATTGGCGCTCTGAAAATGTAAGCTTTGTCAGATTGTTGCACTTTACTGGGAGTCAATGCAGATGACTGTCAGCTAAATGTAAATGAAAAAGGACAAATGTGTGTGAGCGATAGGGTAGTTCTCATGTGAAGAAAGATTTGGGAGTATAAGTCGTTATGTTAATGGAGGGGGGGGGGGGGGGGGGGGGTGGGGTGAATGAGACAGAAGGTGAGAGAATTTGATCCGCCACAATTCTCTGCAGACAGGGAAGTGGGGGCCAGTGGCCAGGGCCATATGGCTGGGCCTTATGTGCCCGCTGGCTCGGGCTTTGCAGAAGTCGCAGACACTGCCCCGCACCTCTGCTGTGACAAAACCTGGACAGTGGCGTTGCATCTTAGCCATGAACACAGCGACGGCAGAGCTATTGATGTTCCCGGGTTATTAAATAAATAAAAGGAAGAATGCCTGCGTATTCATGCAGGTAGACTTAAGTACAGATGCACCTGGTCATAGATTCAGCTCTATAGTGGCAGCATGTTTGGATTACTCAGCCAGTTTGTAGTCTCCATCCAAGCCATTTCAAATCCCTTCCCAGTCATTCGATTTTTTGTCATAAGAAATATAGTTTCCAAAAACCTCCTGCAGGGGCTGCTGTGGTTCTGCCTACCCTCAACTCCCTTCAACTGAGTTCCAAAAACTAAGCTTTGGGATTGCAGCCAGGACCTGTTGTCTCCCTACCTACCTGCCTGCCTGGGATCGGTGCATCACATGCCCGCCCGCCCGTGCTCACACACACACACACATACACACACATGGATAATGCAACCGATGCATCCACCATTTCCATACCAAAAAGGCGCCCGCGCCTTACGAGGTCACAACACACAACAATCTAGCAAAACAAGCAGAACCATCATCATTCATTCTGTGGCTCTACAGCAGCTCCCAGTGCTGACTTCACTGAGCGTCCGACATAACTGCTGCTGCCTCACAGGGGTGGAACAAAGACAGGTGGTGGGAGAGGAAAGTAGGGGGAAAGCAGAGTGAAAAAGCAGGTATGAGGAGGAGGAGGAGTACAATGAGGGAGGAAGGGAAGACAGATGAAGGGAGATGCAGGGAGGGCTAAGGGTGAAGAGGTAGAGGAGGTAAAAAGGACGAGATTGAAATGTGAAAAATGTGTAAGTGATGGGGGGCAATATGACAATCGCAACAGCAGGAAGGAGGAGAACAATGTTGGAGAACAGCCTTGCACAAAAGAAGCCACACGAGAGGAATCCATATGAGTGGGAGACAAAGGAGAGGAGAGATGCAAAGTGAAGGCAAGTGCACGCATCAGTGCGTGACTATGTAGCGGAGAGAAGGAGCATGCCAATTTGAGGGGTAGAGCTCTGCGAAATGCAGCAAGAGCAAACATGACAAGATATCAGCATCAATAAGCGAGAAAACAAATGACTCATCCATCCAACCAATACAGCTCCACTCCACTCAAATCCTGCAAACTCCAAATATACAAAAAGAAAATAATCATTCCCACCAACAATTAGTCAGAAATCCTGTGAATTGTTTAGATAGAAGTCCCACTGAGGTATGTGTGCACAGAAGAGAGGGTGTCATTCTGAAGTGAGATATCCACTGTAAAAAAAAAACGTCTGATGATTACTGGGTTTGAAGTGGAATACTGCAGACTGTTATACTTGTTCTTACGAAACTGTAAAAAAGATCCACTTTATTTAAAAGTGAATGTTAGATATGATTAATTTAGATGAAAAGTTTAGATGCAAAAAAAATGTCAAGATCTGAAGAACCAATGTGTGATATCTCAAAAGGAAATCTACAAAGTGAAATATGTTGTGGGAACAGATAACTATGCAGCTCCCTGACAGAAGCATTTTAATTCAAGTCAATTTGATAAGCAAGTTGAACTTTATTCGTTGTGCTGGTCTTCTTTTGCTTTTTGTGATTTTTCATGTTATCTTTGTACTGTTATGGTGACGGATATCGATGTTAAACATAGTCAATGGAAATTACTAATTTAACATGTTTGCAACCCAAAAAAGTTTATATTACACACAAACTGTTCAGGTCAATTTCACCCAGCAGTGAGAATGAGATACAATGTGATGTGTGATAATGTGCTCTATAATCCCTCTATGGCCCCCTGAACACAAGCACACACCTTGCCTACACTTGGGGAAGATGGGCAACACATATAAAAGGGTCCCTGCGTGTACTCCGACTAACATTATGCATCTGCACTCTCTCCTAGGTTGAAAAGAAGAACAATAAGAGCAGAATAATGAGGATTTGGAACACATCTCTCATCAGGTAGAGCACTTGTGACATCCCACATTGAGAGAAGGCCGCATCTGCCAAGAACTGCAACCGATCCTGGAGGGGGACGCAGCAAGTGTGTTTGCGTGTGTGTGTGTGTGTGTGTGTGTGTGGGTGGCTGTATGTGTGTGTGTGTGTGTGTGTGTGTGTGTGTGTGAGAGAGTGTGAGTGTGTGAGTCAGGGGATGCAGGATGTGCAAAAAAGACAAACTTCTATACTGTTCAAACTAATAAAGTAATCATCATCTTCATCATTTGCTGCTAGGGGACAAGAGGAGGAAGAGGTGTCGAGTCTGCAAGCCCAAAAATGACAGCAAGACTAACACCACATGCTTCGAGGTGCAAAAATTTAATTTGCACAAAAAATGCAGTGGCATCCTGCCACTCAAGTGCTACACACACACAAACACACACACACACACACACAATTTTCTTTCTTGAGCTGGGAACATTACTGCTGTTCCTTACAGCTGAACATAACAGGAGAGAGACAGGAGCTAAAACAGCCAGTTTCAGACAGAGGCTGAACTGAGGGACTGCATAAAGGGGCAAGTTATTATTATAAAATAAATATGGAGTTTTATAACAAATGTATTCGAGTAGAAAGAATAGTAAAACAAATATATATAGATTTAGAAATGTGCATAATACATGTGAATAAATTCTTTACAGTGTGGCTTCCACTGGAATCTCATGTCAGTATACCTGTAATGAAAACCAGTAAAACCTGTAATGTGTGGAGCCAGGTCCAGTACATCGACTTGCATTTCTTTATCGCTGATGGAATTGATCTTAAGTTAAAATAATATAGTTGTCACTGTAGTAATAATAATCAAACAGCAATAGAAGAGTGAGCCTGTACCAAAAGACGTGACTGATAAAAGCATTTCAAAGTTTTAATACTGAAGAGCGGATAAAGTTACAGACATTTAAGCCCTTGACTTTTATCAGCACTTTTAGAGTGTGCTGGAATTACTTTCATTAGTGTGCTAATATGATGCAGACTACAGAGTGCACTAATGAAAGACTAGAGAAAGATCTGCTGCTCTGATTAAGCGCCTCGAAATACACACATACATGTAATGGTTAAGCACACCATTTCAACTTGTTAGCTTAATAAAGAATCTGCTTCTGTGAACCGAATGACAACATTTCAGTTAAGCTTTCGACTGTATTACCCAGTGCTAATATTGTTCATGTTCACTGTCTATATTTATATACTTATAGCAGAGCCACTATGTGTGTAAGCCAGGCAAGCCATATATCATCTATTATTATGTTATTTTCATAGTAAGTTGGGCTTCTGCTAAAAATAATGTTGTCTGTATGCTTTTGCCTAAAGGAGAATATCAGTGATCCAGGGATTTACATGCAGATTTGATACTAAGGAAAACTTGGTAAGAAAAGGAGCATATTTCCATGATTTCCATAGATGGAGCTTGGATAGTGTAACCCACAATTAATAGATAATATCCTCTCTTTGTGTTAATATTTGACTGACGCAGATAAGAACTGCAATGTTGCAAATTGGGCGCTGCAGGTTACTTGCGACAACCTACTTCATAGTCCATCAATCAAGTCAGTATAAAGTGGCAGCAAAGGTGGTTGCAAAAAGCTTTCCAAGTTCCTCATGGGGGATCATGAGAGAAAAATGCTTCTCACTGAGCTGGGAGTCCCTGAACACTGATGCAGTGATGCAGTGTGGCCTCAGTCTTCCCCGAGGGTCTGATGCCAGGTTACTCTTCTTTAAATACCTTCAAAGGGAGACATCCAGGGGGATAACTTTACCAAGTGCCTAAACTGCTTTAAGCAATGTTTGTCAATGTGGAGGAGCAGATACCAAGGTCCTTTCAAGATCACTGGGCTCCTTCTTGATAATGAGTCCAACCATGATACCAAGACACTACCTTCCAGATGATTAGGCGATTTACTCGGGGTGTCTGTTTCAATCATTGTCGCAGTCACTGAATGTATTTGGGAGTCAATCTCGGCATCTGTTTTACCACCACAATACTTGCCTATCCACACAATATCTGAATAAAAACATGCAGCACCACTCAACACTGACAGAGTTTTTATTTGCCTATTCAACAGGGACAATAAAGATAAAGATTGTTACATAGGATGGAAATTCAATGTACTATATATACACTAAGTTTTGTATCTGAATCTAATTCCTCAGCCCCCGTAATTCCTCTTTTGACCGACCTTTACACAATGTTGGTGTGAGGGAGTCACTTGATGCTGCGTACTGGGATATTAAGTATTTAATGCAAATATGCTTCTTCTGTTGTGCCTCCAGGTGACTGCAGCATATATTCTGTATTCAACAAACACATGGGTATTGCAAAGCACTTTCCTTTGAGTACATCAGATTACAGTATGGCTACTCCCCGGCTTCTTCATCCAATTTAAAGATTGCGGACACAGCACCTATGCTGCCCTTTTGTTCAGGGAAGGGGTCATATGTTTAATGCTGCCCAGTTGACTTCACTTTAATATCTGGTACACATTTCTGCCCCCAATCTTGTTCTGAGTACCTTATGAATTAATATATGTTGTTACCAAGCCTGATCTGATTTTTTTTAAATATTAATTGTATTTTTTTTTCTTAACTACATAGCTACAGTGCATGCTTAGTATGAGGTGGCACAGTTTGACATGACCAGACATTGGGCCTCATGCAAGACCTGAACAGATTGAACAGACTTGCTCTTAAATATCCCCTCCAGACATGTTTAAAGATGTATATAAAACACTCTACTTTGAATACTAATTTGTGTCTGATGTGTTTTTTCCACAGAAACAGCTCAATTATCTTTTGAAAACCATTAAAACTAATTCTACTCCGTCGATTAAAAATTCAAATGCAAATATATGTCCTTTCAGATGTTAAACATACAATGTTTCACTGTAAAGTCCATTCTCAGCTTATGTGCACTGGAGACTTCAAGTTTCCACATGACACTTATCTAATTTGAATACTGGACCAGGATTGGCTCCAAACTATTTCTGTTGTCACAAATCCTGCTCGTAGGCCCTGCCCTTAAAACTAAAGTTTTTAATGAGCACAGACAAACTTTCCACTTTCAGTAGATTAATTTGAAAATATCCTTCTAGTGTCAAACTCTGCACATACATCATTCTGAACAGTGACAAACAAAATGAGTGGTCCAGACCTGAGATACCAATTACACAAACAGATGGTCTCCCCTTTCTCACACAGGGTGGAAATGCTTGTTTACCTTGTTTGAGAATTATACTGTTTTAATCTGCAGGAATTTGGAGTTTAAATATGGCACTGAAATCAACAAAAATAAAAACATAAAGCTAAAACAATGTGCTGGTCACCATATTATCATCATTTGGGGCATATTTTGGCACAGCAACATCTTCATTAGTGTAGGAGTGCTTTGCTTTATAAAGATGTTTTTTAGTTTAACTTCATGTCAAAATATTCCCTATTTATTTCTGTCACAGTACAGCGTGGCTCTGACAAACACCACTTTGTTAGCTATATTAATATTCATCTGTTTCAGTCTCAGAACTACTGACACTCCTAAATTTGTTATGCGTTTGTCTGTGGATTCCTGACAGCAGGACTTGAAGCGCTGTGGTATGAAATTCTTCATTTTTTATGAGCAAAGCCTGCTCACAAACATACAGCCTTATAGGGCATTTTTATATTATATATTTGTATTGATTGTGCTAATGATCAAAGCTTACTGACACGCATCTACTCATGAGCAGGTGACATTCATCAGGCTGAAACGAGCAATTTAGAGTTAAAATAGTTTGTTTTATCTGACTTTGGAGCATCTGAGTAAACTGCACAGAAAGAGTTTAAGGATAATAACAGTTTTGTATGAAGGCCGAAGACATAACAGCTGCCCCTTGTGGAGAATCTGCATCTACACATTCAACCTAGCCAGCAGGCATGTTATTTGTACTCTTCCTGATCTCTATTCTAATCACAAGGAAGCTCAGCAGCAACACACTCAAGCAGAACCCAACTTTCATGGCTAATTTTCATTGCACAGATACATAAAGATGAGTGCCCTGTAGGAGGTTTCAGCCTGTGATCATCTGTCATCAAAAGGGTTATAGTACGTAAAGATCATTGATATTTATGAACAGAGTTTCAAGGCACAGCTGGGGTGTGAATAATGTCCAATTCAATGACATTTAGGACACAAACCCAACCAAAAATGTGGTTTGTGTTGTGATTGCATGAAAGGCCACAACTAATAAATGCCTGAAACATACAGAGAACTGGCTCTGTGTAGCATAAAGCATCCACAGGAAACCATTAAAAGCAATAATGATAATAAAGGACATGACCTCAGTGGGGCCTTTACCCTTCAGCATACATTCTACAGATCACTAAGATTGAGGGAAGACCTAACATCATTGACTCTCAGCTGTGCATATGTTTATCCCCCAGCAGAGGCTCCACAAGCAACAATCACCATTGATATACTCATCAGTTGCCATCTATTCCTCCTACATGAATGATTAATAATCGATGGCTAAACACTCAGACAAGTTTGCTGTGCAGTAAACAAGAGTAACACATTTGTTACTTGTAGGCTGGGTTATTGCAATTCCTTATTATCAGGCTGCCCTAACAAGTCTCTAAAGACTCTTCAGCTGGCCCAGAACGCTGCTGCATATATACGGACAAAAACTAGAAAAAGAGATCATATTTTTTATCATTTAAGCTTTGCTGCTGCACTGGTCCCCTGTGAAATTTAGAGTAGAATTTAAATGTCCTTCTCCCAGCTAACAAAGCCCTTAATGGTCAGGCACCATCATACCTTACAGGGCTCATAGCACCCTATTATCTCACTAGAACTAAAATGAAGGCATACTTGTGGTTCCTAGAGTCTCCAAAAGTAGAATAGGAGGCAGAGCATTCAGCTATCAGGCTCCTCTCCTGTGAAACCATCTTCCAGTTTGAGTCTGAAGCAGACACCCTCTCTATGTTTTAAGAGTAGGCTTAAAAATGTCCTCATTGATGAAGCTTATAGTTAGGGCCGGCCCAGGCTTGCCTTGGACCAGCTCCTTGTTATGCTGCAATAGGCCTAGACTGCCAGAGGAATTCCCACGATGCATTGAACTCTTCCCTCCTCCTCCCCATCTGTATGCATTCATGTACCATTAATGCATGTTACCAACTTGGCTTCTTCCCCAGAGTTTTTGTGCTTTCCTTGTCACACAGGTTTCAATGGATCACGGTTGTGGACGCTGTGCTGCTGTGGTCCTTCTTCACACCCATGCCTGCTATTATTATTATGAATAGTCATATTTCTTCTATTATTAAAATGATTGTTGTTGTTATTAATGTTGTTGTTGGGATTCTCTGTTTCTCTCTCCCCCTCCCTCTTTATCTCTCAACTCAACCGGTCAAGGCAGATGGCTGCCCACCTAGAGTCCTGTTCTGCTTGAGGTTTCTTCCCATTAAAAGGGGAATTTTTCCTTGCCACTGTCGCCAAGTGCTTGCTCATGGGGGAATGTTGGGTCTCTGTAAATTAAAGAGTATTGTCTAGACCTGCTCTGTGAGGAAAAAGTGCCCTGGGATAACTTCTGTTGTGATTTGGTACTATATTCCTCATTCTTTGTGAATACTTAAATGTCTACCTTTAATGAGGAAGGGATTACTGACACTCGATGTGAGATTGTGGATGTTTGTTTGTGTATAATCCACAGTGTACAGTTTGGTTCAATAAAATTTGAAATAGATTTCACTTCAATGGAATTTAATACCCACAGACATCACAGTCAATAATGAATGGAGGAATAACTATGACTACTAAGAGATTAGTACAAATTCAACCTTAGAAAATGTCAAACCCCTTGAGTGCCGCTGTGTGAATCATAGGATTGCTGTAAGTGCACTGTGATCTAATACTGTGTCAGAATGTTGTATTATATCATATAATAAGGCATTTCAGTCTAGAGATATTTTTCAAAACACAACGATGGTGTTGTTCCCGCCCCTCTCACTTTTCAGTCACCAAACCCCTGCCTCTTAAGCAAGCCACCTTAACTGTCTGTTACCAGATTTAGCCAATTAAACCCTGATAGCTTGAGCAACAACAATGCAAAAGTAATTCTGAATCAAATATTTGGCTGCTGCTGCAAAGACCACATAGTACACAGACACTGAAACTAACAGCTTTTATTCATTTAGCCGAACAAGACTCCACATGCTACCTTTCTAGCTGGCTAACTGCATGGGTTTGTGAGCTTGGTTCATTAGTCAGCATTAAAGTGAAGAGACCGTGAAAGAGGTGGCAGCAGGTATCATTTCTTGGTGAATTCAGAGTTACTTCTGGCACATTTTAAATCTAAAGATGGTTCTAAGAGAAAGACACAAACAACCAGACCAACAGGAGTTATCTAACACCATCACTTGTCACCTTTTAGATACATTATCTGATCTGTGCCACTGCTCAGGGTCATAATTACTACGGCCGAGAGATGAAATCTGTCACTCAAACATAAGTACATGTTTTTGGATGACTAACATTATAACCTATTGTCTGCAATTATTTCACCAATTGTCGTTTCATTAATATATGCCTCAAAGTTTTCAATCTTCCATTTCATGGTGTATTTATTTAATATTGAACACTTTGGGCCCCCTTTATTGTTATACTACTCATGCCATTCCACTGTAATTTTCATTCTCCATATAAAAGGCTCAACAATCATCAAGCAAGACATCAGATGCTTCAGTTACGACAAAATGTGTAAAGTTGTAAATAATTTAACAATTGTCACCAACAAGAGATTCCAGGCACTTGCTGTTCCTGAAAATATACTTTTAACACTTCAAACACAGGGGACTGACAATTTCCCAGCCACTTTGCATCAAATTTAGAAAGCAGCTGCACAAGTACTAACAGAGACCATATCACAAGCTAATGCTATGCCTTGTTTAGAGTGCTGATATGCTAACACAGCTAGGGACTGCTGCTATATTCCCTGAGTAAGCCTTAACTCAAATGGACTTACTCTGGCAGCCTTACTGTCAGCGACTCTTAAGTCTCAGGACAGCCTACTGGTATGGACTTGCAGCTATAGGCTGAATGCCTCCAGTCTCAGTGTCTCACACCCAAGACTAATGTTGAACTAGAACCATCTACCTCCATGACATGCCTGTATTTTAGAAATTGGTACAAAGTCTAAAGCATTTCTACTCACTAAACTTTACAATCATTCCACCAACACTAGGTTAAAGAGAGCAGAGCATGCTAGACTACAGCACTACTGTTTATTAATAAGAGGTCACAGTCACAGCTGGTGGGCCATCTGTATTAATGTAGGAGGTATACAAACCAGGTATAAATAAACTGCAGGACTCACTTGCCACACTTCCAACATAATAGCTGTATACATTACTCCTGCAGCTGTTGTGGAAACTAAAGCAGAGGTTGTATGCATGACCAAAAGTATGTTTCACCAAATAAAAAAAGAGGGTTGCCTACAGATTTGCCTAATTTTGCGACTTAAATAAATTTTAGTTGCATTTATGTATATTAATGGTTGATACAAATGAAATTTCCAGCGAGGTTCACTCCATATACATGGTATACTGAGTCTGATATTAGTGTCATGTTTTTGAGGGTTTTTTTTATTTATTTTTTTTTATTTCCTGCATTACATATTGATCTAAATTAATTAATTAATTAATTATGTATTTAAGGTAAATAATGAATATATATGCCAATAGATTTTTTCAGATTTTTTTAACTTTCAAACATCAAGGGTGTCTGTTTGGTGGCATCGGTGGACCTAAGCGCAGGAGATGAAGATTAATTTACTCACTCTAGGCTTGTGTAGGCAAAAACAAAGCTGGCAGGTAAAAGGCGAAATTGAACAACGCAGAGCAGAACAAAACAGAAGAAAGGATCCAACAAAACTGAACTGAAAACCCAAGACTTGGATACAAACTGAACAAATGGAACAGCAAATAACTGGTAGCAAGACACAAGGGGAGGCTGGGAGCTGATTGGCTGGGAAGACACGGGGTGCAGGCAGGGCTAATGAGGCTGATGTGGGGCAGGTGTGGCGCGCAGGAACACATGAAGCAAACAGAAAACCAAAAACCCCTGAAAACAGAACATAACCATGCAAAAAACGCCCCAAAACTCACATGAACGCAACTAAAAGAAGTGCACAATGAGCACACAGCAAAATAAACTTCAGCATATAATGCTACTGACAAAACATGAATAATCAGTCTGCCAAGCGGAGAGGGTTGCATATTAAGGCTGCGTGAAACAACATAAATCGAACTAAAAGATAACCGCAGCTCTGAATAAAACAACTAGTGTTATAGTTCACTTGGGCACTTACTGTAGTTCCAACGAGACTCAAAGCAGAAAGCAAGTTTCTTAAGTGGTACTTAAATATAATCTGCAACCTCTCTTATCTGTCCTTCTTCCCTCTCAGTCCAGTCTTACAAAAAGGAAAAAAAGTCTGAGGGCATTTGGAGGACTGGTGGATAATATCAGCTAGGGACACATATTCAGACTGCAAACAGAATCATAACAGCATCACTCTAAAATAAACCCACTCAAGCATGCAAACACAGGTGGAGTGGGTGGGATAAGGGTGTAGCGGCCAAAACTGGATTAAGCCTATAGAGAAGTGCAGGCCACTAATGCTAACCCCACATAATGTAATGTTAGCCTAAGGGATATTGCAAACTCACTCACAAATTATATCACTGAAGACCTTTATCACAGCAGATATTTTTACATGTCATGGCAGGAAAAGCACAGATGCAACTGATAACACTAACAATAGCTCAATCAAGTGTTCGTGGAGAGCTGCACTGGTAAACTAGCAGGTTCTATATCAGGGTCATGGATTTTGAAAAATAAAATGGGATTCACACTTTATTAATATTATTAACCGCACATGTGCTTTTCCTGCTTGGATATATGAAATTGTCTGCTGTGAAAAAGGTGCATCGCAGCATCATGCTATCTTTCAAGCTTTTCCTACAACTCTTGACCTTCTACCCTTGGGAAGAAAATAATTAAATATGCATAAAGCCAACAAAAAGGAAACCCTCTGTCTCCATGATACTAGTAAAGCGAACAAAGCGAACTCAACAACTTTTACTGGAATGCCTGTATCTCAGGAGATTCACTGTGCATGTGGTCCTGCTCACTATCCTCCTTAATACAGTCAGTGACTCAGAACTGCTGAAAAGGGATTTCATTCAGCTGAAGGACACTCTTGGGAACCTTCCTGTGCAAGAATCTCAGGCTGTACAACAACATAAAACAGGGGTATGAAATGCTTCACTACACCGCTATCCCTTCATCAGCATGTGTGGCATATAGAATGAATTTCAATGACAACTCTGACATTTTCTAGGGGCACAGAAAAGTGTTTCAAGAGGATGGAATCCACTGATCCTTGGTCGGAGCTAAGGTGCTACACGACAGTTTATTACCATCAAAATCCTTTCTTTGAAATGTCTGAGTGCATCAAAAGTTATCTGAGGGGATGTACACATACATATGAAGCAGGCACTGCTTGTGCATCAGTGAAGTACACCTAAAGAAGGAGAGCAGGCGCCCTCTTCTTCCACCAGTCGTAAACCCTTCACGAGTCACTCAGAGATTATGGATGCATAGGTCAACAGGACTGTTAGATTTTCAACTCCACACTCTCACTCTTCTAGTCTCCTCTACAGCCTCCTGTGCGTAGCCTGGTAATAAGACCGAATTGCTTTTTCGTTTCACCTAAAATGAATATGAATCACTGAACAAAACTGAGATATGGGTGCGAACCAGATGACCTTCAGTCTCCCACCCAGTTCGCCTGGTCAGTCTTTCCTCCTAGATCCCAAATCTCTCCAGTCTGAAGTAGGCTGCAAGCAACTTCAAGACTACATTATAAGAAAGCAATGTCTAACCATGTTATTAGAGGACTACACAGACTATGATGTAGACTTTGACACAAAATATGTTTATCTATCCAGGGGTGGACAAGTAGTTTTGTTCGCCTCACGGATAAAATGAAAGTGTCACTTATTTTTTAATTGAACAGTTATACATGGTGGTTTAAGTTAAAGTGTCTGCACAAAACACAGTGTATAGCTGGTCAAGTACATTGGAATATGCAGTGTGTGAAATACCCTGTGATGATTCAGGACACAATATAAGCATACATCAGAGCATCTTCGGTTTAGTTTTTTTATTGGTCTATTTATTTATTTGCTCTGGGATTTAAAGACTGTTTAAGGACCTTTAAAAGATTTCCCTCGAGATAAATAAAAGACTTAGTGCATGAAGAAGCTCTCATTTATTGGACTTTATAAATATGCAGAGAGTAGCGGCACAGAGATCAAATGTATTAATTCAATCCCCTGTTTAAGTTTAAGAGACAAGCTTTTTAACTTACGCAGGACTTTCATCTTTTATCAAGGTCAAATCTTCTACAAAGTCAGAGTCTGTCAGGTGCTTTCACAAGCCTTTGTATTTCTGTCTCTCAACATCTACGTGACAAGCCCTCTCTGACTGTTTTAAAGTTAGGTTTTAAAGTTTAAAGTTATTCCTGCCGTAATCTTGCTTTCTTTGTTGACTGATGATAGACTGAGTACAACTTTGAAATGAAAAATTCAGTCTTTGCAGCAAGCCTCTTCTTAGAGTGAATCTTTCACTGCAAGTTCAAATCAGTGTGCAGAGCAGTGTGCAGACTGAACAACAGGGAAGTCCTTTTTGAGTCTGGCTATTAGTCAAACCCGTATTTCGCACACTTGACTTATGGTACCTGGTTAAGATGTGATGACAAAGCTCAAACAGAGAGGTAGACATTTCCCATTTTGAGAATGTGAAGTGTAACCGGTGCAATACAACAACATATAATGACTCACAGCAATCAATCAGTTGGTTAATTAGTTTTTTTCCGCCTCGGTGAATGTCATTATTTGAAGAACACCTACACATAAAGAGAGTAAATTATACCTTTTGAAAGAGTAATAGTATACTACTATCTAGTGGCATTGGGTCTCTGAACAAAAAGATAAATATACAGACTCAAAAAAATGTTTTCAGTAAAACAGTTTCTGACACCTTTACTTAAAACTTGAAACGACTCCTTTGTTAATGCAAAAAACATTGTGTGCCTCAGAAGTCTGCAGTGCAGTAGCTAGCGGACGAAGGCTCAAGTGCTGCAGCCCAGCTATCCAGACAGTAACACATTAGGACAGCTGATATAGAGACATCAGAGGAGGGATGTACGTAGTATGTATGTAGTTGAGTACAAAATGTTACATTAAAGCTTAAACTGGTTCCATTTGTTACGTCTTTTAAAAGGAGACAATGATGCTTGAACTGATAACCGTACGGTGACAGCACAAGGGTGTTTAAGAGTCTATCAAAACAAACCCTAATTCGCTGCTTACAGCTGCTGATTTACCGAGACAAGAGTGTACACAGATAATCAAATCACCTACAGGAGGTCAGAGAAGGAGAGACGAAAAGCCGAGAGACAGCCATGTATACACAGAAACGTAAAGAGCCAGAGCGACAGTCAATTAACTGAATTAAAAAGCTAACAAAAGAGAGGTAAGTTACGTTCGCATCAAGCTCCATCAATGTGTTATACTCTTTGATTGTCATTCATTTCTTACTAGTTTCTTCTTAAGCAGATTACCTCTGCTAAATTATTTGTGGAATAGTGATGATAGTGGGAATTATTGTGGAGAAAGCTTGATCGCTTCAGTGTTGTTCATGCAGAAAAATAATGTAATTTAGTTATCTCAAGTTCACTGAGTGGGAACCTTTTTCAAGCAGTCTTTGCAGATTTATACTATACACAATACAGTTCAAAACCATTTTGTAGGCGCTTTAGATTCTTATCCATAATGCAATACCACCAGGGAGGCATCTGATTGTTCACATATTTATTCTGCGGCACAACAATGACCCCAAATATACAGCCAGTCATAAAGACCACAGCAACAAAATGAACAAGGAGTCTTACAACAGATGGTTTGGCCCCCTCAGAGCCCTGATCTCAACATCATGGAGTCAGTCTGGGATTACAAAAGCAGCTGGGACACCTAAATCCACAGAAGGACTGCGGCAACTTCTCCAAGATGCAGGAACAAAACCTAAATGCCAAGTACCCTGATAAACTCTTTGCAAGAATAATGGTGGTTTTTAAAGGCATAGCACAGTATGTATTACATGTATTTTGTTCACGATGTATTGCATTTGCAGTATTTATCTGTCCCCTGACCCTTTGCCCATAAATCCACAGGATTCTGGGCTAAGCTCTCAATATCCACTAAACATAGAAACACTCCTGGTGTGTGATATCAACGTTTTACTTGGTATTTCACAAAAAAAAACGTTTTAGGCAAACACAAAGAACTGGAATACTCATTTGAGACACTTATCTACTTGGGAAATATTGTACACCAAACGATCGATATGTTCAACAGTAACCTTGAAAATACATGAATGATGTTGCTCCACTCAGGCTAAAACCGAAATGATGTGCTAAAACATCCCTGTGATAAGGTAGTTGTTTGTAAGTGTTAAAAAAAGCAGCCAAAAAAAAGCATCAGAACCAAACTTGAGATGCATCAATCGTTACCTGCAACAGTGGCATTCATTCAGCAAAGGGAGATCATATCTAATTGTACTATAATCTCCACCGTCAATCGACATATAAATGTTGCCCTTACTCCTGACTCTTATAAAGGTTTGTAAATATCAAATCTAATAACTTTACACAAAACACTTCTTTATACAACTGATGCCACAAATAACCACAATTGTGATCAATCTCACTTATATTACTATTGTAGAAAATTGTAACTAAGATTGTAGCTAAGAACATAACTTTTAATTATTTTCTTAATCAAATTCTTACTCCTTTTGCAAGAAATCTATTTAAAAAACTAACAAAACAAATACTAATCATCTTCAGAGGTTCAGTTTCATAACATTAAGTTTTTAATCAAATAAACTTTCTGGTTGGAAATAATATCTGTCAGAATATTATACTTTCTGTCAGGTCACATAGCTAATTACAGCAGACAGGCTGCTCGTAGCGGAATAACTAGTAGTCTGACATTTAACGCAGACTCAGAAAAAGAGGAGGAAAAATATTCTTTTAGATGTCAAGCATTCAACATGGATATTTGACCACTGGGTTGGTTTCTCTGACAGATTTATACATAACAATTCCAGTCATATATGAAGGATACAATATATTTCAGATATGCTTGGTAGTGTATATCCTCTGGTGTTTCTCAGTCACCTTTTCTCTTCCCTGTGAATGTTTTAACAAGGTGATGTCATCATACAGCACAATGTCGTGACCCTTAGCTAAGCAGATGACACCTGCATAAATTGCTCAGAGGAAACAGATAAACTGAGCTTTTACTTTCTTATTTGTCCACTATCAATAAGAAGAGCCCTACAAACACACATGCACAGTCCACCCACACAGATGTTTTCACTTATCATGCCTGATTAGACCTCTTCTGAGGACTGCGTGGGAGTGTACTGAGTACTGACTGTGCTTGATTGACATGTCTATATTGTAGGAACCTCGTTTTGCTGCACCTGTTAGGGTGGAAGATTTATACCTTTATATTATAGTTGGTTTGTAATCCCAGTAATGTCTGTCCAACTTTAACCTGAGCAGAGATCTAATCAGGCTGAATAAGTGAAAATACCTGCGTGTGAATGCAGAGTCTTAAAATGTTTTTAAAAAAGGCTGGAGATGTTCTTTATTTGTCTTACTGACAACAAATCTCATGTGTAAAGCCAAACAAGCAATAAACTGACCCACTCACAAGTACTGTGTGTGTATCCAAAGCCTGTTATATCTTATTCCTCTGTGCTGTAGACTTCCATTGTTGTCCAGAACCTATTAAAAACACATCAATGAGCCACACTGCTGCACTGGGTGACATATTTTTCACCCCAAAGACAATGGTTACAGTAGCTTGCTTAGAAATGGCTCCAAAGACTAATAACTGCCATCATGTTTTCAGTCTCAGGAGAGCAGTTATGTGTAAGGCTGACATCACTGTGCATGTGTTGGAACGCAGTTTGTTTGGAGCTTCACCAACTTGTCACGCTGCATATCACCACGACTTTGTGCTGAAATTATATGAGAGATTTACACTATAAGGTTGTACTTCTGCTGTACAAAGAACTGCTCTCCTGAGACTGAAAATGTGATCGCTGTTATTAGCCTTCTGAGCCATTTCTAAACAAACCACTGTAACCATTGTCTTCTGGGTGAAGGAACATTCCACCTTGTGAAACGGTGAGGCTCACTGATGTAATTTTAATAGTTTTTAGACAACAATGGTAGGCTATGGCACAGAGGGTTATGATATGTCAGGCTTTGGATACACACACAATGAGATAACTTGTTGTGATTTGGCGCTATATACAGTAATTAAAAGTGGATTGAAATGATCAGTTAATTGCTGTTGCAATTAACTGATCATATGATATATGCTATATGCTATGCATATGGGATTTGCTCACATTAAGGGTTAGGGTTAGGGTTAACAAAAATATTTTAAAGTATATCCTTTCAGTGTAGGTGAAATCCCTTTATTGGCCCACAGCATAAAAATCATCTTATTATATTACTTATTTGACTTGGAAATCTTTGAAACACAGTCAGCACAACATCAGTTTATGTGAAATAAACTGTGGATAACTTTTCGTGGCTTTGGCACAGAATACATTCAATGACCACATCATTCAAAATTCATCAATTGTTTTCTCACTGAAACTCAAAACTGCATATTTACATCCCATCTTGCACACACTATTTTTCAGTTCAAAACTGAACTCAGCAGAAAATCAGTTCATGCAACATTCTGCATATTGCATGTGTATCTCCATCTAGAAAAAAGAGGCAAAATTATATAAACACAAAACAAAAAGACCAAACCAAGCTGAATTTTAGCTGAAGACTGTGAATGTGTACCGGAAAAGAAAGTGTGAAAGGAAGTAGATGATTATCACGGTAAAATGCAGAAAACAGGGTTCATTGATGTTTATTTATATCTGTGTACCTTTTTGTATTATATTAATTAATTTTCTTTGGTTTTGGTATTACTTTTATATTATCAGTAAGTATAACATGACATCATAAGACGGGTGTTGTCTTATGATGTCATGTTATACTTACTGATAATATAAAAGTAGTAAAAAGTAGTATGTATACTTGAACAGTATTCAGCGCAACTGTACAAATACGACTTTATCTTTTTTATTTGAATATGAAGAAAACACTGGAACAAAGATTGTGCTCAAGCTGATTTCAAATCTATTTCAAGCTTGGCTTATAAAGTAGTGTAAACACACCTGACATTTCACACACCATTCCTCTGAGACTGCTGGGTTTCTCCAGTGTGCCTGTCTACATTTCAGTATCGTGTGCCATAGACTCCCACTGGGTAAACACCACAACCTTCTGTGTTCTTTTAATTTTATTTTCTTCTTGAGTATTTAAAGGCTGCAATTATCACATCAAGACAAAATACACAATTAGGGATTGGCTATATGTGTTAGTTGGCAGCACTACACTATTACCCGGCTTTGACAACCCACACATGCATGCATATGTAAAGAGAAGCACATACAAACAAAGGAACCTCCCTCATCCACAGAGACCTGACTGATAGCCTGATCCATTTCCTGTATCCATTAGAGGCGGCTCTAGATTATGCAATTCATCCCAAGGCTATCATCCACCTCTATCAATAATAAACATCTCCACAAAACTAGGGCTAGCCTCAGAGGATGGAGGCGGCACCGCCCAGCACGTTCTACTTCTGATGAAACCCTCTGTCTGCTCGGCCTGTACTGTACACCGCATTTGCTTTCCACACGACTTGTCTTCAGTTGCTGAGACCCCGGCACAATCTTTACTTATGCTTTCTCGTACTTATCAAAGCTGCAGCGTTATCAGCTCTGACAGAGATGTCTCAGTGCTTATGGTGGTGGCAGAGAGCATCTGTGGCTCATGACAAGAGACAGACGCTCTCGCCCAAGATTCCTCTGTGTCTTTGATGCGCCCTGTTTCTTTCCATCAGCTGGCCCTGCGTCATGAGAATGATGTCTGGTGCAACACTGTGACATGACCTGGTGCAGAGGAGGGAGAGTGGGACTTTTTAACACACAAATATTGTGTTTGATGATAATGAATGTGTATTCTGTTTGAACCATTTACACCAGACTGCTGTAGCACGTTATCCCTCGAGTCACTCTCCAATGAGATCCAGGTCTGGAACAGAACTGAGTCACATTTTTATGTGCTGGTTTTTTTCCTGCTCTGTTAACAGCAAAGAAATACCAAATTAAAAAAAGATTAAACCATAAAAAGCTCAATCAATCTACTGCATATTCATCACAAATATGCATAAAACAGTAATGCACAGAACATTGCTTCCACCCATGCTGCTGCAGCAACTTAACAATTAAAGATATTATCTCTTTTTCTTTCTTTTGCTTTTAGTATTTGGGCATTTGTTTGCTCATTTATTGAATACTTAACAGGGAGAGCAGGAGCAATTTTGAGTGACAGCATTATTAATTTTAATGATTCAGATACTGTACAGCTGTGCTGCAAAAAGCACCTATGTGAATCGTTTAAAGCTGTCAAATACTGTATGCATTTTTTATTTCACAGTGTTTAATGATTAATCCGTTATTGTGCTGCAGAATAACCAAGGGAGTTGCTTAGAATTAGCTTTTCTTAGACTTTTAATCTTGTCCATCCTTCAATAAATGTTCTTATTAAGAATTCACCTGTCCCCTTGTTTCCCTTGTTTCACGAGTTTTGTAAAGCTCATCATAACATCCTTGAACAAGACTATGCCAGGCATGTCAGTGTATTCAGGTGGTTTGGTAAAAATCGTCAGAGGCATTCAATTAGATTCCTGTTGCCAATAGAAACATTCATCCTTTCATATTGAAATGAGATGGAAGAAAGGGGAACAAAGTCAAAATTGGATAAAAACGTGTTTAGGCCTTTAAGATGAACCTGTTTCTCCTGTGTCACTGTGTTCACCCGTGTTTGTCAGATTATTAGCCCCATGCTGGGGGACTGACCTTCTTTCATGTGGGAATCAGGGCCAACCAAAACCCCGTTGATGGCTCACTAAGGAACAAAAGGAGTGGTGTGGTTGGTGTGTCAGAGATAATGGTCACCGACAGAGTTGGGGTCAATTTCCTTTCAGTTCCAATTATATCTGACTTGGTTTCACAGGGAGAATCAACCAAAAAAGAAAGAAAAAAAAATCTGAGTTTCAAAGCAGCCAAGTCTCAGCGCAAGTTTTGTTTGTTGA